>NC_056524.1:16003591-16013534 GCF_019175285.1 Sceloporus undulatus
TTGGTGGCAGCTGCCTTCCCCACCTGAGACTATGTAGCTAGAGGACTCAGAGGTGGAGATCATTTTTCCCCCTGACCTCACTGGAGGGCATCTACCTTTGGATAAAAGTATTACGTCTGAGGAACTGGAGAGATTCCTTCCACATTTGACCCAGATGTTCATGTAAATAAACAACATGCATTCAACCCCTTGCATGGGTCTTGCCTCTTTATTCCTTTCTGGCTTCAAGAAAGTACTGCATTTGATTTTAGCCTAAAGGTCCAAGAAGCTACAAGAAACATATTATTATTATTATTATTATTATTATTATTATTATTATTATTATTATTATGCTTTATTTATAAAGCACTGTAAAGTTACACAGCACTGTACATACAATCAGTTAAAAATAAAATAAAATAAGCCTACCATAATAGGTTTACCTGGGGGGGGGGGGGAGTAGCTACTCCCATGTCTTTATATCCATTCTATGTTCTAGTCTCAACTTTTAAATAGATGTTTTGCAGGTAATAAATAATAATAAATAAAATAATTTTAAAAATTACTTTTATCCCACTTTGCTGTGACGAGACAATCAAAACAGCTCACAACACATTAAACTATCCACATTCATCATTATGTCCCAAGTCCCCTCCTTAAAATAGGATTAAATATGATGCAATTAAAATTGGAGATTAAAATATCTGTTTATAACACAATAAAAATATAACGAGGACAGAGCGGTGGGCTAATACATGATGTGGGCTAATACATGACTATTTTTTGAATAGTCAGGGTGAAACTGCTTTGATATCATTATTGACGACACACTGGTATTTCTGCAATACATAGTATTATGACAGTACTGATGAATAATCATGGTTGAGAGGAGGTTTCTGTGGCTGGACACTTTTATTCAGGAAAGGCCTGCTGGAAGAGATCTGTCTTGACAGCTTTTTTAAAGCTGTCTAAGCTGGCAATGTGACGGAACTCATCCTGCAGGCCATTCCATAGTCTGGGAGCAATTGCAGAGAAGGCCCTCTGGGAGGTAGCACTTAGTCTGGCTTTTAAAGGCTGCAATAGATTCCTCACAGAAGACCTGAGTGTGCGGGGCAGATTATATGGAAGTAGGTGATCCCTCAAATAAGTTGGACTCAAGACATGTAGGGCTTTAAAGGTTATAACCAACACCTTGTACTGTGCCCAGAAACTAATAGGCAGCCAATGAAGAGATTTTAGGACAGGTGTTATTTGGATACACCTATAAAGTTCACACTAAAATCTGGAGCAAATTCACCACTCCACTTACATGGAAACCACAAAATGCCTCATATAAGGTGTGAAAGTTTCTTCTTTTCTCTCTCTCTGTCTCTCTCTCATCTTGGATTCTATGCATGTATAACAACGTACTGCTGCATGTAAAAGTAGTAGATGAAAAGCCCTGTACCTGGTGGCAAAACTGATCTTTTCATGCCTTGCTTTCCCAAATTTCTGAAGCATTTATATATTTTTTGAATAGTCAGGGTGAAACTGCTTTGATATCATTATTGATGACACACTGGTATTTCTGCAATACATAGTATTATGACAGTACTGATGAATAATCATGGTTGAGAGGAGGTTTAAATATCCAGGTGGCAAAGATGTTATCTTAGCGTCTTCAGAGGAGAAATGTTAAAATGAAAGTGTAATTAAATAAATGTCTGCATAGCTGGTGAATAATGCTGATCGCTTTCCTCACTCATTAAACCATTGCATTGTTATCATATTGTGCCCAAATCCAGGAATAGTAGAGAGACACAGCAATGCAGTGGAAAGATACATGGAACTGGAGTAAGCAAAATTTTCATCATCAGTTTGAGTGTTTGCTGCTTTTCCATGTATTTATGCACAAACCATAACACCATATAGCAGAAAAACGGGAGGAATAGCTAATACTCCAGAGGACAGGATCAAAATTCAAAATGACCTGAATAGACCAGAAAGCTGGGCCACAGCCAACAAAATGAACTTCAACAGGGAGAAATGTAAGATACTGCACTTAGGGCGAAAAAATGAAATGCACAGATATAGGATGGGGGACACCTAGCTTAAGGAGACAACATGTGAAAGGGATCTAGGAGTCCAAGTAGACCACAAGTTGAACATGAGTCAACAGTGCGATGCAGCAGCTAACAAGGCCAATGTGATTTTAGGCTGCATCAATAGAAGTATAGTGTCTAGATCGAGAGAAGTAATAGTGCCACTATATTCTGCTCTGGTCAGGCCCCACCTGGAATATTGTGTCCATTTCTGGGCGCCACAATTCAAAAAGGACATTGAGAAACTGGAGCGTGTCCAAAGGAGGGCGACTAAAATGGTGAAGGGTCTGGAAACCATGCCCTATGAGGAATGCCTTAGGGAGCAGGGTATGTTTAGCCTGGAGAAAAGAAGTGATATGATAGCTCTGTTTAAATATTTGAAGGGATGTCATATTGAGGAGGGAGCAAGCTTGTTTTCTGCTGCTCCAGAGACTAGGACCCGGAACAATAATAATAATAATAATACATTTTATTTATAGACCGCTATTCCGCAATGATCATAGCGGTGTACAGTAAAAAAAATTGCAATACAATACAAAATACAATGTGACAGTTAAAGGAGGGAAAAGTCTCGTCCTTCAGGCAGTCCCTGATGTTGCTGGGTCTGCCTGATCGCTCCCTCTGAGGCCGAGATGACAGTTGAGGAGGGAGGGGCCTCTTCCTTCAGGCAGTCCCTGATGTTGCTGGGTCTGCCTGATCGCGCCCTCTGAGGCCGAGATGACAGTTGAGGAGGGAGGGGCCTCTTCCTTCAGGCACTCCCTGATGTTGCTGGGTCTGCCTGATGGATGCAATGGATGCAAGCTGCAGGAAAAGAGATTCCACTTCCACTTGAGGAGGAACTTCCTGACAGTAAGGGCTGTTCGACAGTGGAACACTCTCCCTCGGAGTGTAGTGGAATCTCCCTCCTTGGAGGTCTTCAAACGGAGGCTAGATGGCCATCTGTTGGGGATGCTTTGATCTGGATTTCCTGCATGGCAGGGGGTTGGACTGGATGGCCCTTGTGGGCTCTTCCGATTCTATGAACAGGTAATAATATTCCTAAGCAATGATGTCTACTGGAGGTGGTATTAAAACCTTTTTAAAAAATAAAACCTGATCTATACCAGCAGCTTTAAACTATTCAGAGAAAAAAATAAAGGCTGAGACAGAAATAAGAACATACTATACACAAGACCAAATAGCTTTGTATTCCCTCTACCCTCCAAAAAAACAACATAAATTCTCCACATTTTGTGAAAACACTAGTTGGCAACCGCAATATCTCAGGCACGTATTAGGGGAAAGTGCTGGAATATAATGCATTGAGCTTTAAAAAGGGTTTGTTTGTTTTTTCAGACTATAATTTTCAGAATTCGCTTTGACAACTTGGCTAGTAGTAAATTTTGGAGGAAACCAAAGGGCAGGGGTATTTTTGCACACACTTTTTTTTTTAAACACCTCTGATTTGGCAACAGCACAAAATGAAAATTTTTATTGGGGGAAATAAACCCACTGAATGCTATAGAAAAAGAAACACATTTATTCATTTCTAAATAACTCCAATCAATCCATAATCATATTGATATTACATTAGTAATCTCATAAGACATCAGGCAGGTTCATACTTTGAACCATTTGAAAAAGAGCAACAGAAATCCCAAAATTAGGCAATGTCAAGCAGTTGCCTCCGGCATCAGATTCCAAGGCTACTGCCACACTGCAGAATTAATGCAATTTGACAACTAGTTTATGTAATTAATTCTTAATTGTTCTCTAACATTATAACTAATTGATTTTTGTTGCTCTTTTTGTAATAATCTATGCTGGATCCTGAGCTGGGATAAAATCAGATGTTAGTAAACTAGTTCATTAATTTAAAGATGTTGTTTAATTAATAATCACTGTGTTTTAAAGCCAGAAAGGAGGAAAGGCTTTTGTCAGATTTTCCTCCTCAGGTCCCAAAAAACTTAACTACACTACAGTGCAGTGCACCAGGAAGGGTACCATGCTCTGCTCTGCTACAGGAAAAAAGGACTGGGCCATTCCAGAGAAAGACGAAGGAAAGATGAGTTCTTATCGGAGCTTAGTGCACCCCTCTTATCTAAAGAGAATCAACAGATGGGGTATATTTGTACCTTGTGTTTTAATGAACCAGACTCATGAAGAGATCAAACACTTCTTTTCAGAAGAAGACTTTCAGTGGAGGAAAAATTATTTCTGAAATCCCTCATGATAATAATAATGTAATAATAACAATTTATTTGTTTTTCCCCGCCTCTCCCAAGGATCGAAGAGGGGTTACAGACTACTGAAATCAATACATACAACACTCTATAAAAAGGCACAAAAATATTAAATCAACATTACATTATGCAATACAATACAACAATCCATCAGCATCAGCAGCCAGGGGCAAGACAGAATATCGTTGTCAATAGGGTTTTTGGGCTTCCCTCCTGGGGGGGGGGGGGGGAGCTTGACAAAAGAGTATAGTTTTAAGTCTCTTTTTAAATGTTTCCAAGGGGGTCATGAGACGGAGCTCCTCAGGAAGACTATTCCAGATCCGCGGGGCCATTATTGTAAAGGCCCTTTGAGATGAGGAAACATATTTGGAAGATGTTGTTTCCAATAAGTTTTTACCAGATGTTCTGAGAGTGCGGGGCAGCTCATAGGGGGAGATGTGGTCCCTCAAGTAACTTGGGCCCAAGCCATGTAGGGCTTTATAGGTGATGACCAACACCTTAAACGAATAGGCAGCCAGTGAAGAGCTTTCAGCTTAGGTGTTATATCTTAGCCATGTAGCTAAGCAGCAGTGATACTCAGGTGCATCACTAGGGGATTGGGCAGTGCAGGCTGCACTAGGTGGTACCCTAAAAAGGGGTGGGGTTAAACCACTACTCCCCAAACATCTGCCTTTTGGCAGAAACAGGTTGTGGCATTAACCTGCTTCCCTTTAAATAAAGAATGAAAGTCACAAAACAGACCAAATTCCCTGTTCTCCTCGTCCAAATTTAGTTTGCATTATCTTGGGCTTAACCTGGAACTGTGGAACAGACACACAACATTCCTTCATTTTCCACATGGCATCTTTCACAAGACAGAACATCCTCCTCTCCTGTTTTCCCTCTCCACCTTCTGAGGTTTCTTTCCCAGCACAGGAAATTCAGAAACCAAACTCATTCAGTTTCAGGCAATTTCAGAGGTGCCCAATTTGACATGGGTCCATATCCACATCTTGATATGAAATCCAAATCTTCCTGCCTTGCACTGAGACAGGAAATAAACAAATGATTGTAATTCTGTCTGCTCCAATCCCCATTTTTCCAAACTGAATTATATTTATAAGCATAATAGACCCTTGAGAGGATTCAGGTATTTTTGTGTGACAAACCTAGAAAGTTTCATTACTTTAAAAGGAGAAGAACTGCCAGAAACATATTTTTTAATTTAATTTCTTGGCAGGTTTGGATGAAATCTGCAGGCATAGTATCTCTTTCTAAGGGCTTCAATTGTCTGGTTAGAGATTACAAGCAGCTGATTGCTGACAAGGTAACCTTTACATTGTGAGGCTTTTATGAAAAGGGACACACTTATCCCCCTAGGTCTATTGTGTAGAATTGTTATCAAAATCACTCTTAGAATTTTTATTTAAGTAGCTAGGTCAGAATTTTGGGAAGGTTCTGATTTCAGATTTCAGAGGGAAGGAAAGTGATTTGTTGTCTTCAACCCATGCTTAAGCATGGTTTCACAACAATATCCGTGAAGATGGAATATACTGTAGAGTTATTCCAAAGCAAGTAACTTGGAAAATTTCAGAATGATAGCTGAAGACACCAGAGGAGTTCGGGACATTTAATAGTTTAAATTCTGTATCCTCAATAAGAAAGGATGTGCCGCTGAAAAGAAAAATACATACAGAAATAACTGTATTTGCATATACATACATAATCTTAGAGATGGAGCCCAAGGTTAAACACAAAATTCATTTCTGTTTCATACACACATTATACATATAGCCTGAAGGTAATTTTATATAATATTTTAAATAATTTTGTCCATGAAACAAAGTTTGTGTACACTGAACCATCAGAAAGCAAAAGTATCACTATCTTAGGCCCAAAAGGGTGATCTGCCGGCGCCCTCATTTGCTGTGCGGAGCAGCCTCAGCGGCCAAACCGCGCGACTGCTCCATGCAGCAAAAAGAAGCTGCAAAAAGCAGCTTCTTTTTGCGGTGCCATTATGACACTGCAAAATGCCAATGGTTCACTTGTGGCATCATAATGGCGCTGAGACATAGAATCATAGAGTTGGAAGAGACTGCAAGGGCCATCCAATCCAACCCCCTGCCATGCAGGAAATCCATATCAAAGCATCCCCGACAGATGGCCATCCAGCCTCCGTTTGAAGACCTCCAAGGAGGGAGACTCCACTACACTCCTAGGAAGTGTGTTCCACTGTCGAACAGCCCTTACGTCAAGATGGCAGCACCCATGTAGAATGGGTGCCGCCATTTTGTACGTGCTCGGCGCGTACTAGGGTTAGGGGCATCCAGAAAGGACACCCCTTTCTAACCCTAGTATGTGCCGAGCACGTACTTTTTGCCCGTGCAGAACAGGCCTTAGACACCCATGAAAAAATCTTCTGAGTTTTGGAGTATTTCAGATGTCAGAATTCCAGATAAGGGAGACTCAACTTGAAGGTATTGACTCACTAGTCAAAAATTGATTCAGTGCATCTACTCTAGTTCTGACTAGATGCAGTCCTGATAAGATTCAGATCATAGTGTCTGTGTCATTGTGTTCCCCTGAATCTAAATTGCTTACAGGTATTTTAAAGATTTATATAAGGTCTGTTGCAGAGGAGTTCTGCTTCAGTTTGAACATTCCCCAGATCTGAATTAGCCCAATCAGCTCTGGACTGAATTCATCTTTTATTATTGGCATACTTTTCTCACTGGTCCAAGATTTTTCTCTATGGAAAAGTAGTGAGATATTGCTAAGTTTCTGAAGGAATACCTCATTTACTAGGATCAGTATAACTTAAAATCCGATGCAGATATATTTGACTATAGTTTCCTACAAAGCCAGCCTCACCAAAGGTTAGGGATTATGAGATCAATAGTCCTACACAAACGGAGGCTACCAGATTACCTGCCCCTGGATTAGACTGTGGTATATATGTCATTTTCCAACAAAAGATTTTGTTCAAAACACTTGAAACGCAGAGACAAAAATACAATTCCATCAAAGATTGGAATAACAACATCCTCGTAAACATTTTAGTTTCAAAAGATTTCCATTCTGAGCAAAATAATACCCATTTTACCCTGTATCAAACAAACACTAACAATAAATGTATCATTGTCACCCAAAATAGAAATACAGCCAGGCAAACATAAATACAAACTGGAGATAAATAAAACGTTAATGCTACTTCAGCAGCCTGTCAATCCAAACAAATGTCATTCACAGAAACAAAAAAGATTCAGCTCCCAGACCCAATGAAAGAATAGTGAAGGGAGGGTGAAACCTTTGAAGACATATCAGCCATATCACTAGGTCTGATAAAATTGTTAAGGTTCGGAAAGGTGAATATTCCACAACGGGGATATGAATTTCTAGAAGCCTGTAGGGAGGAATAAAATAAACAATAGGATCAATTTTCAGTTGCATCCATTAATATTTTTATTAACCTATGTAAATGGCACAACTGACAACACAATTGCTGAATTAACATTTAATGTTACAGCCAGAGTAGTCCGATGAGACCTAAGGGTAGTAATGGAAAAATACTGGAGGATGAGTGCTTAAATTATGCAACTGAGCAATAATGTTAAAAATTGACCACTTGTGTGAATGCTGAGAAAGACAATTTGCAAATGTGTTATATGACACATGCCAAAGTTCTTTTTAAAAAAAAAAATAAGAAGAAGAAGAAGAGAATATTTCAACAAGCAAGTTTATTTCTTTATTTCTTTATTATCATTATTCATAGAATATGAATAATGTTTGGAATGCTATGATGAAACATTCAAAGACAAAGACATGTAATTGTGATATTTGGTTTGCTGTTACCCGGCTCGATCCTTGAAAGGGAGAGGTGGGATGCAAATAAATATTTTATTATTATTATTTATATTATTATTATAGCCTGGTTAGTCTGGAAAATTAGTATGCCAAGGGATCTTGGAGCACCTTTGAGACTAACTAAAGATCCCTGTAAGACTAAAGATCCCTTTGCATACATAGAATATGAGATATTTAACCTACTCCAAGAACTCAGTTTGCCAGACAGACTCCAGGAGACCAGGCTTCCAATCTCTGATCATTCATGGAAACCCACTAGGTAAATGTGGGCAATCACCCTCTCTCAGCTTCAGAGGAAGTCACTGGAAAACCCCTCTCAAGAAATCTTGCCAAGAAACCCACATGTTAGGTTCACCTTAGGATTGCCATAAATCAGAAATGACTTGAAGGCACACAACAACAACAACAACAACAACAACAACAACAACAACAAGAACTCAGAGGCTCTACAGACCACCCCTTTTTGCACTGGAATGGAGCCACAGCAGCCTCAAAAAGCGGCTCCTTTTTGAGCCTTTGAAAGGGCACCATAGCCATGGCAGCATGCCTATATGGCACCCCCTTCAGCACTGTGTCATCTGGACGCAGCACCAGAGGCATGCCAGGATGCCACACGCCATCTGGAGTGACACACGGCATCAGGGCACCCTGGGAGCAGAGTCGGGTGTGCGTTGTCAGGACACTGTGCCCCGACTCTGTCCCCAGGCTGGCCTTTCAGGCCAGTCTGTAAAAACCTTCAGTCTACATCCAGAATACTGTTTGATGCAGATGCATGATCCTTGTGTGTCCCATCCCATCCTCCAATCCCCCCCCCCACACACACACACACAATTGCCAAGCTCCATGGTGCCACTGCTATGGTGGAAGGAGAGGGGCAGGGAGGCAATAGGGCAATGAAGTTGCCTTTCCATCCCCCTGCAGTTTGCATGCAAGAGAGGTGTGGGAACATGTTCCTCTGCCTCTCTCTATAGCAAACTACAGGAGGTGTAAGTTATTTCTTGTCCTGTTGCTCCCCCTCTCTCTCCATCACCTTGGCTGCTGTGAGAGATGTAGTGTACATGCACATGTCGCTCCTGTGACATTGTTATACCTGCTTCTCAGCCTGGCTCAACATCAATGTAACTAAAATGACATTTGCCAGTGGGAGCCATAACTAGCAGCCCAGTTTGTATGATTGTGGAGTGGAGGTCACAGTAGTTAACACACACATGTATACCATGAGGATAATTGTACATAGTTGATCAACAAGGCACAGAATGTCACAGTACCTTGAAGATTTCTTCATCTCTAATCCTTGAAAGCTTCTCTCCTAAGTAAACTGATTCAATTTTAAGATGCTCAAAAACTGTTTTTTTCCTTAAGCATTGTGATTCTGCTGTCACCGATTGACAAATCTGTCCATTTTTGCTTTGTCCCAGTCTCTTTCTACTGCAGTCTTTAGTTTGTCCTCAATTCTCACAATTAAGTAAAAGTTCAGTAAAACTTAGGTATGCACTGGTGTGCTTGTTCCTCCTAAAACACACAAACATGTTGTTGTGTGTATTGACATGTTAATATATAATAAAGTTTATAAACACATACACACACACAAACAGACATTTCTGAATGTAGATTTTTATATGGCTTAGATCCAAACTATCTGATAGACCATATTGTCACATATGAGCCTGCCCATTATTTGAAATCCCAGCCACCCACCCCCATTGTCTCACAGCCCCCACTGGTACCTCTGGCGGAAACATGGGAGAGGGCCCTCTCAGTGACTGCCCCTAGGCTCTGGAATTCCCACCATCCCTACTGGTACTTTTGGTGGGAACA
>NC_056524.1:16016534-16026246 GCF_019175285.1 Sceloporus undulatus
ATGTAATTTGGTATGTTGGAATTCAAAAACCAACCAAAATCATTTCAATATGATGCCTAATAGTTAATGTGGTGATCCCCTTTAAAGGACTGTTACATCTTGGAAGAAACAGGCTAGATGCGGTGATCAATTGCATAGGGTAGGGGCATTTGTGCCCCCACCCCCACTATACAGATCTCCCAGGTGGGCATCCCCGTTCCATTCTAGAAATTGAGCTGAAATTTGGCTGAGTTTTTTTTTTGGGGGGGGGGGAATAGAGAGGTGGTGCAGGGGCAAAGGAGTCAAGCCACCATGTTTTTGTAGTGGTTTGATTGTATTTTTAATGTGTTTGCACATGTCGGAGAGGGGGTCTAGCCAAAGAAGAGTTCTAAAATTTTCAGGGGGTGTGAGAGTTTCAGGAGTCTTTAACAGGGCTTCACGTCTCAATTGCTCATGTTTGTGATCTTCACTTTGCAACACTTTCTCCATCCCTGCTTTAGGAGATCTCCATATGAAGCCCTTCAGCACAAAGCAGAGATGAGAAAGCAGGCACTACATAAGTGAGCAAGCCAAAATCGGAGATTTCTGCGATGAACAATGTTGAGGAATTGTTTTAACTGTAAATAATTGTAAATTACTGTAAATGCACCAATCAACTGATACAGTCTGAGTTCTCTGTGAAAGAATAACACAGCTACCTCTCCAGATTTTGTTTCTGTCCTGTGAGAGATGCAATAAGAGAATCCTAAAGAGAGAGACAAGGAGCTGGGATGTAACTGAGATTCAACATAAAAAATTATCGCACATCTTAATAACGCAACTTACCTTTCCCGAATTGAAGTCTAATTTGGGCTGCATCTGGATCCTATCTCATGGCTTTTGTCTCCCAATCCACCAGCACCTAAACAGCACCTAGACGTTTTTCAAATGCAACAGCACAGAGACTTCTTGAAAAATTCAATGCTTTCTGCCCAAGAAAGGGGTAGGTAGCCTTGAATAGGACAGAGGCAGCCTGGATATTGTGAGAAGTTTCTTTTTGTGTTGATAATAGAGTTTAAATTTTATTCCCTGGATGTTATGACTCTTTGTCTTCCAAAGCCAATATGGCTAAAAAGAATGAATGGCTTCTACCTACACAGATATCACTCTGTACCATCTTAACTAAGAACAACAAAAACAGCATGTTGACCAATGTAGGCCTGTGACTCCAACATCATCATTTTTTTCTTTCACCTGTAAGATTTTTAGCACCTTTGCCTGATGAAGAAGCCAGTGGAGCTATGAAAGCTTGCATCATGTATTTTGTGCATTTGGTTAGCCCAATGAAGGTACTGCTGTTTTGTAGATTTTGGATGTTATTGTACTTTTCTCTATGACCAACATGACTATCCCTGGATATGTATTAGGTGGTGTTTGCCAACTCCTCTGTTCCTTAGAGGTGTTGTTGAGATGTCTTTTGCCATGTACATAAAAAGACTTTATATTTGAACCATGCTTAGTACTGGTACAAAAACATGTTTGGAATGCCAAGATGAAACATCTCTCTGTCAATAGCTACAGAAACACAAACAAATTCTAAGGCCACATCTACTCCAGGGAAATCTAGGCAGGTCAACCGCACACACTGGCTGCCTTCTCTAGCATTTCAGCTTTTGCCTCTGTGAATTCCAGTCACATTACTGCTGCTTGATAACTCTCTTACTGTAAAGTCACCTTGCATGCCTTTTTTGAAACCTTGCAACTTGATTCTTCTTTTTTTTCCTTTTCTCTTTTTCAAAGGGGGGAGGGGGAAACCAACTTTATTACTAAGCCTATCTCTTTTCTCTTTGTTTGCTGATAAATTTTTACCCACATTTCAAGGGGGATATTTGCATACTGAATATGTAAACATGCTGACTGGCTATTCACATGAGAAACCTTGTGGGCCCCGAGAAATAGAAAGATAGAAATAACTGCAAGATTATGTCAAATGAATGGCTAAGCAATATACATAGCTCAGACAGAAACGTCCATTTCCCACCCCTCCAGTTCATTTTGAATTCATTTTGCTGATAAGAAAATTGAGCATATGAGAGTCAGTGGGAACATGGCATAATATATCTGCGTCTTCTTTCCATCCGAACAAAAGACACAGATGAAAAATGCCATACATTAGCAACCAAACAGTCATCTCTTATGGTAATGATTACACCACTGTCCTCCAGACATTATGCTCAGTGGAGTAGTGCAGTTTATCAGCTACTAACTAGAGTGGTTAGTTCTCTCTTTACAATTTTTCTTGGCAAGCTAGACTCTTTAGCCCACAAGAAACCTGTGCATTCATTGGGCTATTGATTGGCAGAATGCATTAACAGTCAACCCTTTTGCCTTTTTGAGCTTTTCAGGAAGCACCCCTCTTCAGAAATCCATGTGGTTATTCCAGGCCTTTTTAAAAATAAAAATTATTTCCAGTTTTTAAGCTGTAGTTGGACAGCAACCTCTCAGAGATGATTTAGCAGTGAATTCCTGCACTCACCAAGGATTTGACTGGATGACCTTTGTGGCCTTTCCAACTCTATACTATTTATTTATTTATCTATCTATTTAGTTAGAGTATTTATATCCTGTCCTTCAACCATAAAGTTTCCAAGTGTGGCTTACAAATCATTAATTTGATACTTACCTGCCTTCCATCTTACAATCTAAATAAGAAATGACACACAATGAAAAGGGGACAGCAGTGGAGCAAGAATTAAGTCCAGCAGATGCTGGATGCTTTTCTATTCCTCAGAGGCCACAGCAGTGACAGTTGGAATGGCGGGAGGGCCAGCAATCATATAATTCAATGAATTATTCTCTTAGCTAAAGCAGAGCAGACCCAATGAATCCATGAAGCTTACATAAGTGTTGATTTATCAAGTGTTGACTTATCAGATGTAAGCCACCAGCTGAGACTGGTGTGATAGCATTTTAATTAGAAAAAATGAAATGGGAGGTATTTTTTAAGTTCCTAGTATTGGTTGTTGTTGTTCTTGTTGTGTGACTTCAAGTTGTTTCTGACTTATGGCAGATTGTAGAGTGATCCTATCATGGAGTTTTCTGGGGCTGAGATTGTGTAACTTATCCAAGGCTACCCCACTGGCTTTCCATTCTAAGGCCACATAGGGAATCAAACCCTATTCTCCAGAGTCATAGTCAAATGCTCAAACCACTGCACTACCTTGGTATTGAGACCCTGATCAAATTTAAATGGATTAGATGGTCAACACCAGTCACAGAATTTCTGTGCCACTCCTAGTTTTGCCATAACTGGGACTGGTTGTACCTTGGTTATCACTATCCATTCTGCACAGATATATGACATTTCTTGCCCCATGAGGACATTTGCCTGTCAGTGGCATCCTTCCAAAATTATTTATGAGAAAGCAAGACAGTGAATTTGAACAACCATTCTCTCATTGGTTTTTCTGAGGCAATCTTTATACAGTATTCTCTAAAGCCTTTGTATCTTGGAGAAGTTTATGCATGAAAGGCTTTTTTTAAAAAAAAAAATCACAGTAGATTTAAGTTAACCTTTTTTTAAAAAAATCACTCTTGAAAATTAAAATGTAAATTATTTAAAGTGGTAAATAATTAACTACAGGCAACACTTTCCAGTTACCCTGCATCTGCTTTTTGAGAAAGGTGAAGAGTCCTATCAAAACACAGAAGTCATATCCAGCATGGTTGCAGGGACATTGGCTCTCAGAATCCACTGGACAGCATGACTATACTAATGGCCATACTGACTATAAGGAGTGTTGCAGCAGCATAATGAAAAAGTGCCATAGGTGGGAACAGTAGCATCACTAAGGTGGCTGTCACCCTAATGTAGTAACTCATGCTGTCACCCCCAGACTGCTTGGCACATTCCTCAGCCAACCCATCTCCACCATCCAATCTGACTCTGCCTGGCAGACTTTTCTGCATCTGGCAGGGCTGCTGGCTAAGTGGGAAAGGACTCACTGTCCTATCCCACTAGAATGCAAGTAAACATCCGTTAACAAAGTAGATATGTTCCTGGGCATTATTTCTTTAACAGAAACATTGGTACCAGGGGCAGAAATAGCATGGAAGGAAAAGCAGCCATTGGTAAGTGTGGGCTGCTGCCACTACCTTGCAGCCTTTTTCTTACTTGGCCACTGCCCAGATGGCCAGGGGGATCTTGGGACTGACAAGAGCAACAACCTCACTGGATGTTCACTCACACACTCTTTGAAGTGTCACCTGGTACAGTCCACAAACTCAACACCCCCTAGTGACACACCTGTGTGGGAGGGAAAGAGTAAATACCCATGCAAAGTTTTCAAGGGGCTGGAGAAAAGTGTGGCACACAATCGATCGTCACCTTCTGTTGTTATTTTTGTTTGCCTTCAAGTCATTGCCATCTTATGACAACCCTAAGGCAAACCTATCATGGGGTTTTCTTGGCAAGTCTCTTCAGAGGAGGTTTGCCCTTGCCATCCTCTGAGGCTGAGGGACTGTGACATGCCCAAGGTCACCTAGTGAGTTTACACAGCTAAGCCAGGATCCGAGCCCTGGCCTCCAGAGTCATACTCCAGTGCTCAGACCACTACACCACCCTGGCTTCAACTTTTACTAGCAGATAATTGAGTTCTTCAGTAATCATATCAACAACTAAATAAGATATCATGCCCAGTGGCATGCTGATGTCATACACTATAAACATTTGGTTGTACCTTGAGGGCTATTGTGCAATGGATACATACAATTCATGACTGAATAAACAGAGTTATTCTAATCTTATTTTTAGCCTGAATAGAGTCACTGAAATAAATGGATTGACCTATGGGTTGACTCATCATTCAACTGGTGAGTCGATGGATATATTGGGGAAGACATTGTACTAAGTATGATAGGAATCTTTCAAAGAAAATATTTTCCACCCCAACCAAAACATTCATAATAATAATAATAATAATAATAAAAGCTTTATTTATATACCGCTTTTCCAGCATGATCAAAGCGGTTCACATCATATCAAATATATCACAAGTACAAAAGAATAAAACAACTGCTAAAAACGTCATATAAACAATCTTAAATATCTTAATCGCAGGGCCAGACATCTAAGGTAACTTCTGTGAGGGGATAATTTTCTTTAAGAAGAGTCAGGAGGGTATGCTAAACGGAAGAGATGAGTTTTCAGAAGTTTCTTAAGCACATCCAACATGGGACTAAGTCGGATTTCTTCCGGAAGTTTGTTCCAACATTTCGGAGCTACCGCTGAAAACGTTGTTTCCAGTCTCACCTTGGGGTACTCAAGTATGAACTTCCCTGATGTTCTGAAAGTGCAAGGCGGATTATGTAGGGAGAGGCGTTCCCTCAAGTAACTCGGGCCCAAGCCATATAGGGCTTTATAGGTAATAACCAACACTTTGTATTGAGCCCGGAAGCTAATCGGCAGCCAGTGGAGAGATTTTAAAACAGGTGTTATATGGTCCGACCTAGAGGTTCCGGCGACCAATCTGGCTGCAGCATTTTGGACTAATTGAAGCTTCCGAACCTGGTACAAAGGTAGCCCCATGTAGAGCGCATTGCAGAAATCTAAGCGAGAGGTTACCAGTGCATGTACAATTGTTTCAAGGTCCTTTCAGTCCAGACAGGGACGCAGTTGGCATATCAGCCGAAGCTGATACTGAGCACTCTTAGCCATCGCATCCACTTGAGATGATAACTGCAGAGATGAATCCAAGAGTACTCCCAAACTGCGAACTTTGTCATTTAGGGGAAGTGTGACCCCGTCCAGGACTTGATGGCAAATTTCCCTGTCTGGACTTGGGGTGCCTATCACTAGTACCTCTGTTTTCTACAGATTCAGCCTGAGTTTGTTTTCCCTCATCCAGCCCATTACTGACTCCAGGCAGGCATCCAGAGGAGAGGTGCCATCCTTAGTCACTGTATCAGTCGGAACCATGGAGAGATAGATCTGGGTGTCATCAGCGTACTGATAACACCGTGCGCCATGGCTGCGGATGATCTCTCCCAGCAGCTTAATGTAAATGTTAAACAGCATGGGGGACAGAATGGCGCCCTGAGGGACACCAGATGTCAGCTCTCTTCTACGAGAGCAACTGTCCCCCAGCCTCACCTTCTGGAACCTTCCTGAGAGGTAGGACCGGAGCCACTGGAGCGCAGTGCCGCCGATACCTAACTCAGGCATTCCAGAAGGATACCATGGTCCATGGTATCGAAAGCTGCTGAGATGTCCAAGAGCACCAGCAGGGTCACACTTCCCCTGTCGATGCCCAGACGGAGATCATCGACTAAGGTGACCATGGCAGTTTCAACTCCGTATCCCGCCGGGAAGCCAGTTTGAAATGGGTCCAGATAATCGGTTTCATCCAAGACAGCTTGGAGTTGGAAGGCAACCACTCTCTCGATCACCTTGCCCAAGAATGGTAAAAGGGAGACCAGTCTATAATTGCTCATCTGCAGGGGATCTAGGGAGGGTTTCTTCAAAAGTGGTTTTACTATAGCCTGTTTTAAGGCGGATGGAAATATTCCCTCTCGAAGGGATGTATTAATTATGAGCTGTAATGAAGATGTTATTATATCCCCTCCCTGAATGGTCAGCCAAGATGGGCTAGGGTCAAGAGAGCAGGTCATGATTTTGAGATGGAAAAATCAAAATGGGTAGGCATTTAAAAGGAAGTGAATGTAGTGTAGTGGTCTGAGAATTAGACTACAACTCTGGAGAACAGGGTTCGATTCTCCACTCAGCCATGGAAATTCACTGGATGACTTCAAGTGGGTCACACAATCTCAGCCGAATAAAACCCAAAGACCGGGGTGCCTATAACCCTGAAGTGTGCCATAGGGTTGACATAAATAAAAAATGATAACAATAACATGACAATGATGACAACATCATCAACAACAAGACATTTAAAGGTGATAATAATAATAATAATAATAATAATAATAATAATAATAAGTTTTATTTATACCCCGCCTTTCCAAAAAATGATCAAGGCGGCTTACAAATGTTAAAAACAGTTAAAATAGCATTTACAATACAAATTAAATTACAATATAAAAAGTTAAAACATTACTACAAAAATAGGAACAGGAGTCAAAAAATACACATTATTACATGATGATGTAATAATGGGTGACTGGATCTTACATTGACTGAATAAATAATGCTTTTGCCAAAATAAAACATCAGAATTTATAGTTACTGTATATACTCAGTATTATACCTAAGTATAGAAATTTAGGTTTAAAAATTGACCCAAAAACCCTGAGCTGACTTATCCATGGGTCAACGTAAGTACTGTACTTTACCTGATGAAAGACAAGAATTTAATCTGGCCTGGAAGCACTGAGTTCTTCTGCTCTCTCATCCATCCAGTCTTTAGTATGAGCACAAATAGTTATGCCTGCTGGAATTTTGTAAGTCCTTTGGTATCATTTTTCTTTGCTTCATCCTTTACATCCTACATTACATGCCCCTAAGCTTTACACTCAACTTATCCATGGGTCCATGCCAACAGCTATCAGAATGCACAGGGAAGCCATTGAAATCCACAAACACCAAGACAACTTCAACAGGAAAGAAGGAGCTCTTAAAGTTAAAAAAAGTTTGGCTACCAGTCCTGAAAAACACTAAAATCAAGACACAGCAAAATGCAAATGAAAACCACCAGGGGTTTTCCCAGCAGACAATGATCACTAATTAAACAGACACTAATCCTCTTTGCATATTCTCCCACCCTGAGGCCTTGCCATTCAAAAACAATACCCAGATTAACAAGGAAATCACTCCTCCCAACCCAGGGTCCCACAGTGTATGTGTGTGTACACACACACACACACACACACCCTACTCTCATCCATGCCAGCATTCTCTGAAGACACCAGCCATAAATATTGATGAAATGTCAGGAATAAATTCTTCTAGAACATGGCCACATAGCCCCCAAAACCCTCAAAAAACTACAGTCTTATTTGACTTCAAAACAGATAATATATCTAAAATGAGGGAACCAAAAAAGAAAATTCAAAAGAAAAAAATCAAAAGAGTCAGTTCTCCCTATGATGTTTGGGCTCACTCAACATCACATTGATATAGTCTCTGCTAGAATGTACACCACAGGTTATAAAGAAAAATATATAATCCAAGGGGCCATTGGCAATCCTAAGAAGTGTGATGGAAGTTATTCAATATAAAAAAGCCTTCTCTCAGAAGCTAGAAGTCTTGGCAATGAACTTAAAAGGACACAAAATTGCACAAGCAGAAAATTAGGTATACAAAAATGGGTTTGAAGACTGTATCACAAATAAATCAAACAGCAGTGATAAATGGTCATTTCTGTCCATGGAGGGATGTAGGTCATGTGTCCCTATTGGGCCAGTGTGTGTGTGTGTGTGTGTGTTTTAAAAAACATAGTCATAAATGATCTGATATTAGATTCAAGTAGTGAGGGTAGTGAGACTTAAAACATTGATTGTGAAGAGCTTTTAAATGATCTCTCCAAAGCTGTCCACATCTTGTCCAAAAAAACATTCACACCACATAATTTTAGCACAATGATTCCATTTTCACTGCTAAGATGTCTTAGGGTTTGTTCTTTGGTGAGACACTACAACTATCTGGTTGAGGTTTCTAAATCCCACCCACCCCCCAAAAAAAATTACATATTCCATTATTCCATGGGAGGGAACCATGCCAGTTAAAGTGGAATTGCACAGCTAGTTTGAAAGGGCTTATGGACTAGTTATGTTTTTGGTCTGATCCAACATGGGTCTTTTTCTCTCTGTTAAATTCTGACAATGGGAAGGAAGGAAGCACTCAGATTGGCAATGCCTCTAATCTTCTAATGTTCTGATTCATGAAAAAGGGCACTTCCAGTTTATATGTTCATGCAGCTAAAACAGTAAACAATGTTTTTTTCAGGATGGGACATTGCACTTCAGTTTTTCACTGAGCTTAGCAACTATAATAGACTGGGCAGGTAGAATGTTTATGGAAAGAGGACTAGAAGAAGCATGAGCCTAGAAAAGAAAGAGGCTGCAATATGAAAGGGCAATAAGACAAGCTGGAGTGACTATAGATCAACGGTAGAACTGGTGATCTGCATTGAGAAGAGCCTGGTTTCAAGCCCTGTCATCCTAGCCTTTGGTGGTAGTTTTGCCATTGCAGAATACTGGTGTATCTCAGTTCACAAAGGATTGTTGAAAACCTTAGTTAACAAAGCCACAGAGTGGAGTGGAGTCTCCTTACTTAGAGGTCTTTAAACAGAGGCTGGATGGCTATCTGTTGGGGATGCTTTGATTGTGATTTCCTGCATGGCAGGGGGTTGGACTGGCTGGCCCTTGCGGTCTCTTCCAACTCTATGATTCTATGAGATGTGTTCCTGGGCATTACATCTTTCACAGAAACTGTTGTACCAGATGTAGAAGTGGCGTGGAAAGAACAGAGTTAGGTTCCTACACTACAGAAAAGAAAATCAGTTCATCATGTTTTAGTAGATTTCTGCATTCAAAACTAACAATGTGCACTTCTGAAATGAAACAACCCAGTCAGGTCAGCATTGCATGACCCTGTATAAGTAAAAAAAACAGGTTGAAGTTCTTCCAAAAGGCCTCCAAAGATGATTTCCTCCCCCACCAGTCTCCACTTTCCTTATGATTTCCATTCTCATGGCCAAAGTTATAGATCTATGCTTTTTAGCATGCTGGGGGAAAC
>NC_056524.1:16029246-16064704 GCF_019175285.1 Sceloporus undulatus
CCATCGTTCCCATTAAAAACGGGTGCAAACAGACCTGGGTTTTTTTTACCCCTGTTTTCGTTCCCATTAGTATTTTCCCTGTGGTAATTTGAAGCGGGTTATTTTGCTCCCCGTTACCATTGCCCTTCCGGAACCTCTTTTTTTAAAAAATCAGCTGTCAATCAAGCACTTAAGCGCTTGACGTCACAGCCAATCAGTCATTTAGGTGCTTTTCTCCTCCGGGAAAGGAAGAATAGTCCATCTGGGAAGAGAGAAGGAGCCTCTATTCGCCCTAAACCCCTTTGCGTCCAGGCTCTTCTGTGTCTATCCAGACTCCCTCCGGGAAAGGAAGAAGGAGACTCTATTCCCCTCAAATCTATTCTCTGGAAGAGAGAAGGAGCCTCTATTCGTCCTAAATCCCTTTGCATCTGAGGCTCTTCTGTGGAGTTTATCACACTGGGCCAGGAACGGGCCCGTTGCATGCTAAAAAGGGGGTGTTCTGGGGACAGAATGGGCCCCAGAACACATCTTACTGCACGGAGGAATGCCGCAGTTGCCGCTGGGTGTTCCAATCGCGTCCCCACTCTGTTCCAGGGGGCATGATTTGGGAGAACTGTTCCCAAGCGTTCTGAGAAATCATGCCCCCTGGAATGGAGTGGGGACGCGATTGGAACACCCGGCGGCAGCTGCAACGTTCCTCCATGTGGTAAGATGCGTTCTGGGGCCCATTCCATCCCCAGAATGCCCCCTTTTTAGCATGCAACAGGCCCAATGCGATAAATTCCTTAGTCTCCCCAGACCCTCTCTGGGAAAAAGAGAAGAGGAGCCTCTATTTGCCCCAAATCCCTTTGCATCCAGGCTCTTCTGTGTCTCCCCAGACTCCTTCTGGGAAAGAGAGAAGAGGAGCCTCTATTCCCCCCAAATCCCTTTGCCTTCTCCATTGCTCCCTGGGCTGTCTGGCATCTACTGCAAAGCCCATCTGTTGCTCAGGTGCTCAGGCAGAGGCAAAAAAAAAAGAAAATAATAATAATAGTTTAAAATGGTGTTCAATGGCTTTCCTCACACATTGGTCTATGAATGTGGAGCAGGGGGGAGGTTGCAGGAGGCATAATGTGTTTACTTCATTTGGAGCTCAATGTAGCGCAATCGCCTTACCTTGCTTCCCAGTCTACCAGGGGAAAGGCTATGCGAACGGGGGAAATGGTGCTGGTAATGCAGGAAAGAGAACAAGCAGGTGACACCCCCAGGCTAGCCCCTTGAGCACTGCTCCTCCCATCCCCAAGTTCCCAAATCAGACACCCTTTCATTCCCATTCATTTGCCCCGAATCAGACTCGGGAGGCACAGGAAAACTCACTAAAAATGTACTGTTAAATTAAACCGCTTTATCAACCACTGATTCAGGTTTTTTCAGGATAATTCGATCACATGGGAGTCAGATTCAAATTCCAAAGGGAAAAAAAATTGGAGCAATGCAGATCGAATGCACGCTCAAATGGAAACGATGCACCCATGATTCGCATCCTGATCCGAGTTATAAACCATTGAGAATGGGGCCAGAGTGAAGTTCTATTCATGTGGAAATGTACACTCTGTCTCCTCATGCAAAATCTCAGCCTTTTTTTCTAAATCTTACACAAACTACATGTACTTGCTTAGCATCTGCAACAGTGCTGTCTTAGCTTGGCTACTAACTAGAATTAGAGTTACTTTTCCAAAGACCTATGCTTTCCTTCACAGAATAAAATCTCTAGGGTACAGCAACGAGCCTGTAATATGTTTTTCTCCCTTTTATTACTCTTTTATCATAGCAGTGCTTTCTGGGTTTGATCCTATTGTGTTATAAAGCCTGATCACAAGTATGGCAATAAACTAGCACTGTCTTTTCAGGGGAGGAAGTAAACAGTGCTATAAAACGCAAGTATCCACAGTACAGTATTGCTTTCACAACATTTAATGGTTATTTTTGTTTCTGTGGGTTCTCTTCAAGAGAGAGAACTAGGTGACCTAGTCCCAGATATAAAATTGACTCTGAGCAGACAGGTGTGTGTGTGTGTGCGTGTGTGTGTGTGTGTGTGTGTGTGTGTGTGTGTGTGTAGCCTGTCCCCATCCCAGTTTGGGATTTCTTCCATACATTGCCCTATGGACACACCTTCAAGGCTCCTCCTCCTCCTCCTCTCTGCTCCCTCCCCCGGCCTTGCCTTGGTCCCAGAGCAATGACATGGTGGGAAACGGAGCGCAGAGGCCAGGGGAGGGAGCGGAGAAGATGAAGAGAAGGAGCCTTAGAGGTGTCCTCTCTGCCAAGGAGAGCTCTACCCTGGGTCCAAGGCAAGGCCAGGGGAGGGAGCAGGGAGGAGGAGGAGGAGGAGGAGGAGAAGGAGGAGGAGGAGGAGGAGGACAGATACAAGGCAGAAATGGAACACAGAGGCCAGGAACAGAGCCTTGTCCTCCTTGGCAGTGGGACACCTCTGGGCACCTTCAAAGCTCCTCCTCCTAAGCCCATCGTCACTTAGTCTGCATCCGCACTGGAGAGGTAACCCGGTTTGGCACTGCTTTAACTCTTTCTGGCTTAAGGCTATGGAATTCTGGGAGTTTGAGTTTGTTGTGGGGTTGGGAAAAAGAGCGCTGCAGCCAGGGGAGGGAGCGGAGAGGATGGAGAGAAGGCCAGGGGAGAGAGCTCAGGGCCGGGGAAGGGGCCAAAGCAAGGCCGGAAACTAATGGGAATGACAGCTGGTCAAAAACAGCAATTCCAAAAAAGGTCCCAATTCATAATGTGAATGAGAGACCTTTTGGAATTGATTTACAGAGTGGAGCAGAGCCGGATCGTGAAGTGGATTTTACAGTAAGTGGGAATGACCCCTATGAACATCTGTCTGTGCAACACTGATATTTGGTAGGTGCCATATGCCATCAGTGTGGGTATATTGGAAAGAGGCAGATAGAGGAGTTGGCCGCAGTCTCAGACCCCCAAGGATGTTGACTCAGTATTTGCAAATGCAGTTTGCTTTCTGTTAAACCTCATCTCCATGGAGCTCTTTCTAGAGAATGGGTTGGATCTAAATTTAGATCCATTGACATCAATGGATGTCAATGGGACTTACGTTTGTCTTGACAAAGCCTGGATCCAAGCCAGTGTTATGTTTAATTAAAATGAGCAAGGTACTCATTAGCTTACTCATTCACTTTGATTAGTTCAAAAGCGTAATCACATATAACGCTAATGTTGAAGTGCCCTTTTGACTGCTTTTAGACGTAAATTTTCACTTCATGGTTAATTGTGTTGTTGTGTTTAATGGCTTCAAACAGCATGTAAGCTCCATTGGTGGCTATCCACAGAAAGGCAGGCCACAGAATGTCTAAATGCAATGAAAGAAAACGACATGGTTCTGTATCTTTAGGGTGATGTTTACTCTGATGCAATCCTCAAGAAGGTCTCCAGAGAGGTAGTAAGATAGATCTCTTCCAGGAGACTGTTCCACAATTTTGGAGCGGCTATAGTAAAAGTTTTTTGGGAAGTTGAAACTAGTTTAGTTGTTTTTAGTTCTAGTAGATTCTTCCCAGTTGTTCTCAGAGTGCGGGGCAGATTATATAGGGAGATGCGTTCCCGTAAGTAACTCGGGTTATAAAGGTGATAACCAATACCTTGTATTGTGCCTGGAAGCAAATTGGGAGCCAGTGAAGATCTTTTAAAATTGGTGTTATGTGGTCAAACCTTTAAGAACCAGTGACCAACCTGGCTGCCGCATTTTGTACTTGTATGACACTTGGTTGGGAGGAAGTGATTTACATGTTAAACTGTCTGTTGGTTTGTTGTTGAATACCAAGTCCTCAAGATGTGAGGATATGCTAGGTAGATGTATTTCTATTTAATTAGCAATCCACTGTCTGTGGGGAAACCCCTGACCCTGGGTGATGTTCAATTGCATGCCAGCTACTGGCAGGTTGGAATGCATAGGGAGGCAATTGAAATCCACAAACACCTGGACAACCTCAAGAGGAAAGAAGAAACACTGAAAGTGAACAAACTTTGGCTACCAGTACTGAAAAACACCAAAATCAAGACTCAGTTCATGCAAACCCTAACCAAGGGCCACACAAGTGTGTGTGTGTGTGTGTGTGTGTGTGTGTGTGTGTGTGTGTGTGTATCCCACACACTTCCATGCCACCAGAGTCTGTAGATGCCAGTCACAGATGTAGAATAAATTCTTCTAGAATGCAGAAAATTATGGATGCCGACCATGAAAGCCTTCGACTTCAAACTGACAAATGTTTACACATCATCCAAGAGTACACATTGGCATATGCAAAGGTTATACTTTCATAAACCCCATTTATATAACAGTGAACAGAACATGGATGCTACACAAAGGCCAAAACGGTACCACCATGTATTTAAGTGGATTTACTTACACCATCAGTGTCGTGCCTTCCCTCCATTCCAACTGCCATTACTCTGGCCTCAGAGAAAGAGAAGAGGCAGGCACCGCTCCACCATGCCAAACCCAAAACGCAGATGAGAAGCCCTCCCTCCATTCCACCTTCCACCGCCTTGGCCTTGGAGGGAGACAGGCTCTGGCAGTATCTGCTGGACTTGATTCCCTTCCCCATTGCCATTCCCTTCTTCTTTTATGTCATGTTTTATTAGATTATAAGCCTTAAGGCAGGGAATTGTCAAATTACCAATTTGTAAACTATTCTGAGAGCTTTTCTGAAGAGTGGGATATATATATATATATAATGCCTTGCACCTAAGACTCTGCCACTCTGCCACTCTGTCCTGATCACAGATTTGTTGAGGGCCCTACTGCTGTTTAATGGATGGTTGGTCCAGGTGTGGCAGTATGCTCCTGTACCAATTAATTGATGGAGAGCTATTAGGCAACCTGTTAATCACAGGTATTCAAACTTCCTTGAAAAGAGGTTTATACAAATAAATAACCAGGAGCACCAAAATCATGAATAAAATACTAGTGCAGGGTAGATGGGTGGAGATTACAAACTGTAGAGTTCTTCAACGTGTCCACCAGGTTGGTTTGTGTGTGAAAGTGGCTTTGTCAGCTCTCCTGTTGGCACAGATGAATGCTGCTGATATTTTCTTTTTGCTTTGTTGTAAAAAGAAAAAGAGGAGTGAAGAAAAGATTATCACCTCAATGCACACACTGCTGCACATTATCAGCATCACCAAAAGTGCTGTGAAGTTTTCAAGGCCCCCAGTGCAAAATTGGAGGTGTCATTGAGCACCAGTGAATTTTAAAAGGAGATAAGCAAAACAAAAAACAAACAAAAAAAAAGAAAGAAAATTAAACTAGAATACCAAAAAAAACAAAAAAAACCCAACAACCTTACATTCCATGTAACTCTTTCCCCACCACTACCCTTTCAAAGTGCTAGGACTTTATATATTTATTACCTTTTACATTTACATTTCTCAGCCTCAAGCCACCAGATCCCATCTGAGATTGGAAGTTAAGCAGGTTCAGGCCCTGTTAGTTCTTAGATGGGAGACAACCAAGAAATACCAGATTCTGTAGGCTATAGTTCAGAGGAAGGAACTGGCAAAACCATTATGAGTATTCTTTTTCTAAGAAAACTTTATGATATTCTTGAAATCGCCATAAGGCAACAGATGACTTGAAGGTGCACATCCACACATTGACACAAACACAGAGACAGGCACACACACACACACACACACACACACACACACACATTTACATTATAAATTTAAGTCATTTGAAATGTAATGCTGGAGGAGAGTTCTATGTATGTAGACTGCTCATAAGTCAAACAAATGGGTCCTAGAGCAGTTCAGAAATCTCATTAGGAGTTAAAAGTACAGTTGGCTCTCTGTATGCACAGATTCTTTATCCACAGATTCAAGCATCCACAGCTTGAAAATATTATATATATATATATATCAGTTCCAAAAAGCAAGCCTTGATTTTGCCATTTTATATAAGGGACACCATTTTACTATCCACTGTATTTAATGGGACTTGAACATTTTGGTATCCATGTGGGAATCTTGGAACCAAACCCCAGCATATATCAAGGGAGCACTGTATTAAAATGAGGCTATCATACTTTGGACATATTATGAGCTGGCAGGATTCATTGGAAAGGAAAATAATGCTCTGAAAAGAAGAAGACTGCATTGCAGATTAATTGACTCAATAAAGGAAGCCACAACCCTGAGTCTGCAAAACCTGAGCAAACTCAATGACTGGTTTCTTGGAGGTCTTTTACACATAGAGTCACCTATTTTACACATAGGTTCAAAGTCAATCTGATGGCAAATCAAGAATAATGTTTAAATCACTGGGGTATGAATCCTTAGGGGGAAAAATGAAGGCCTTAAAGTATCAAATCCTGTCTGGTTTTGGAAACAAAGCAGGATCAGGCCTGCTTAGCACTTTGATGGGACCACCAAACTGTAAGCTATACTTCAAATAAAGGAAAAGAAAAACCAACTCTGATGATTCCTTGCCTAAGAAGACCCTATGAAATTCATGTGGTTGCCATAAGTCTACAGGCAACTTGAAGTACACATGCACACATATGGGATCACAGGCCTGAGGCAACCAAAAGAAATTATGAGGAGGAAAAAAACTGTTTTTTCCCCACATGGTGTTCCACTATTAAATATGACATTGTGGATGCTCATTTCAAGAAAGCTTGTTCATAGCAAATAGAAAAGCCAGGAGAAGCATTTATATTTACCATGTAGACATGCACTTAGTGGCTTTTCTTGGCCAATATATTTTGGGTTTATAGCAGCTTATCTGTCAAGGCTTCTATTTAAAAAAAACCAACCTGGAAGCTGTAGTTTGGCAAATGACAATGATGTTGGACATTATTTCTTGGAGAGCGCCTGCCTCGGTCACAGAATTGTTGTTCCCAGAATTCCCTGGGGAAAGGCAATGGCTGCTAAATCAACTATGCAGTGTGGATATACCCTAATTGGTAACTCCTTCTGTCATAAATGATTGTACTGTATAACCTTAACCCAAGTCTAAAGGGAGAAGAAATAACTTTCACACAGGGAGCACTTTGTCAAATCACACTCTCTTACTCCAGAAAACTAACCGGAATACATATTTCCCAGATATTGCTATCACAGACTGGAGTCACCATGTCTTTGTTTAAGGCCTCATTTACAGAGGTTGTTTATTTTGTGTTAAATTTGGTCCTGTTTTTTAATATTGTGTTACATTTTGTGCTCCCTAATACAGATGTCCTTCTCTTCAGCTCCCCTTCTTTCTGATTTTTTTATGATGTGTGTGAAGGCCACAGAAAAGCTATAGGGAAGACAAGGGAAAGTAAGGGGTTCCTTGGCAACCAGGAGATCATATGGAGACTCTACCCCTCTAATATGGAGCTCTGGGCTCAGTCAAATTAATTTAAGGCACAGCATTGGTTATTAAAGCATGCTAATATTCATTGTGAAACAGAGTTTCCAGCTGTCTTCATTACTTCTTTTCCACCTTTAAATCTGTCGTTGAGCAAAAATCTGTGAATTGTTTGGGAGGGGAACAGGAAGCTTGTTAACTCTGAGATGGAAGCACCCACTGCTGCTGAAGTGAGTTACAGTATATCAGGAAGAGCAAGTTGGACGAAAAACCCTTGCTATACCAAAACATTGTGGAGTGTAATACTCCTTCCATGCTGCTGCATTATTGCACATGAGAATAAACTATTTTCAAAAGTTTTCCTTATACTGGGAAAGAATACAAAGCTTTGAACTCATTTTTTATGGTTTTTGCATTTCAGGACTTTTTTTGTGAAAGCTCTACAAAGGAATTTTATGCAGAAAACCATGATATTTTATGCAAAGTAGAGGCTAGCAGCCTCTTCAATATTTATAATATCATAAACTGGGCTATAAATCTTGTGACTTTGAGGATTTGTGTTTACAGTTATCAGTGACTGACTGTGACCCTAAATCACACCTATCACCCCATTTTTTCAACTTGTATGTAGAGAATATCATAAGAAGAGCAGGTTTAGACTCAGAAGGAGTGACGATAGGAGAAAGGAACATCAACAATCTAAGATGTGCAGACAACACCAATAGTGGAAAACATCACAGACTTGGGACAATTACTAAGGAAGGTTAAGGAATAAAGTGCAAACACAGGCTTAATGAGTACATGAATTCAACCTAGACAATTAACAAACTGAAACAGTTAAAGAGCTCCTATATCTTTGATCAAACATTGATCAATGTGGAAACTGCAATCAGGAAATTAGAAGAATAGGAATGGGAAAATCAGCCATGACAGAACTAGACAAGATCATAAAGATTAAAAATATAGAACTGAATACTAAAGTTAAAATCACTCAAGCCATTTTATTCCCCTTCACTATGTACAGATGTGAGAACTAAAAAACACCTAAGGGTAGCTATGTTGGCCATATAGCAAATCCAATAACATCTGAACAATTATACCTTTATTGGGCAACCAAAATGCAGAACTACATGTGAGATGTGAGACCTAGACAGTGAAGAAAGTGGATAAGAGGAAAATCAATTCATTTGAGATATGGTGCTAGAGAGATCTTGTAGCACCTTTGAGACTAACTGAAAGAAAGAAGTTGGTAGAATGAGCTTTGGTAGATTTCAGTCTGCTTCCTCAGTTGCATTATGGACAACTAAAATGACAAACAAATGGGTCCTTGAACAGATCAAGCCTGAATACTTCCTGGAAACCAAGTGATTAAACCGAGGCTGCTGTACTTTGGTCACATCATGGGAAGGCATGATTCATTTAAAAAGAAGAAAGGCAGAAGGCAGTAGAAAGAGAGGAACACCACATGCCAGATGGGTAGAATCATAGGGAGGTCACAGGCCTGAAATTACAGGACCAGTGGGGGACAGGGGTCTTGGAGATGTCTCATCCACAGGGTCATCATGAATTGGGAATGACATGAGGACAGTTAACAACAACGTGATCCTAAAAACCTACCTTCTAAGCCAGACAGTGACCCAGCCAGAAGGTTTACAAAGCACTGCAGATGAGCTTTGTGTTAGGAAATAGTGACTGCAATGCTGTCCCGCTCATGGAGCACATTGAGGCAAGCAGCTGTAGCAGGACTCCAAGGGTCTCTCTAGCTGCCCATCCCAACCTGTCCAATGATTAGGAGAGTGCACTAGTTATCATTACCCGGAGCCCCAATTTGTAATGCATCAGAAAGCCTTCTAGAGGGGCCCTGCTACTGTAGGAGGTAGTTTTTGTTGGGGGGGGGGGTAATCAGTGGAGTTTCATCAGCCAATGCAGAATCTAGGCCTCAGGTTTCTGCATGAAATTACTTTTTTGGCACAAAATACATTTTTTTTTATTTGCAAACTTACTCGCTATTGCTGCTAATGATTTTAAGGTGTAGGTCTTTACACTCATGGCAGGTGCAAAACAGAATCACACAGAAGCTGACAATTTTTTCACATATTGAAACACTCCTTTTTACCAAGGATAAAAAAAAAATTGTGAATATATTTTACAAGAGAGGAAGCAAATTTTCAGGATATAAAGGATGTAATATGTTTCTGTATGGAGTACTTCTACCACAGGTGGTGGATCGTGCCATTTAAAGGGTAAGAGTGTGCATCTCACCAGAATTGTAATGTGACCAGAGAATAGAAATGATGTATTGGTTCCCATGCATTTGCTGGTTCTGAAGGCATGCAGTGGGTTGCCTGTTCTAATTTATTCATTCTTAGATGGATTTATATTTTACCTTTTCTTTAGTGGACTTCACTATAGTATATGGCTCTCCTGTTCCTCACTTTATCTTCATAAGGACACAGTAAAGTAGGTCAAGCTGAGAGAACGTGACTAGTCCAAGATCAGCAAGTGAGTTTCATGGCTCAGGTCCCAATAGAGCACTCTGATTCTGTTTTTTAATCTTATTTCTTCAGTTGTTTTGAGGTTCAGCTTCCAGAATTCATGACCTATTGTTCATATCAGTTGGGATTCCTAGGGGATTGAATCCAAAACACCTGAAGGAACAAAAGAAAAGAACCTTTACTCCAAATACTACACTACTCTACACTTTAAAAGATACTTACTACATCATATTTCAAAATCAAGGAGCTCAGAATAGGATGGGGGCTCCATATCATCTCCTATCTTGGAAGTTGCTGTTGTTGCTTTGTTGTGTGCCTTCAAGTCATTTCCCACTTATGGTGACTCTATCACAGGGTTGTGTTTTTTTCTGCAAAATGTGTTCTGAAAATTTGCCTTCCTCTGAGACTGAGAGTGACTTGCCCAAGATCACCAAGTAAGTGTCCATGAATAAGTGGGTATTTGTACCCTGGTCTCTCAAAGTATTAGTCCAACACTCAAACCACTAGACCACATTGGGTCTGTTATCTCAGAAGCAACCAGATCTAAATCTGCTTAAATTAATTTCAGACCATTGTTCTGAGGTACAACGTATGATATCCCCATGTAAGGACTCAGTTGACTCCCAAGGTACTATGTTCATGCACATGGATCAGCGCTCAGCTTCCTTGAATAGAGTGAATAAGGGACAAGTGAAGCTGAGCATAGATAGCCAACACTTTGAGACCCGTGTGACTCCTGAATGGGAAAAGCAATGGGAGTGGAGTAAAGTTAGGTCAGATCCCTTCCTGAAATACTGCCTGGACATCTTCAACCTGAGCACTTGGAGATGTTAGCATATGTGGTCGCACACCATGTTGTATCTAACCTGTATGGGAAGAATCAGTCTCCCCACTAAGTCCAACCAAGTACAGTAATGTAATTAGGTGTCATGCCCTATAGGACTTAGAGGTTAGAGAGTACATTCAATTGGTCCTGTTCTGATCCATTCCCAAGATTCCTTCAGCTTCTAAAATCAGAAACACACTTGGCTGTTGGACATAGATTGGGAGTTAGCTAAACCTGTCCTTCACGCTAAATATTGAGATAATCAAGGGCATGGAATACCTTTTACCCCTGTGGTGTCCTTGAATGTATCTTTTTTCTCTCTGCCTGCCCATATAAATAAATGTTGCTAGTCATCACCGTAGGGGAAAGTAAAGTATGATTCCTCCTGTTATTGACTGAAAAGAAGACCATATCTCCTGCCTTTACACAGGCCTTGTTTGAATGGTTGTTCAAGGCTTCTTAAATTATTCACTTATGTATTTATTTATTCAACTTATAACCCACTGTTTGTCCCAGCACAGGATCTAAGGCCACTTACAAAACAAGTTAAAATAAAGTGCAGCCAAAAACCTAATAATTAATTATTTTATTAGCTGCCCTATTAAAAACACCAATTTAAAACACTTGTAAAGATGAGAAAGGTACAGTACACATCATTTAAAGCCCTTTCTACCACAATCAGTTATATCCAAAAGACTGTCTAAATAAAGAAATTTATGTGTGGGTCAAAAGGGGGCACAGAGGAGGCCAACCAATCTAGCCATGGAAGGAAATTCCACAGCTTGGCAGCAACCATCAAAACAATTCACTCCTATGTCCTCAGGAAACATCTCACAATGGTGAGACTGAGCAGGCTTTGTAGAGAGATATACCATCTTTCAGATGGTAGACCCAAACTGCACATATGCCACAACTAACACTTGGAATATTTCCCAGAAACAGCCCAGTAGCCAGCAAAGGTTTTGCCATGCCAGGAATGAATACTGGGACCAAGCTGTTATCCAAACAGCTGGAGTCTGAGGAGGATGCCCTCAAATTAATATGTTTTAGGAGAATTTGGTACTTAGCTCAAATGAGAGATATAGCATGGCCGGGGTAACAGCAGCCTCAGGATGGCAACACAACTATACCAGGTCTGAATCACACAGAACTCCAGAGGCAACTTCAGACAGGGTTTTAATTTTATTAGGGAATAATCACAGCACATGTAACACATACACTCACACACACATGCAAGAGCTAAAGAAACAAAGGTGAGAGCAGTGAAATAGATTTAGGCCTTGCTAATGGTAGTACGTTACCGACATGGATCTTTATTCCAATCAATGGGAGTCTGGAACAGAGAAAAACTTAATAGCCACTGTGGCAAAGGGGCTAAGCCGGTTGTTGAGGAGCCTAGTCGAGCCAAACCAACTGTGCCTGCCTGCTTGTAAACTAGACCAAAGACTGGCTGTTTTGTTAGCTGTATATATAACCTGAATTGTGTCTTGCAGGCAGAAATCAAGGCTTGAAAGGATTAGAAGCTCTGTAAATGGTTTCCCGGGGGAGAAGAATGGTTCGCACTAGAAGCAGATATTTTGGTTGATTGCTGTAAACAAGCCGCGGGACCGTATTTGCCAGTGCTCCCTCGTCCCAGGTAGTTTTGAGTAATATCTTTGGCCATGATCCTTTCACTGCCTTCTGTAGACAAAAGGGATTATGATGGAGCCTTGGGGAACCCCATCATAGTGGGTGCCTTTCTAGACTTTGACTAGCCCTAACTGGTGTTTCGATGTCTGAGCAGGTCAGGCATCCACAGCAGGGTCCTGCCATGCCTAGGCCACCCCTCCATCTTCCCTTGTAATATTAAATTGATATTAAGATATGAGGGGCAATCAGAGGCCTGGTCCCGGTGTAACAAAGCCCTCTCCTGCTCCATTTAGGATCTATTGCAATTTTTTGCAAATCAGTTTTGAGCATGAAGATTCTGGTTTTTACTTAGTATTTAGCCTGAGTTCCCCATATGAACTAGTGCAGTCTGGCTTAACAGCATGCAGCAAAACAGGGTTGTTTTTCTAGTTTGCTAGCTGAGATTAAGCCCAAATTCCCCATTTCCTATATAATAGAGAATTCTGGGCTAATATAATCCAGGATCTTTCCTCCAAAGCCAATACACACTGGTGTGAAAGATAAGTGGGATGGACCCATGAGTTCATCAAAACTAGAAGTCTAGAGGTACTGAAAATAACTCTGTCATCTCTAATCTTCTTCTTCTTCCTCTTCTGGCAGATGAATATGAGACATCTATTTCCTGGTTGATCATTAATGCCTCTTAAGCTTTTCCAGCACATCAATACATCACTTTAGGGAATCAATAAATGCTTTAGAATCTCAGCTAAAACAATGCATGGAGAATGGCTTTGCCAACATGGAAGAAGAAATGAGGGAAGCCTTTAGGACAGATAGATTTGCCTATAAGTGAACAGCAAGCAGCAGTTTCCTTTCAAGCAATCTTCCTTTTTTACAATAGTTTCATCATAATATGGTCTATAAATTCATTCCTTACATTTTTATTTCTTGTATGTGAAGCACAGATGAAAAATATGATAGAAAACATTTCATAGCTCTGGATAGTGATAGGGATCTAAACTCAGTCTGTAAAGCAGAAGTGGGGAACAACTGTGGAGGTGTCAGATGTCACCCAGCAATCCAATGCAAGTAGGATAATGTCAAGGCTATGGTAATGCCCACCGGGTCCTCCATTAGGTAGAGATTTTTTTTCTTCCCCTTGTCCCTCACAGGGAAGGTAGGAAAGGTGATGTTGTTTTAGCTGGTATTTGCAAAATTCAGTTGGGAGCAGTGTGTTTTACTCCTCTTCACCCTTCCCCATATAGAAACAGAGGCAAAACAATCCCAGCTGCTATGTGCAAGCCAGATTCATGTGTAGTTACTCCTCCCAATTGGAATTGAGAGTCTCAGCTGCTTTCTTCATTTAATTATTGGAGATATATTCATTTAATTCATTTAGATTATATTCGTTTAATTATAAGAGTGGAGGTTGACAACTCCTATGTCAGTGGGCCAACGAATCTGTGCTAAGTTTAGAAACTTTAAAGGAGCTATCCTGCTTTTGGAGAAATGCTCAGCACATTGGATAGCTCTTTTGTAGTTTGTGCTAAAACCTTGCATAGATTCAGTGTCCCAGTGACATGGAATCACCATCAACCACTAACTATCTATGGGGATCGCCAGTACTCTCTCTGCTATAAATACTCCTAATAATATATATCACTCTGCCCCACACCCAGGAGTGTTCATCAGTTGGATTTGAGCCTTCCACAGCCTGGATGAAGTCTGTGGCTTCCCCCTTACCCCTAATGGCGTTTGTCAGAGGTTAGGGGACTACATTGACCCTAGCAGTGCTACACAAAGTGGTGGTCTAATGACTGATCTATGAACCACTGGCTGCCAGTCTGGGGGAAAAGTTTCCAAGAAAGAAAGGAATACTTAACCAATGCACCCAAAGTTGGCACCAATCCCTGTTACATGGGGAACAGGAAAAAGTCTGGTTCTCCTTACCAAGAAGCTTAAGAATCACTGGTCTATGGAAAGCTAAACCTTATCCAAAATCTGGAATTTTCCCCAAAACACCCACAGATACATAAGAATGAAAACCTTTGAAAAGCAGAAACTATCAAGGAGAAGAAACACTCAACCTAGTCCCAAATTAACCACCTGGAAAGGGAGGGAAAAAACGTATCTATTCCCATTCAATCTCATTTAAATTTAGACTATCACATTATTATCTCACACACAAATTTTACTTCTCACCTATTAAATTACACTCACTGGGAACAAAGCCAAGCAACAACTCCTGGCAGCATCCCTTTTGCTATGAAGCTACATTTCTTACACTTTGGGCACATCAGTACATTCTTCCCATTTGGAGAGGAAAATATCTTACAAGCAATTAAAGCAATGATACAGATTAACTGGGAGCCAAATCTGTAGTTGCATCTTTGGGGAATCGATTCATCCAAGAGAAGTCAAGTTGAAACCTGCGGAAGAATTCTTTTGGATGCCTGACAAATGGCGGGAGAGGAAGCCCACTTAGGAAATACAAAAATCCTCCGGGCTAGAATCAGCACCTTCTATGCAGCCACTTGATCTTCACCCATGACATGGGGTGGAAGGCTTGGGGGAAGCAGCTGGCTGTTGGGACCACATGCCAGAAAAGCAAAGAAGAGACCACATTAGGTATTCAGGGACATGAAATTCATTATCCAAAGGAGATGAAAGTCATTTAACTATTTAAGGCTGCTTCCAGATGTACAGGACTTGGTGTGCTTTTTATTTCCATGCAAGCTATGATCTTACGTCAAGGGGATGGAACTTTATAATCATGGAGTTAAATGGAGGTTGTGCAATGATGCTTTGTGAGTAATTGTAATTTTGCACAATTAAATTTGCCTTGCAAATCAGTACTCAGTGTGCAAACAGCACCATATATAGAACTATGCTTTTGTGATCTTGAACTGAAATTGGCCATTCCGAATGTGACAAAAATGTTGAACTACTTCAATAGGGGAAGCGTATGCATAACTAACCAGTAGGATATCAGCCATACATGAATGCCAGTCACTAACCTCTGCTTTTTGCTACAAATTCTCTAGATGTTGTTGTTGTTGTTGTTGTTGTTGTTATGTGCATTCAAGTCAAGTGCCTTACTGTGACCCTATCATATAACAATATAACTGCCCTTTTTTATATAAAAAAACCCTCACATATGCTCAAGCCCCGTTGAAAATAACTCTTAATGGGGACACACCACTGCTTGCGCTCCACATGCTCCCGTGGGCTCCCTAGTAGATTTCAGCATATGCTGAAAGCCATGTATGGTGTGTCCGTCTATGATGCAGGTGCACTGTAATTATTATTATTATTATTATTATTATTATTATTATTATTATTATTAATTTCCCACCTCTTCCTGCGGATCGAGGCGGGATTACAACAGATAAAATCGAACAATACAATTATAAAATAAAATGTCAATAAAAGCACACAAAAATACAGTGTGCCCGCGTTATACGCAGGCACTCTTTACGCGGTCAAAGAATGGGCGCACCCGCCCGTGGCGCCCCATGTGCCACTGCGCCACCGCACCGCCGTGCACGAACCCCATTGTTTCCATAGGGGCTCGAGCATAGGTGGAATTCGCCTTACGCGGCGGGGTCCGGAACGGATCCCCCGCATAAGATAAGGGCGGACTGTACATGCACAGTCATTAAAATAGCCAAATCGTCATCTGTTTCTATACTATTGAATCACGTGCAGTATGTTTTGGACCCCTGTCTTCCAAAGTCCTAAACCAACACTCAAGCCACCACACCATATTCACTCCCAATAGCAATAGATATTGTATGTATGTATTTATATACCACCCCACATTTAAGCCCATTTGAAATGGGGCCCAAGTTAGATCACAAATAAAATTAAAGCAAAAGAGGTAAAAATCAAATCATAACAGTGAAAATTTGTTTTTTAAAAAAATTAAAAAATCTTTCCAACTAAAAGCAGGACTGATTGAAAATAATTTATAAGCATTACAAATACAATGAGAAGGATAAAAGTACGACATCCCCTATTGAGACACTACTGTAACAGCCAAAACCTTGTTTAAATAAAATGGCCTTGGCCTGACAGTAGAAGGACAGCAGTAAAAGTGTCAATCTAGCTTTCCTGGGGAAGGAGTTCCAAAGTCTGGGAAGAACCACTAAGAAGGCCCTCTAAAGTATACTCTGGTAGGACAGAGGGAAATCCCTCTGCCAAGGATGTCAAAACTTGGGCAGGCTCTGGTATGTGGCTTTTCATAAAATCTAAAATAGGTGTATAGGTATTTATATTAAAACATTGATCTCAGTTGTCACTTGCATTCCTCTCCCTAATCTTAAATAGGCTCTTTGAAGCTTTATCACATTGTCAGACACCAACTGCAGCAATCTCACTATCAGCTCTGGTCTGGCAGCATTTATATTTGCCTATTACCAATTGCAGTGTTAATTGGAACTCTGGTCATGCAGTACCACTTCTTTTAAAAAAAAACATTCAAAAAGAAAATCCAGGTGAGAAAAGTTCCAAAATTTACCCAGAATAGAGAAAAATAGGTTTGTGATGTTACCAGCACTAGCCAATCTGTGCTGTGCACAGTCAAATCTGTTGCAAACTGAAAGAACCTGTTTCATGGAATCATACCATCGCAGAGTAGGGTTCCCAAACACCATCCAGTCCAACTTCTTGTCAGTACCGAAAGCCACAATTATGCATCCCTGAAAGGTAGCCATATAACCTCTTTTTCAAAATCTCCGGTGAAGAAGAGTCCACTTCAAGGCAGTCTATTTCATTGCTGAACAGCTCTAACCATTCTTATGTTCTTCATAATATTTATTCAGAATCTCTTTTCTTGTAATTTGAATCCACTTGTTCTGGTCCTATCCTCTGGAGAAGCAGAAATCAAACTTCTTCCATCTTCCAGCTGACAGCCCTTCAAATGTGTAAAAGATGGTTATCATATCACCTCACTCTTTTCTCAGCAAATATATCCATCTCCCTAAATCATTTCCCACTGGGCTTTTATAATGTTTTTTTAACAATATTTGTTACTCATTTCTCAATATGTTCCAGTTTGTTGATATACTTCCTAAACTTTGGTACCAGTGGTCTCACTAGGGTAGGTGTCACCCCAGTGTGGTAACTCATGCTGTCAGTGCCTAGGCTGCCTGGCTGGCACACATCCTACTCCTGCCCCTTCATCAGGTGAGCCACCTCTGCCATAGTTGTGATGCAATGCCATGGGTACTCCTGCTGCCCAGCAGCCTATTTCTGGTACCACTGCTAGGTGAGGGGGGAAGGAAGGTGATGCTCATGCTTACAACTCCAGGTGCTGAGCAGCATCTTATCCCACCCCTACCAGCAGCCACAGCTGATGTGCAACAGATGCGCCCTGGCTATCAGAGGTGGGCAGTTGGGGGTGTCTTGGGGTAGACAGAACTGACTGCCCCATAGAATAATAGAATCATTGAGTTTGAAGCTACCACAAGGGCCATCCAGTCCAACCCCCTGCCATGCAGGAAGACACAATCAAAGCATTCCCAATAGATGGCCATCCACCCTCTGTTTTAAAAACCCCAAAGAAGGAGTCTCCATCTCACTCAAAGGGAGTGTATTCCACTTTCTTATAGCCAAGAAGTTTTCCTAATGTTTAGGTGTGACCTCTTTCCCTGTATTTTGAATCCATTGATCAGCATCCCAGTCTCTGGTATTTATCTCCCCCCCCCCAAAAAAAAAGGTATCACCCTGCAAAGCAGCTCAGTCAATCAAACAATGTATGTCTATAATATGCCTCCAAAATTTCAGAATACAACATCAATACTCAGCTTATTGGGAGGGGAATGCAATGGTCTAGGTTATTCTGTGAAATCTGTCCCAGTTTCTTCATCTTGGGGCCATTCAGACTACGTTTTAACCCGGATCAGGCCAATGCAATTTTAGGCTGCATCAACAGAGGTATAGTGTCTTGATCCAGGGAACTAATAGTGCCACTCTATTCTGCTCTGGTCCTAGGCTCCATCTGGAATACTATGTCCAGTTCTGGGCACCACAATTTAAAATGGATGTTGAGAAACTGTAGTGTGTCCAAAGGAGGGTGACTAAGATGGTGAAGGGTCTGGAAACCATGTCCTATGAGGAACAACTTAGGGAGCTGGGGATGTTTAGCCCAGAGAAGAGAAGGTTAAGAGATAATATGATAGCCCTGTTTACATGAAGGGATGTCATATTGAGGAGGGAGCAAGCTCGTTTTCTGCTGCCCCACAGACTAGGACCCAGAACAATGGAAAAGAGATTCCACCTCAACATTAGGAAGACCTTCCTGACAGTCAGGGCTGTTCAACACTGGAACACACTCCCTCAGACAGTAGTGGAACCTCCTTCCTTGGAGGTCTTTAAACAGAGGCTGGATAGCCATCTGTCGGGGATGCTTTGATTTAGATTTCCTGCATGGCAGGGGGTTGGACTGGATGGTCCTTGCGGTCTCTTCCAACTCTATGATTCTATGATTCTATATTTTAAGATTTTATTTGTGTATTTTAAAAAAGAGAACCTCACTGAAGAGATAAATAACAACTCTATAACATATGGAGGAAAGTTTATGGCTTCGTTTGCTTCCTGCTCTGCTCATGTCTGTGTTTTTGTTTTTGTTTTTTAAAGGAGCATTGTTTAAAACGTGGGTAATTCAGAACACAGCAATCCATTATCTCACCTGGGTTAATTTTTTTATCATAAGGCAATGATTCTCCAATGAAAGGGGAGCAATTCATGGCCTGTCAACATGATGTGGAACTACAAATCCTATCAGCCCTAGCTTGCATAGCCAGTGATGTGGGATGATGGGAGTAGCAGTATAATTTTATCTGATTTTTGGAAAATCAAAAAAGCCCCCCCCCCCCATGCTTTTCAAATCCCATCAGTCTCAGCCACCATATGGAATATGCTGTTTGGCAGCTTTGAAAGGCCACAAGTTGTCCATACTGATTTGTTGTTATTGTTGCAAGCTTTCAAGTCATTTCTGACTGATGAAAATCCTAAGGCAAACTGATTGTGGACTTTGTTCACAGGGACTCATGGGAAACTAGGGTGAATCTAGGCTTAGTTGTACATAGAGTAGTCCCTCTGAAATAAATTGAACTTGGGTTAGTCTAAGCGTGATTGTGGCCTAAATTTTGTTGGCTACTTCCAAATGGAGTAGAATCATTGAATTAATTATTGAATAGTGAGTCAATACATAGGTAAAATACATAGGCAAATTATTCTAATCTGTTCAATGGGTTTATTTCGGTTGGGGGTAACAATAGGGATTGTGCTCAAAAAGTAGACTGAGATTATGCAGAAGACATGCAGAGCCAAATCCAGAGCCCTATGCTTCTTCTTCTGCCAAAATTTGAGTTGTGGCACATTGTAGCCAAGCTGAGGGAAAAGAAGGGAGAAAACTGGGCAAGAGATGACATGCAGAGAAATAGAGGCAGAGGGACAGAATCATTGTTGCTCTTCTTCTCTGGCATTTAAACTGTAGGGGGATGGAAAGGCAGCCTCTACTACCCTGTCACCTCTGTCACTCCCCTATCCCCTTCCACCATAGCAGTGGTCCCATGGGGTGAGCTTTGGATGGGATACATGAGGCTCCAAAGAGGGCATACGTGCACCTTGTATCAAGTTCGGAAGCTTCAACTAGTGCAAAATGCAGCAGCCAGGTTGGTCACTAACTCTTCGAGATTTGACCATATAACACCTATTTTAAAAGAGCTACACTGACTCCCAATTAGCTTCCGGGCATAGTACAAGGTGTTGGTCATTACCTTTAAAGCCCTACATGGTTTGGGTCCGGGTTACTTATGGGAACATATCTCCCCATACAATCCGCCCCGCACTCTTAGAACAAGTGGGAAGAACCTGTTGGAGGTGCCATGATCCAAACATGTTTCCACTTCCCAAAAATCTTTCAGTATAGCTGCTCCTAGACTATGGAATGGACCCCCAGAGGAGACTCACCTTGCTACATCCTTGGAGATTTTAAAGAAGGCGGTAAATACAGAGCTCTTCCGCCGTGCATATCCTCCTGACCTTTTATGAAGACCATTGGTATGGACCGAGAGCACCTGACCCCGTGATTGACCCTGTGATTGATTGATTATTGATGTTTTATGTTTTTAGCTGTGGTTTTAATTGTAATTAATGTTGTAATATTACAAGTGTTTTTAACTCTGTTGTGATCCCGCCTCGATCCATTGGGAGAGGCGGGAAGATACAAATAAAAACTACTATTATTATTATTATTATTATTATTATTATTATTATTATTATTATATGCCAGTAGCAGCATTCTGGATGTAGATTGTATTGTTGCATTCCTTCAAGTCATTTCTTTATTTTTGTGACTTACAGCGGCCATAGTGTAAACCTATCATGTGGCAGCCCTTCCTCTGGAAGGCCAAATATTGTTCTGTGCCTTCAAATTATTTCTGACTTACTGCGATTCTTAAGTAACCCATCATGGGCTTTTCTTGCCAATATTTGCTCAGGGGAGGTTCTCCATTGACCTCTTCTGAGGCTGAGAAAGGTTGACTTGTCCAAGGTCTCCCAATGAGTTTCTATGGATAAGCAGGGATTCAGAGCCTGATCTCCTAGAGCCCTTTTCCAGCATTCAAACCACTACATCACATTTGTTGTCTATATACATTGATACTATTATATAAACCACTATTATATAAAATACTATTAAATAAACAATAATTCATCCTTCAGATGTTGTTGGCCTGCAACACTCAGCTTTCATAACCATTGGCTATCCTGGCCAGATTGATGCACATTGTAATTTGGCATCATATGGAGAGATGCATATTTTCCCCATATATGGAACGGTAAATAAATCATAATCCCCTTCCTGCTATGTGTGTAGATCTCATTGATGTGAACCCCTTGATGTGGCTGTCATTAAATGATTAATGTTTATGTTTGAACCAGCCTCTCCTTTAAAAACAGCATTTTTCTGAAATTTCATAATCATTAATCCTCTTTTGGCAACCTATGTTTGAAACAAATATGCTATATGATACCTATGGAATCCTATTGAAGAAATTGATAGCTTGACTTCTGTGTTTCAAGAAAGAATTGTCTGATATGGCATCGGAGTAGTAATTCTGTATCTCTAAGGGCCCAGTTTGATGTAATGTTTTCTTCTCTTTCAGAGGATTGCTTTTGAAATAATCCAAATAGGTATGGGAGTTATGCAAGTGGGAAAAGAAATCGATGATCAGGGAACTACTATGAGTTCAATGGGATTTATATCCTCATAAATGTGCTTAAAATACATTAAATTTGCATATTTTCAGGAAAGTGTCAGTGAGTATTTCCAGAAAATAAAATGGTATACTGTCCTAAAGTTCTGGTTAACACATTCAAGCAGGTATTCAGTTTCTCAGAGGAATTATATAGGTCAAACACTCTCTGGACAAGCAGACAGAGGTTGGGGAAATCATGTTACAAAGCATCTGCAGTAAATGCAATAGTCTATGATCCTGTGGCCTTTGGGAGATCTGTGAGAGTACACTGGTGCCTCGGGATACGAAATGATCGGGTTACGAAATTTCCGGGATACGAAAAAGTTGGATTGGAAAAAACTGTTTCGGGTTACGAAATATTTTTCGGGTTACGAAATTCATTTCGGCGCGAAATTCAAATGCTGCAAAGTGCAGCTATAGGCTTTCCAGTGCTAACGGAAAGCCTTTTCGGGTTACGAAATTTTCGGGTTACGAAAGGAATGGCGGAACGAATTAATTTCGTAACCCGAGGTAGCAGTGTATATGGGATCCCTCCTCCTTGTTCCAATGATAGAGAAACTTTACCACTCATGGAGGAAAATTTCATACCTTGGATCAACTCTAAGCCTAGGAAAAAGTTCTGCCTCACTAATCTCCTCAAAGTTAGAGCTCTGATATTAAGTGAAATAAGACACCTTGGGTCCCATATCAGGTGAAAGGAGGTGTAGGGGTGTATGTGTGTGTGTGAATTAGGTTTGTGTCATTGGAAGACTGTGAAAGGCTTTGTGTCAGGAACTGGGTTTATCAGCTTGCCTGCCATCCTTTAGAGAGAAGGATTTAAAGGGCATAGCTTCATTTATTAATATCTGCTGGCCTATAATGTAATATAGAGTACTGTCACTGAATGATGGGACATTTAGAATCACAGAATCACACAGTCGGAAGAGACAACAAGGGCCACCCAATCCAACCCCCTGCCATGCAGGAACTCACAATCAAAACATCCCTGACAGATGGCCATTCAGCCTGTGTGTAAAGACCTACAGGAAAGGAAACACCACCATGCTCTGAAGGAGTGTGTTCCACTGTCAAACAGCTCTTACTGTCAGGAAGTTCCTCCTCATTTTAGGTGGAATCTCTTTTCCTGTAGCTTGCATCCATTGTTCTGGGTCCAATTCTCTGGAGCAGCAGAAAACAAGCTCGTTCCATCCTCAGTGTGACACCCCTTCAAATACCAAGGCCGGATAAAGTGGCACTATCACTTCCCTTGTATTGATGTAGCCTAAAATCACATTGGCCTTTCAACTGTCGCATCACATTGTTGACTCATGTCAACCTTTTGGGTTCAGAAGGTCAACCAATTACAAATCCATTTAACAGTTGCATTGTCTAGCCCACATTTTACAAACTTGTTTGCAAGAATGTCATGGGGAACCTTATCAAAGAACTTACTGAAATCAGCATTCTCTTCATCTACCAAGCTGGTAATTTTATCAAAGAAAGAGAACAGATTTATCTGGCATGATTTGTTTTTCTGAAATCCATGTTGACTTTTTGTGATTATGGCATTGCCTTCTAGATGTTCACAGACTCTCTGTTTAATGATCTGCTCTAGAATCTTTCCTGGTATTGATGTCAGACTAACTGGCTGATAATTGTTGGGATCCTCTTTCTTCCCCTTTTTGAAGATGGGGACAACGTTTGCCCTCCTCCAGTCTGCTGGGACTTCTCCTGTTCTCCAGGAGTTCTCAAAGATTATTGTCAATGGCTTCGATATTCATTTGCCAGTTCTTTTAATACCTTGGATGTATTCATCTGGTCCTGAGACTAAATTCATTTAGATTAACAAGATATTCGTGTACTATCTCTTTACTTATTCTGTACGAAATCCGTTCGTCCTGCTCCATTATCCTCAGGTTGAGCATCCTTTCCTTTTCTGAGAAGATTGAGGCAAAGAGGTGTTGAGTAATTCTGCCTTTTCTCTGTCTCCTGTTTCATTTTGCCATCGCTCCACACATGGCCCTACCATTTCCTTTTTCTTCCTTTTGCTGCGGACATATCTAAAAAAGCCCTTTTTGTTGTTCTAATCTCTCTCTAGCAAGCCGAGTTCATTCTGCGCTTTAGCTTTTCTGACTTTACCCTACATGTGCTTGCTATTTGTTTGAATTCCTCTTTGTGATTTCCCCATTTTTCCATTGTTATACATGTTCCGTTTCAAATTTAGCTCAGTTGAAAGTTCCTTAGTCTCCTCGGTTTCTTTAGACACCTCCATTTTTTTCTCCTCATTGGAACTGTTTCAAATTGTGCCTTCAGATCTCCCTTTTGAGAAGTCCCATCCATCTTGAACTCCTATCTTTTAGTATTTCTGACTGCGGGATCACCCTCAATACTCTCTAAGTTACTGAAATTTGCTCTCCTAAAGTCTAGAAGTGTGTCTGACTATGCCTGACTTTCCTTCTCCACTGTATAACAAACTCCAGGAGAACATGGTCACTTCCACCTAATGATCCACCACTTGTACCCATTAACCAAGTCATCCTGGTTGTTAGGATCAGATCCAAAATATCTGACCCCTTTTGTGCCACTCCACTTGGACAATGAACTTGTCTCCAAGGCAAGTGAGGAATTTGCTAGACCTTGAGGATTTTGCTGGTTTGACTTCCAGCAAATATCAGGATAGTTGAAGTCGCCCACACTACTACATCTCTCTTTTCTGAATATGTGGTCATCTGTTCTAGAAAGACATCATCCAATTCCTCAGTCTGACTTGGGGGTCTGTAGTAGACTTGCACAATAATGTCCTTGTTGTTTCCCCCCTTTATTTATCCAGATGCTCTCCACCTGGCTTCTAGGATAGATGTCCTGGATCCTTCACTGGTGTAAATGTCCTGAGGTATAAGGCTATTCCTCCTCCTTTGTCTGTTGGCCTATTTCTCTTAAAAAGGTTATACCCCTCATTTCCACATTCCAATCAGAGACTCATCCCACAGGTTTCAGTGATGCCTATTATATCATATTGGCTTTGCGTACTAGGAGTTCAAGTTCAGTCTGCTTATTTCCCATACTCTGTGCATCAGTGTAGAGACATTTAGAGCCATGTGTACCTCTACTTGCTGCCTGTGCAAACATTTTTTTTCCTCTCGCTGTTGGGTCCTTGCACTGTTTGTCTTGTTTGGCTATTCTCCATCCATTGCCTCCCGAATTTGTCTCCCTCCCCCACATAACTCAGTTTAAAGCCCTTTCGATCAAATTCTGGAGACTATTGGCAAAAACGTTTTCTGCCAACTGGCGTGAGATGCAACCCGTCCCTTGCCAGAAGTCCTTCCTCATGGAACCTCAATCCATGACCAAGAATCCAAACATTCTTGTGGCACCATCACAGAGGCAGTTGCGGACTTCTGTTCTCCAGGGTCCAAAGATTATTGCCAAGGGCTCTGAGATTATATCGCCAGTTCTTTTAAGCCCTTGGATGTAGTTTATCTGATTATGGACACAAATTCATTTACATTAACCGATATCCTGTACTATCTCTTTACTTACTGTGTTGTATTTTCACTATTGTGCTCTTTGCTCCATTTTCCTCAGGTTGAACATCCTTTTTCTTTCTGAGATTTTGAGGCAAAAAAGGTGTCGAGTAGTTCTGCCTTTTTCCCTGTCCCTTTTTAGCAGTTTGCCAGCTTTTCCATGAAGTGGCCCTACCATTTCCTTTTCTTCCTTTGTGTGGACATATCCAAAAAAGCCTTTTTGTGTTCTTAACCCCTAGCAAGCCTGAGTTCAAGTTGTTTAGTCATCAATCCTGGGCGGTGTTCCCACTGGCCAAAAATGTGATTAGGATGCGAATTAAGGGGCCATCGCCCATTTAAACCCCGAATTCAATCCGCATTGCCCAAATCGTTCCCATTCAGTTTCGATCTGATTCGGTTTTAGTATACCGGATTATATGCCTATAACCAGTTTAAAAAACAGTAGGTTTTAACACAAATTATTTTGCTCCTGGGGGTCCGATCGTGGTATCCAAATGGGGACGACAAGGGTGTCTGATTCGGGACCCGGGAGATGGGAGGAGCACGCTCAAGGGGCGGCCTGGGAGTGTCACCCTCTTTGTTCTCTTTCTGCATCGCCAGCATCATTTTCTTCCATTCGCATAGCCTTTCCCCCGGTGGATGGCAACCTCCCCTCTGCTCCTCATTCATAGTCCAATGTGTGAGGAGAGCCATTGAACACCATTTAAACTATTCTTTTTTTTCACCTCTTCCTGAGCGCCTGAGGCAGATGGGCTTTGCAGTACAGCCTGCTTGATCGCCCCCAGACAACCCAGGAAGCAATGGGGGAGGCAAAAGGATTTGGGGGAATGGAGGCTCCTTCCTCTCTTCCCAGAGGAACTATGGGAAGACACAGGAAAGCCTGGATGCCCAAGGATCTGAGGGGGGGGGGATCGAGCCTTCTCTTCCTCTTTCCCAGAGGAACTATGGGAAGACATAGGAGAAGATTGGACTCCCAGGGATCTGTGGGGGTACTAGCCTTCTCTTCTCTCTTCTCCAAGAGTCTCTCCCCACTGAAGCCCACTGCCTTCTCCTCTGTGATCTGATTTGCCAAACCTGAGCTTGGCTGCAGTCTCTACCACGAACCCCACTGCCTTCTCCCCTTCATGATTTGGCAAACTCACACGCACACACACACAGATAGATAGATAGTAGATAGATAGATAGAAGATAGATAGATAGATAGTCTTTATACACACACATGTTTATATATGAATACTCTCTCACACACATGCACACACACAACACACACACAAACAATAGGTATATACACACATACATATTTGTGTGTGTGTGGATGCATGTATATATACACATATGAATATATTTGTGTGTGTGTGGTGTATTTCTAAAGTAAATTATAAAGTAACAACTTTTTTAAATTTATGAAAAAAATCTCCATCTGTAGTTCAAAACCCACTGTAGAAATAATACAGTTTGAGACCCCTTAACCTGCCGGGCTCAGACTAAGGAATTAGGGAACTGTTGTGTTTGTGAACATTTATCCTCCTCTGCCAGAGAGTGCTGGTGCCATAATAAACTACCATTCCCAGATTCCCTAGCACTGAGTTAGGCAGTTAATATGGGGAGACACAGAAGAGCAAGGGGTTTAGGACAAATAAGGCTCCTTCTAGTCTGGGGAGACACACAGAAGAGCCTTGGATGCAGCGATTTTCATTGGCTGCCCCCCCCCACCCCCCCCACCCCCACCACCCCCCCCCCCCCCGACCCCACCCCCCCCCCCCCCACCCCCCACCCCCCCCCCCCCCCCCCCCACCCACCCCCCCCCCGGAAAGAAAACCCCCCCCCCCCCCCTACCACAACCAACCCCCCGCCCCCACCCCCCCCTCCCCCCCCCCCCCCCCACGAACCCCCCCCCCCCACCCCCCCCCCCCCCAAAAAAACACAAGACTTGTGACGTCTGAAAACCTATGCAACGTGAGCGACAGCTTGCAGACACAAAGGGAATGGGGAGCAATAATCCGTTTAAATACACTGATGTAGTAACGAACGGGGAATGAAAAACGGGTCTAAATGATCGAGTAATTTGCACCGGTTTCCGTAAGAAACGAGTGAAAAAATTCGAATTATTACCAGAACATAATCCAAATCAGAATCGTGCCTATATAATCCATTTTATCTGCCAAGTGGGAATGCCCTCCTAGTTTCTTGAAACATCTCCCATTTTTCCTCCTCTTGGAACAGTTTGAAATTGTGCCTTAAGTATCTCCCTTTTGAGAAACTCCCATCCATCCTGAACTCCCTTCTCTTTTACTATTCCTGACCATGGAATTACTCCCAGTATTTCCCTCAGTTTACTGAAATCAGCTCTCCTAAAGTCAAGAATGCTTGTCTGACTATGCCTGGCTTCTCCTTTCCACTGTATAATAAACTCCAGGAGACTATGATAATTTCCACCGAAGGATCTCACCACTTGCACCCCATTTACCAGGTCATCCCTGTTGGTTAGGATCATATCTGAAATAGCTGATCCTCTTGTTTAGTAGTTTGTTAATGGCTGTGATTATTGTCCACATTCCTTTGTGGTTCAGCAGGCAAGAAGAGAGCTGAAGCTGAAGCTGAGCAGAGAAGATACCAGGTCTTGCTGTGCTGGGAAGATCCAAAGTGCGAAAGCAGAAATGGGAGCTCCCATGGGAAAGGGGAAAGAAAAATAATGTTTTTCAATCATGATTAATAAGAAGGCAGCCCACCTAAGATTTGAAGTGAATAGTTTGACTAGGCTTTGCTAGTGCTGGCTTTTTAGTTCTGACAACATACGTCTACGAAGAGCATCCATAGTTTTCTGAATGAAGGTTTTCTGTGTTTCCCCTACTGAAGCCTGGATTTCTGAACAAAAGAGTTCATATATATGACACTATGAACCAAAAGAGCCTAAAGCCATCCCAATCACCTAACCATGTCCTCAACATCAAGAAATTTTTTTGCCAGCACTGTGTCAAAAAAAGAGAGAAAGAGGTAAGAAGATGGAACAGGAAAAAAACAGCAGTAGCTGTAACAAAACAGCACCACACAACAAGGTGTGTGTTGTATTAAAACAAAGTTAAAGAGTTAAAACCATATATGTGTTGGTTTTATTGTGTTCTTTCAAGTCATTTCCAATCTATGGTGACCCTAAAGTGAACTTATTATTGGATTTTTCTTTGCAAGATTTGTTCAGAGGGTGTTTGCCTTTGCCTTTGCCTTCTTCTGAGGCTGAAAGAGTGTGATTTGCCCAAAGTCACCCAGTGGCCACATTACCACGCTACACTCTTGTAGTGCTGCTATTCCACTTTTACTGCTCTGTCTGCCTCCTGTGGCATTCCAAGGCTTGTAGTTCAGTGAGGCCTAAGAGCTCTCTGGCTAAGAATTCTAGGCCCGATCCAGACAGGCCTTTGCGGTGCCCTCGTCATGTGCTAGGGGTTAGCTGAGGGTGCACTAACCATATTGGAATCACCCCTAGCATGTGACGAGGGCATCAAAATGGCGACACACAGGGACCACCATTTTGACGTGACGGACGCTTAGCATCCGCACATCACGCCCCCATAAGGATGTCACGAGTTGCCACTGGTGCACTGCAATGTCCTTATGGCGCCACAGAAAGAACCTGCTTTTTGCGGGTTCTTTTTGCTGCGTGAGGGAGCCGCACAGTTTGTCTGCTACGGCTCCCTCGTGCAGCAAAACAAGGTGTGGGCAGACCGCCCTTTTTGGGTGTTCTGAATAATGTCCTAAATGCCCCTCTCTATACTGCAAATCCCAGAATGCAACAGGAGGCAGCCAGAGCAGTAAAAGTGGAGTAGTAGAACTATAAGAGTGTAGTGCGGTAATGTAGTGGGCTCTCATGGCTATGCTGGGATTTGAACACTAGTCTCCCACTGCATTGGCTTTTGTCACATATGCGTACAAACAGGATAAAATCATTAGACCCACCAAAGGCTGTAATAAAGAAGTTATGTTTTCTCTTACTTATTCATTTGATATCTTTCTCCCCCCACCTTCTCTAAAACAGGACACAAGGTAGGCAGTGTAGAGGAACACTCGGAAATAGCACCTGTAGATTGCTCTCAGGCACTTCATTTTACTGCAAGCTTAGACTAAGTCTGAGTCATCACAGGCTGCACATCACAAGCAGAGCATTCATGCCATCTCTCAGGTTGTGTTCTTCAGTGGAACCCATGTGCACACTCCATCATCTAGAGTAATGTGCTGTAGGTGCAATCAGTCTTTGTGTGTACCACTAATGAGGTTATGCTTCAAACTGGCACTCCTTAAAAAATGCATTTTATAGGTTTCCCAATCTGCATGCAAAGGCCTTCCAAGAGAGTAGGGTCTGTGATCTCAGAAGCTTTTCTTATCTATCCAAGTAGAATGGCTTTTGCATATCACTCCACTGAGAGCAACACTGCTAGATACCTACTTCCAAACAGCTAGATTAGAGATCAAAGGGAAGTTATGCTGTGGAAGATAAGCACCTAAGTGGGTTTACACAAGTTGCAGGTGTAAACACTTTCCATTTTATAAAATGCAGCCTGAAATCTCTTGTATGCTTTGGCTTGCAAAGTCATAGCACATGGAACTGGCATTTCTTGTAAAGGCCACAGCTGTCCATGACCTAATCCACTTCTCTACATTACCAATCCAATTTTACATATATTTGTCAGTTAAGTTCTGCCAAACCAAGGTTAGAAATAAACTCCAGGGGTTCATAAAAGCCCTTTCCCAAAATGCTGATCTGTCCAAAACAGATTCTTCCAATCCACCTCTGCCATTCTCCAGTACTGCATTCAGTACTAAACCATCATGGCTGCCCCTATGCCCAGTGTTTCAAAAGGTTTTTGGACTACAGCTCTCAGAATCCCACAAGCCGGAACAACCAGTGGTTCAAAGCAGTAACTTTCCTAGGCACCAGACAACAGATAGCCACCAGTCAAGTGGGACCCTGACACCTCTTTAGTCTGTTTCAGTGTCTTACCACTGTGTTTCAGCTCTTACCATTAGTAGGTTTCTCATAATATTTGGTTGAAATCTACTTCCATTTCATTTCTACTCACTTCTTTTAACCTACCATTCCATTTTTTTTGACATGACAGCAGAGACTGAAGGCCTCACTAGACAAGCAGAGTGGATACACTGCAAATATTTGAAGGATAACAGAGGAACAAAGGGTACCCCTCACGTTTTCAATGGACATGCAAAGAAACAGTGGTGATGTGACTTCTGGAAGCCATCTCTATCTCATGCTCCCTTGGAGGCTATGGGATTTCTCTATTCAGTAAAGAAGAGAGCATGGTAATAATTTGCTTTCTTGCACAGCAACTAGAACCTTCCAGTCCATGCGTTGAATGAGATCTTGGCCTTAGACCTTCTTAGAGTAAAACCATTGAAATTAATTAGAAATCTTTACATATGCCATGGAATGTAAAACAAAAACAAAACTCAGCTACACAAATATATGGATTTTAAATCAAATCAAGCCCAAACTCTCCATAGAAAACAAAATGACTAAACTGAAGCTAAATTCTTTGGACACATCTTAAGATGACAAGACTGATTAGAAAAGGTAATAATACTTGGTAAAGGGAAAAGTATTAGGAAAGGAAGAAGAATTATAGGTAGATATACTCAATTAAGGAAACCACAGCCCTGAGGTTGAAAGACCTAAGCAAACCTGTTGATGGCATCGTGTCTTGGGGGTCTCTAATTCATAGCATTGCCACAGGTCAAAGATGATTTGATGGCAATTAACAACAGCAACAAAAAACAATCAGGACTAACATAAGGCCAGTTAACATCTATGGCTGTCCTCTAGATCTGATGTGAGATTGCTTCTCATTATAGGAAGGGCCATTGGGGAAGGGGAAGCTGGTATTAATAATCATGACCTGGCATTCCAGCGAGGGGTCCTTGGGATCCACTATGATGCATATGTTTTTGTTTTCCCAGCAGCATTATCTGTCAGTTGGTTTTTCTTACACTCACTGCAAAATCAGTGAATTTCAAAATGATGATGGTAGTGATTACCATCATCATCATCCAAATTTGAAGATTTTAAATCTGTCCACCAGAAGCCAAAATCTACCACAAGAATCCATACTCCTCAAGAGTAATTCTTCCCACCATCAAAGCTGCATCTACACTACAGGCATTGCATGACTATTATTTGTTATTTGACGTTTTTAATTTGTTGCCTGCTTTACTTTATTGTATCCTTTCCTGTATTGTTATGTATTATTTATATGTATTATGCCATTATTTCTTAGATTGTACGCCATGCGCAGGTTTACTTTATCTAATTTATTGTATGTATGTACAGTGCTGTGTAAATCTACAGCACTATATAAATAAAGCATGATGATGATGATGATGATGATGATGATGATGATGATGATGCACTGCAGAATTAATGCAGTTTGACACTGCTTTGAGTGTCATGGCTCCATCCTATGGAATCCTGACAACTGTAGTTTGTTGTGACATCAGAGCTCTGACAGAGAAAGCTAAATATCTCACAAAACTACAAATTCCAGAATTCCATAACATCCAGCCATGGAGTGACTCAGTAATAATAATAATAATAATTTGTTTTATTTATATACCGCTATTCCAAAGATCATAGCCTGAACAGCAAGTAAGCTAATTAGCAAGTACGCTAATTTGCCCCCAACAGTCTGGGTACTCATTTTAGCGACCTCGGAAGGATGCAAGCCTGAGTCAAGCTTGGGCCCTTTTACTGGTCTTGAACTCACAACCTTGTGGTTTTGAGTGAATGGCTGCAGTACAGGCATTTAACCACTGCGCCACCAGGGCTCCATTACCAGTAGTTAAAGTGTTGTCAAGCTGCATTAATTCTGTACTGTAGATGCAGCCCACATGAGGCAGCCTAACCTTGGAAGCAAAGGAGGAACGCCCTCCCATCTCCAACAAGGCCAGGCTCCAAACTGCTCCAGCTGTGATATACCTTTTGCTGTTTTCTCTACCCCATCCCACCCGCTAGACCAAACAACTACCTTGTTCTCCCCCCCCACACACACACACACTCCATAACCCCACCTTCTTTGCCACCAGGAATACTGCAGGCATATCCACTAGGAAGACCACCAGGCAGCAGATCTCTGGAGTATCTTCTCAGTCCATAGGAAGTCAAAGACAGAGGAGGAGAGAAGCCCAGAGGCTATCACGCAGCTGCCCAGCTGGCCCACAACCAACCAGCAGTGCCCCCAACATGTTACACAGTTGGTAAAGATCTGGAAGGGCAACTCTCCTAAAAAAATTCATAGGACTCACTCTTCTCAGTGGCTCTATTTAAACTATTTTATACTTCCTTCATAGGATGGTGGGTGCATGGAGCAGCCCAGCGAATCCTGTCTCCGGAGCTACTCAATTTCATTTCATTTATTACAGCAAATAGCCAGCATAACAGGAGCTACTCCAACCTCTCCCCCCCCACACACACACACACACACTGTTCCAGCTGCTTGCATGCATGTCCCACTGTGTCACCAGGTGCCACTAGGTGCTGTGCTGGCAGGTCAATCACTCTAAGGACAGAATGAGTTACCCAGTATCAGTTACATGGCTGGGCACCTCATTCTGACCTCAGAGCAAATGACTCATAATTTTAAACAACTGCCTGGTGTCAGAACAGAGGCCTCCGTGTCTTCCAGGAAGTTCTGGAGCAAAGCATGATATATTTAAATCCATTATAAGGATGCCATCCAGATTGTTTCCACCAGACTCAGGGACTGGGTCCTGCATCATCCAGACTCTGTACCAAGAGGACCAGGGGAGGCTATTTTATTTGGCTTGTGCAGACAGGGCCTACCTCTCAAAATGGCTCTAATTACAAAGGACTTTTTCCCAATGCTCCTCTACTACTCCTTTCCACTTCAATCCAAGGAGGCTGTCCTGGTCCTAAACCAGTATATGACATCAGTAATGGACTGGATGAGAGCAAACAAACTTAAACTTAATCCAGACAAGACAGAGGTGCTTCTGGTCAGTCAGAAGGCAGATCATGGAATAGGGATTAAGCCTAGGTTAAATGGCGTTACACCCCCCCCCCCCGAAGATGGAGATTTGCAGTTTGAGGGTACTCCTGGATTCAGGAGTGCTTTTGCACATTTAAAACTTCTGTGCCAACTGTGCCCATTCCTTGAGACTCCAGAGGTGTCCTCGGAGTCTTAGTTACATCCCATTTGGACTACTATAATACGCTCTGCTTGGGGCTGCCTTTGAAGAGTGTTCAGAAACTGTAGCTGGTCAAAAGAGCTGCAGCCAGAATGTTAACTGGGGCAGGTTAAAGAGACCACACAATGCCCTCTTTAAAACAGATCCACTGGCTGCCAATTTGTTTCTGGGCACAATTCAAAGTGCTGGTTATGACCTATAAAGCTCTATATGGCTCAGGTCCAAGCTATTTTGCAGATGATATCTCCCTGTATGAACTGGCCCAAGCTCTGCAATCCTCAGGAGAGGCCTTTCCCCCAATCCCACCATCATCACAAGCACAGTTGGTGGGGATGTGAGAGGGTCTTCTTGGTGACTGTCCTAAGACTCAAGAACTCCCTTCCCAGGAAGACCAGAATGTCCCTCTCTTTGTTGTCCTTCTGTCAGCAGGCTAAGACCTTCCTGTTCAGACTAGTGTTTAAAAAAGAAAGTTTTTAAAGAACATCCTGATGGTGTTGCATTCTTTTAGTGTATAGTTCTTAAGTGATTTTATCTTTTTTAACTGTAGTCTATTTTTAAACAAATGATCTGTTTTAATATTGTAATAGTTTAATTCCATTTAAATTGTCACTTATGTATGTTTTTAATTGTACTGTGTTTTTAGACTGTAAGCTGTTTGGGTCCCACTTTTGATGGGAAAACAGAGCACAAATTAATATAATAATAATGTTTAAATGCAAGCTACAGGAAAAGATATTCCACCTCAACATTAGGAGGAACGTCCTGACAGTAAGGGCTGTTCGACAGTGGAACAGACTCCCTTGGAGTGTGGTGGAGTCTTCTTCCTTAGAGGTCTTCAAACAGAGGCTGGATGGCCATCTGTCGGGGATGCTTTGATTTAGATTTCCTGCATGGCAGAATGGGGTTGGACTGGATGGCCCTTGCGGTCTCTTCCAACTCTATGATTCTATAATAATAATAATAATAATAATAATAATAATAATGTGTTTATAAATTTTAATATAGTCAACTAATAGTTAGATTATTAAAGTTTTTTTTGAAAACACTTTCATTAGTTGACAGTCGTAGTAGCAGGTCATATTGTTTTCATTATTTTAGCTCTTAAAGATGGAGACAGAAAACATGTCACTGTTGCCTACTGGTTGCTACATGCTTTTGTCATCTGTTTATGACAAACAAACCAATACTATTTAAATAGACCTTTTTTCCTGCCTTAAACATAATTGTCATGGTTCTTCCCTGCCTCCTGAAGCTTTCCTTTCTGAAGCTTATTTTTGGAACTGAAAGGGGGAAATATTGGCTAAAATCTGTTCAGATATTAAGCCTTGCTGTCACATAAAAATATGGACAAACTCAGCCCGAAAGATTTTTTAATGCTACTTATGGACAGATCTCCTAACATCTGAACCATTGATAGAAATGAACAGATGGCCAAACCTTGTTAGAGGAGATTTTGAGCGCTCCAATGTTTCCCTGTCTCTGGAATTTCAAACTGGAAATCCTGTGGCTACATGTATCTCCCTTAGTACTTTATGCAGGCAGCTAGGGTCAAACCCCAGTTATGCCTAACTTGACAAATCTGACCCGAAGAGAAGGGGTTAAACTAAGATTGCAATTTGTGCTCAACCTGTCCAGACTAGAAGGCATTCTTGGCATAGTTTTGCTATGTGCATATTATTTCCCCTTAAAAAAAATATTACAAAGTCAGGGAGAAAGATAGCACAGAAGATATTTTCCTGTTTTCAGGGAGCTGTGCATACTTGTTGGAAACAGGATTTTCTCTCTCCACCTGACTCCAAGGTCATATTGTTGTCCTAGATTCCCCAAATATGAGGCAGAAAATCTTAATAGTGCTAAGCCCAAAATGCTGTCCAACTTCACCTTCCCAACTCTGTATGAAGGCTATGAACCTGGGAGAGGGGTGCAGCTGGGACAAGATATTCATGCCACCACTCAGAAGAGTTATTTACATGCTCTGCTGTTTCATAGGATCATAGAACTGGTAGGGTTGGAAGAGGCATGTTTTTTTCCATGAAATTGACAAAAGGGCCAGATCGGCTGATGGCTTTAACTTCTGAATGACAAAACCTGGTAGGATTTGAGACAACCCCTGGATAGTCAGACAGGAAAGGTAAATAGAAACAGAGCCTGGGGTGAGGTGGAGGTATGACCTTTAACTGCTTTGTGATGGGACTAAGGGGCTGTTTTCACTGGCCAAATGACCCAGC
>NC_056524.1:16064804-16070589 GCF_019175285.1 Sceloporus undulatus
ATGAATCAGGGGAAGCTAGAAATAGTAAAACAAGAAATGGAACTGTAAACACTGCAATGCTTGAGGTTAGTGAGCTAAAGTGGACAAGAATGGAACATTTTGAGTTGGATAATTATACAATGTTTTACTCAGGAAATGAAAATCAAAGAAGAAATGAAGTGGCATTACTAGTGAGGGAAGATGTAGCAAAAGCAGTCAACGGGTATAATGCAGAGTCTGATCAAATAATATCAATAAGATTTCAGAGAAAACATACTGATAGAACCATAATCCAAGTTTATGCTCCAACTACAAAGGCAGCACAAAGATTCTTGCTGGAGTCCAGGAGGAAATTGATCACACACTAAAACAGAACTGCTTGTTAATCACAGGTAGAATGCAAAAGTAAGAAATCTAGCAGAATCAAAAATTGTCAAAAAAAAATCTAGGAAACCCTCATCATAGAACTTTCCTGATAAAAAACATTTAGGGGGGTTTACCGTGCCACCTTCTGTGCAGTTCTAACAAGTGTTAGCTATATGGTGCCACTGATGTTGTCTCTGACATCCTCTACCAGGTCACCCTTCATTACTGCTACTGCCCAATAGCTGTTTGCACATTTAGTCAGCCTCCTCAGCAAAAGCCTGTCTTACATGGGAAACCCTACCAGTAGCACTTCTATTGTCAGTATGGCCTCTTGCCTCACAGGAGCATGCAACTTCATCACAACAGAAAGTTAGTGCCATGGCAGGTACTAGCTTAGTGAATGATTTATTGATACCAGAGACAGACCCTTCCTGCAGGCTTGCAAAGACACACACAAGAGGAAAAAGGAGGATGAGTGGAGTAGGGAAACAGTAAACCTCATCACTACATTATTTTTCACAAAGTCTTACAGGTAATAAATTTAGTTTTGAAGATAACAATTTAATATTCTTCAACTATCCTTATTTGACATGGGCATTCCTGATTAGTCCTGTTGTCCAACTTTTAAACTGCTTTTACAATGTTCTTATTTCCCTTTCCCCCTCATGGTTTCCCTCTTTGTACTGAGTTTACTCCAATTGCTGCAAACTGATTTCAAAGTGGAAATGTAGTTTTTACTCTTAACTCAGCATGGAGGAGAGGAGAGGAGAGCACCTTGTCCTTTTCAGTATGCTCAGGAAAAAGCAAACTGCTGAAACACCTCCTAGCTTGTCTGTTCCTTCTCATTAATAACATTTGCCATCTTGACCACATTCTGATGCAGCTTGGCAACATTTGTCACATTTTTCATCTGTGAAATGTTGAAGGGTATATAATGTAAGTAGGTTAGAAAGCTGGATTTGAGAACAATAAAACACTTGTTGTTTCTTCTCCTGTTGGCACTCTGGCAATTGGTAGACAGAGCTCCATCGAGGTGATCAAAGATGTCAAGTTGATGGTTGATTCCTTTTTCATAGTGTCAACAATGGTAGTTATCATAGGTTCCTAAGTCAGATTGGGTTTGTCAGCTCATGAAGTATGGATGAATGGATGGACTTCCACACAATTTCTCACCATTGTAAGCATGGCCTTTACCTTTCTGGAAAGGTTTGTTTGGCCATCGAAAAAACACAAAAGAAACAAACCCAGGATCTTGAATTTCAGTTGCTGAGGTCCAGCAATGGCCAGCAGCTTCCACCTCAGTGTAGCGACAAATCTGCTCTGATTTTTATGCAGAATTTAAAGGAGCCAGATTTATTTTATGGACAGTGCCCAGCACTTTGAATAGCTAGAATAAAACCCAAAGCAGATTCTGTTTGCTGTGAGCCTTCAAGTCATTTCTGACTTATGGGGACCCTAAGGCAACCCTATCACAGAGTTATCTTGGTATGTCTCTTCAGAGGGAGGGTTGCTATTGCCATCCTCTGAGGCTGATAAAGTATGACTTGCCCAAGATCACCCAGTGGATTTCCATGGCTGAACTGGGATTTGAACCCAGGTCTCCATTGTCATCGTCCAAAACTCAAACCACTACACCACACTGGATCACACATTTAAGCAGATTTAACACACTGTTTAACATCAGCCAAAGCTGAGGATACCAAGGAACAAAGATGCATTTGAACTCTTGTCTTGCTTGTGGGTTTCCCTTTGACATCTGGTGGTCTGCTATGTGAAATCAGCAGTCTGGATTAGATAGACCTTTCATCTAATTCAGTTGATTTATTTTAGACTCTTATGATTCCTCTGTACTTCTCCTGCCAGCTGGCAAACTTCTTGTTATTTAGCCAAGCTTTTGGCTATTAAGTAGTTGCTGCAGAAAGGTCTTCTAATGTGGTGCAGCATTTTGTCCTCACTGTTATGTTTTTAAATTGTTTAATGTCCACGTTGCTTTTAATAGGATACTTTATTTCATGACCTTTAAACTGTTTCTTACTGTTAAGATTGAGTTTTAGCTGTATTTTGTTTTACTCTATGTTGCACGCTTGAGTCTTACATTAGGAGAAAGAAGGGGTATTAATTTCATTACATTACTGATACAGAATACAACAGTTGCATTTTTATCATACGTAGAAGTTGTCCAGTGAACCATTCCATTGCATTTTTATTATGTGCAACTCCTCTTTTCATAATCAGTTGAAAACATGTTTAAGATCAAACCAAGGATACTTTAGAAGTGCACCAATATTCTGTCTCTCTCTTCCTATTTGTCATGTGTATATTGAGGGAGAAAAAGAGAATGAGAAAGAGATGGAGATGTTTAGCCAGGATCGTAAATTGGAATAAGAAGCTACAATGATGTAGCTGCATCTCTGTAGCAACATCTTCCAATGCTACCCCTCCCCCCAAAAAATATCCTACATTTTAAGCCATGGAATGCTCCAGCAAAGGAATTTCCAAGGTACTAGAGAATAAGAATATTACCACAAGAGCCTTGTTCTTGCCACATTTACATTAGTTAATGAAAATGGAAACATACCAGTTTAAGAGCAGCCATTATTGTACATCCTCACAATAGCACATGTGACATCATGTGATAACTATTGCCAAAGGCACTAATTTCCAACTATAATTGCATCCTGTTGCAGGATGCTCTGCTGGTGAGGAGGGTAAGTAGCTTTGTACGCTGCAGTGGGGATGGGGCTGCAGCTGTCACCACTTGATTTTATCCAAAAATCTGAGAAGTGGTGTGAGGGTGACCTAGCTGCCAACATCTGTCATCACATTGATAGCCAGGCCTTGTTCGGCTGATCTGGCTGGCTAGGTGGGTGTCCTCTTCTTCCCTTACCGCTCCATGTGCATCTTTCCCAAAGTTGTATGCTCAGTAGAAGAGGATGGCTATCCCAGATAGAAGGAGTCATCATCACACACTGTCCCATTCACCAACATCTTGGAAATTCCTTGGTGCAGGAACTGTTTTTATTGTTGTTGTTTTAGTTTGCAAATGCATTTTGACCACTGAAAATTAAATAACACACATAATGCATCTGAAGAAGTAGACTGTAATCTACAAAAGCTCATGCTGCCAACTTCTTTCCTTCAATTAGTCTCAAAGGTGCTACAAGATCTCTCTCTACAACACATAACATCAGTTATAAGAAAATATAAAACCAATACATGTTAAAATCCATCAATAAAAACTATAAAAACATGATATTAAAAATTCATTTGGATAGACTTGCTGGAAGAGACTTGTATTTACTGCTGATTTAAATACAGATAGCATCTCAAACTGACAAATCTCTTCCAGCAGGTTATTCCACAATCTGAGGGTGGTCAAAGAAAATGTCATCTTGGTAACAATCAGCCTAGTTTTATTATTATGATTAGTTTTGGCTATAGAACTCTGTGGGTAAAAGGATTAGAAATCCCTGGGTAAGGGGATTTACATAGGTGTTTGACACTAACTGGATTACAGCCAGAATCTATATTGTTCAATGAACTGAGTCACCTGGAGTCTCACATCTGGGTCAGAGGAATATTGCTTGGGGCACCTATGGGCAGGATCAGTGCAACCATTTGATCCTGAAAAGCTCTAACATCTGAAAATGTGTGCATGGGTTGAGGGAACAATGATATTACACATCACTTGAGCTATTGTTGCCCAGGAATGGGGGAAAGGGGATGAAACTATAACCAAAGGGTATGTTAGAACTGGCAGAACATCAATCCATATGTTATGATAAAGTGCAATTTCAGCAAACCAGTTTCTCGTTTTTGACTTTCAAAAACCTTGCTGAATCAACATCATCATCATAAAAAATCAGAGATAAGCTGTCTGCCGCAGCTCTAAGCATTCAATGCTAACAATACATCTGAGAACCATCATGCTTTTTTATCACTTCATTTATTGTCAAAGTTCTTATTCTGTGTTATATTTTCCATTAGGCAATCCAGATATTTCAAATCAGCACACCACAAGGTACATGCGGTGTTGCATTAGTAAGACTGATTGTTTATCCATGTCAGTTGGCTGTTATCACCCATCCATTTTGGGAGCAGACTTAAGATATCTACCAGGCTTGGGAGAGTTTCTTTTCCATCACATAACCAGAGCTTTGCAGGTTATAACCCTTAATTGCTTGCTTTTCCTGACATCCTTGTCTTCCAAGAAAATAAACACAAGTTGGAGGAACCATTTTAATCACGACATTTGGGAAAGATTGCCAATTTAAAAAGTTGGCTTAAAAGTCTTGCTGCAGATATAATAGCAATGCCCTTCTGAAATGTATTGTTTCAAGCCAGGCAATGACCTTTACTTATTTTTCTAATAGCTAAAGATAATGTCCTAAGAGGCATTGAATGAGCACTGATAGTTTTGGATGGCTGGTGGCTACTAGCTGCAACCATATCAATTAACCAACCTAGGAACCTAGGCAGGAGCTAGAAAGAAAAAAATTGTAAGTTCATTGTATTCAAGTTTTAGCAAGAGGTAATCTTGGATGAAGATGATAGCTCCAAGTTGTTTGCTTTAAGCACAAGCAAAAATAATCACCAGAATCCTACTGGCTGCATTGTTACAGCTGTATAACTAAGTAGCATCTCCTGGCCTGACCCATCCTCCTCCAACCTACCTTAAGAAACAGCAACTGGACAGGACAAAGGAGGTTTGCTCATATTCTGATCAGGTGCAAAAATGTCTATGTTTTCACCCACCTCCTACTACTGGACATACTGTGCAGGACTAATGGAAGCTGCAGGCCAAAACACTGGATGGGCCAAAGATTCCTCACCCCAACAGATATGTAGGCAAAGTTGCAGTCCAGCAAATGTTGAGAAGGAAGACTGAGTTACACCGTTCAAGTAGTTATCCACTACAAACCATGCCATTAGTCCAATGTTTCAGATGTTAAATCTATTCTCCAATAAGCACATTTTCATCCAGGCTCCACTCCCTGCCATTCACCTTCAAATGCATGTCTGCAATGTGCCTTTGTTTTTATGCACCTTCAAGTCATTATGGGGACCCTAAGGCAAACCTATCACAGGGTCTTCTTGGCAATATTTGTTCATAGGAGGTTTGCCATTTCCTTCCCCTAAGGCTGAAAGCATGTGACTTGCCCAAGGTGGCCCAGTAGGATACATAGCTGAGCTGGGAATCTAAGCCTGGTCTCCAGAGCTGCAGTCCATCACTCAAACCACTACACCATGCTGGCTCTTGCAATATGTCTGTATGTATATAAAAACAAAACTAGATGTTTTTCTACTGAGTGCACTCTACAGAAACCATTAAACAGCCATGAAACCTGCAGGAGGGGAAAGGATAAGACAGAGGCCCCATTCTCACTGGGCAAAAAAAGAGGCTTATTTCGCTGCGATTCTGACTCAGATTTTTTTTCCA
>NC_056524.1:16070614-16108449 GCF_019175285.1 Sceloporus undulatus
TCCAAGTCGTAATCGAATCTGACCCATCTGTCCCATTAAACGGGTGCAAACAGACCTGGGTTTTTTTTACCCCGTTTTCGTTCCCATTGGTATTTTCCCTGTGGTAATTTGAAGCGGGTTATTTTGCTCCCCGTTACCATTGCCCTTCCGGAACCTCTTTTTTAAAAAAATCAGCTGTCAATCAAGCACTTAAGCGCTTGACGTCACAGCCAATCAGTCATTAGGTGCTTTTCTCCCGGGAAAGGAAGAATAGTCCATCTGGGAAGAGAGAAGGAGCCCCTATTCGCCCTAAACCCCTTTGCATCCAGGCTCTTCTGTGTCTATCCAGACTCCCTCCGGGAAAGGAAGAAGGAGACTCTATTCCCCTCAAATCTATTCTCTGGAAGAGAGAAGGAGCCTCTATTCGTCCTAAATCCCTTTGCATCTGAGGCTCTTCTGTGGAGTTTATCACACTGGCCAGGAACGGGCCCATTGCATGCTAAAAAGGGGGTGTTCTGGCGACAGAATGGGCCCCAGAACACATCTTACTGCACAGAGGAATGCCGCAGTTGCCGCTGGGCGTTCCAATCGGGTCCCCACTCTGTTCCAGGGGGCATGATTTGGGAGAACTGTTCCCAATGTTTCTGAGAAATCATGCCCCCCTGGAATGGAGTGGGGACGCGATTGGAACACCCGGCGGCAGCTGCAACGTTCCCATGTGGTAAGATGCGTTCTGGGGCCCATTCCATCCCCAGAATGCCCCCTTTTTAGCATGCAACAGGCCCAATGCGATAAATTCCTTAGTCTCCCCAGACCCTCTCTGGGAAAAAGAGAAGAGGAGCCTCTATTTGCCCCAAATCCCTTTGCATCCAGGCTCTTCTGTGTCTCCCCAGACTCCTTCTGGGAGAGAGAGAAGAGGAGCCTCTATTCCCCCCAAATCCCTTTGCCTTCCCCATTGCTCCCGGGGCTGTCTGGCATCTACTGCAAAGCCATCGTTGCTCAGGTGCTCAGGCAAGGCAAAAAAAGAAAATAATAATAAAATAGTTTAAAATGGTGTTCAATGGCTTTCCTCACACATTGGTCTATGAATGTGGAGCAGGGGGGTTGCAGGAGGCATAATGTGTTTACTTCATTTGGAGCTCAAGTAAGCACAATCGCCTTACCTTGCTTCCCAGTCTACCAGGGGAAAGGCTATGCGAACAGGGAAATGGTGGCGGGTAATGCAGAAAGAGAACAAGCGGGTGACACCCCCAGGCTAGCCCCTTGAGCACTGCTCCTCCCATCCCCAGTTCCCAAATCAGACACCCTTCCATTCCATTCATTGCCCCGAATCAGACTCGGGAGGCACAGGAAAACTCACAAAAAATGTACTGTTAAATTAAACCGCTTTATCAACAACTGATTCAGGTTTTTTCAGGATAATTTGATCACATGGGAGTCAGATTCAAATTCCAAAGGAAAAAAATCGGAGCAATGCAGATCGAATGCGCGCTCAAATGGAAACGATGCACCCATGATTCGCATCCTGATCCGAGTTATAAACATTGAGAATGGGCCAGAGTGAAGTTCTATTCATGTGGAAATGTACACCTGACCCTCATGCAAAATCTCAGCCTTTTTTTCTAAATCTTACACAAACTACATGTACTTGCTTAGCATCTGCAACAGTGCTGTCTTAGCTTGGCTAACTAATAGAGTTACTTTTCCAAAGACCTATGCTTTCCTAACAGAATAAAATCCTAGGGTACAGCAACGAGCCTGTAATATGTTTTTTCCCTTTTATTACTCTTTTATCATAGCAGTGCTTTCGGGTTTGATCCTATTGTGTTATAAAGCCTGATCACAAGTATGGCAATAAACGACACTGTCTTTTCAGGGGAGGAAGTAAACAGTGCTATAAAATGCAAGATCCACAGTATTGCTTTCACAACATTAATGGTTATTTTTGTTTCTGTGGGTTCTCTTCAAGAGAGAGAACTAGGTGACTAGTCCCAGATATAAAATTGACTCTAGAGCAGACAGGTGTGTTGTGTGTGTGTGTGTGTGTGTGTGTGTGTGTGTGTAGCCTGCCCCATCCCCCCAGTTTGGGATTCTCCAACATTGCCCTATGGACACACCTTCAAGGCTCCTCCTCCTCCTCCTCTCGCTCCCCCCCCGGCCTGCCTTGGTCCCAGAGCAATGACATGGTGGGAAACGGAGCACAAGGCCAGGGAGGAGCGGACAGATGAAGAGAAGGAGCCTTAGAGGTGTCTCTCTCTGCCAAGGAGGACTCTACCCTGGGTCCAAGGCAGGCCAGGGGAGGGCGCAGGGAGAGGAGGAGGAGGAGGAGACAGATACAAGGCAGAAATGGAACACGAGGCCAGGAACAGAGCCTTGTCCTCCTTGGCAGTGGGACACCTCTGGGCACCTTCAAAGCTCCTCCTCCTAAGCCATCATCACTTAGTCTGCATCCGCACTGGAGAGGTAACCCGGTTTGGCACTGCTTTAACTCTCTGGCTAAGGCTATGGAATTCGGGAGTTTGAGTTTTGTTGTGGGTTGGGAAAAAGAGCGCTGCAGCCAGGGGAGGGAGCGGAGAGGATGGGAGAGAAGGCCAGGAGAGAGCTCAGGGCCAGGGAAGGGGCCAAAGCAAGGCCGGAAACTAATGGGAATGAACAGCGGGTCAAAAACAGCAATTCCAAAAAAGGTCCCAATTCATAATGTGAATGAGAGCCTTTTGGAATCGATTTACAGAGTGGAGCAGAGCCGGATCGTGAAGTGGATTTTACAGTAAGTGGGAATGACCCCTATGAACATCGGTCTGTGCAACACTGATATTTGGTAGGTGCCATATGCCATCAGTGTGGGTATAGGAAAGAGGCAGATAGAGGAGTTGGCGCAGTCTCAGACCCCCAAGGATGTTGACCATATTTTGCCAATGTAGTTTGCTTTCTGTTAAACCTCATCTCCATGGAGCTCTTTCTAGAGAATGGGTTGGATCTAAATTTAGATCCATTGACATCAATGGATGTCAATGGGACTTACGTTTGTCTTGACAAAGCGGGATCCAAGCCAGTTATGTTTAATTAAAATGACAAGGTACTCATTAGCTACCATCACTTTGATTAGTTCAAAAGCGTAATCACATATAACGCTAATGTTGAAGTGCCTTTTGACTGCTTTTAGACGTAAATTTTCACTTCATGGTTAATTGTGTTGTTGTGTTTAATGGCTCAAACAGCATGTAAGCTCCATTGGTGGCTATCCACAGAAAGGCAGGCCACAGAAGGTCTAAATGCAATGAAAGAAAACGACATGGTTCTGTATCTTTGGGTGATGTTTACTCTGATGCAATCCTCAAGAAGGTCTCCAGAAAGGTAGTAAGATGGATCTCTTCCAGAAGACTGTTCCACATTTTGGAGCAGCTATAGTAAAAGTTTTTGGGAAGTTGAAACTAGTTAGTTGTTTTAGTTCTAGTAGATTCTTCCGTTGTTCCAGAGGCGGGCGGGCAGATTATATAGGGAGATGCGTTCCGTAAGTAACTCGGGTTATAAAGGTGATAACCAAACCTTGTTATGTGCCTGGAAGCAAATGGGAGACCCAGTGAAGATCTTTTAAAATTGGTGTTATGTGGTCAAACCTTGAAGAACCAGTGACCAACCTGGCTGCCGCGTTTTGTACTTGTATGACACTTGGTTGGGAGGAAGTGATTACATGTAAACTGTCTGTTGGTTGTTGTTTGAATACCAAGTCCTCAAGATGTGAGGATATGCTAGGTAGATGTATTTCTATTTAATTAGCCAATCCACTGTCTGTGGGGAAACCCTGACCCTGGGTGATGTTCAATTGCATGCCAGCTACTGGCAGGTTGGAATGCATAGGGAGGCAATTGAAATCCAAAACACCTGGACAACCTCAAGAGGAAGAAGAAACACTGAAAGGAACAAACTTTGGCTACCAGTACTGAAAAACACCAAAATCAAGACTCAGTTCATGCAAACCCTAACCAAGGGCCACACAGTGTGTGTGTGTGTGTGTGTGGTGTGTGTGTTGTGTGTGTGTGTAGTTCCCACACACTTCCATGCCACCAGAGTCTGTAGATGCCAGTCAAGATGTAGAATAAATCTTCAGAATGCAGAAAATTATGGATGCCGACCATGAAAGCCTTCGACTTCAAACTGACAAATGTTTACACATCATCCAGGAGTACACATTGGCAATGCAAAGGTTATACTTTCAGAAACCCATTATATAACAGTGAACAGAACATGGATGCTACACAAAGGCCAAAACGGTACCACCATGTATTTAAGTGGATTACTTACACCATCAGTGTCGTGCCTTCCCCCATTCCAACTGCCATTACCCTGGCCTCAGAGAAAGAAGAGGCAGGCACCGCTCCACCATGCCAAACCAAAACGCAGATGAGAAGCCCTCCTCCATTCCACCTTCCCCCGCCTGGCCTTGGGGGAACAGGCTCTGGCAGTATCTCTGGACTTGATTCCCTTCCCCATTGCCATTCCCTTGTTCTTTTATGTCATGTTTTTATTACATAAGCCTTAAGGCAGGGAATTGTCAAATTACCAATGGTAAACTATTCTGAGATTTCTGAAGAGTGATATATATATATATATATATATATATATATATAATTATATAGATATTGCCTTGCACCAAGACTATATATTATATATTATATATATCATATATAATATATATATATAATGCCTTGCACCTAAGACTCTGCCACTCTGCCACTCTGTTCCTGATCACAGATTTGTGAGGGCCCTACTGCGTTTAATGGATGGTTGGTCCAGGTGTGGCAGTAGCCCTGTACCAATTAATTGATGGAGAGCTATTAGGCAACCTGTTAATCACAGGTATTCAAACTCCTGAAAAGAGTTTATACAAATAAATAACAGGAGCACCAAAATCATGAATAAATACTAGTGCAGGGTAGATGGGTGAGATTACAAACTGTAGAGTTCTTCACGTGTCCACCAGGGTTGGTTTGTGTGTGAAAGTGGCTTTGTCAGCTCTCCTGTTGGCACAGATGAATGCTGCTGATATTTCTTTTTTGCTTGTTTGTAAAAAGAAAAGAGGGAGTGAAGAAAAGATTTCACCTCAATGCACACACGCTGCCACATTACAGCATCACCAAAAGTGCTGTGAAGTTTTCAAGGCCCCAGTGCAAAATTGGAGGTGTCATTGAGCACCAGTGAATTTTAAAAGGAGATAAGCAAAACAAAAACAAACAAAAAAAAAAAGAAATTAAACTAGAATACCAAAAAAAACCAAAAAAAACCAACAACCTTACATTCCATGTAACTCTTTCCCCACCACTACCTTTCAAAGTGCTAGGACTTTATATATTTATTACCTTTTACATTTACATTTCCAGCCCAAGCCACCAGATCCCATCTGAGATTGGAAGTTAAGCAGGTTCGGCCTGTTAGTTCTTAGATGGGAGACAACCAAGAAATACCAGATTCTGTAGGCTAAGTTCAGAGGAAGGAACTGGCAAAACCATTATGAGTATTCTTTTTCTAAGAAAACTTATGATATTCCTGAAATCGCCAAAGGCAACAGATGACTTGAAGGTGCACATCCACACATTGCACAAACCAGAGACAGGCACACACACACACACACACACACCACATTACATTATAAATTTAAGTCATTGAAATGTAATGCTGGAGGAGGAGTTCTATGTATGTAGACGGCTCATAAGTCAAACAAATGGGTCCTAGAGCAGTTCGAAATCTCATAGGAGTTAAAAGTACAGTTGGCTCTCTGTAGGCACAGATTCTTTATCCACAGATTCAAGCATCCACAGCTTGAAAATATTATATAATATATATAATATATAATATATATATATATATATATCAGTTTCCAAAAAGCAAGCCTTGATTTTGCCATTTTATATAAGGGACACCATTTACTATCCACTGTATTTAATGGGACTTGAACATTTGGGTATCCATGTGGGAATCTTGGAACCAAACCCCAGCATATATCAAGGGAGCACTGTATAAAATGAGGCTATCAACTTTGGACATATTATGAGCTGGCAGGATTCATTGGAAAGGAAAATAATGCTCTAAAAGAAGAAGACTGCATTGCAGATTAATTGACTCAATAAGGAAGCCACAACCCTGAGTCTGCAACCTGAGCAAACTCAATGACTGGTTTCTTGGAGGTCTTTTACACAGAGTCACCTATTTTAACACATAGGTTCAAGTCAACTGATGGCAAATCAAGAATAATGTTTAAATCACTGGGGTAGGAATCCAAGGGGGAAAAATGAAGGCCTTAAGGTATCAATCCTGTCTGGTTTTGGAAACAAAGCAGGATCAGGCCTGCTTAGCACTTTGATGGGACCACCAAACTGTAAGCTATACTTCAAATAAAGGAAAAGAAAAACCAACTCTGATGATTCCTTGCCTAAGAAGACCCTATGAAAATTCATGTGGTTGCCATAAGTCTACAGGCAACTTGAATTACACTACACACATATGGGATACCAGGCCTGAGGCAACCAAAAGAATTTATGAGGAGGAAAAAAACTGTTTTTTCCCCAATGGTGTTCCACTATTAAATATGACATTGTGGATGCTCATTTCAAGAAAGCTTGTTCATAGCAAATAGAAAAGCCAGGGAGAAGCATTTATATTTACCATGTAGAACAGCACTTAGTGGCTTTTCTTGGCCAATATATTTGGGTTTATAGCAGCTTATCTGTCAAGGCTTCTATTTAAAAAAAACAACCTGGAAGCTGTAGTTTGGCAATGAACATGAGTTGTACATATTTCTTGGAGAGCGCCTGCCTCGGTCACAGAATTGTTGTTCCCAGAATTCCCTGGGGAAAGGCAATGGCTGCTAAATCAACTATGCAGTGTGGATATACCCTAATGGGACTCCTCTGTCATAAATGATGTATAACCTTAACCCAAGTCAAAGGGAGAAGAAATAACTTTCACACAGGGAGCACTTTGTCAAATCACACTCCTTACTCCAGAAAACTAACCGAATACATATTTCCCAGATATTGCTATCACAGACTGGAGTCACATGTCTTGTTTTAAGCCTCATTTACAGAGGTTGTTTATTGTGTTAAATTTGGTCCTGTTTTTTAATATTGTGTTACATTTTGTGCTCCCTAATACAGATGTCCTTCTCTTCACGCCCCTTCTTTCTGATTTTTTTAGTGATGTGGGTGAAGGAACAGAAAAGCTATAGGGAAGACAAGGGAAAGTAAGGCAATAACACAAAGAACAAATGCTAAAATGTGGTACAAGGACTCAGAAAGCCTTGGGGTCCAGAAGAAGATTAAGGATCTTGACAGTAGATATTTTGTGAGAAAGTTCTCCTCTTTCCAGGATCTCCCTTAGGCTTGCATTGACGAAAGATAGAGTGCAGGCACCTTTGATATCAGCCCTATAAGATAGTGAATTCTTTCCACCATAGGCTTAGGGGGGGAAATGTATTAGATACTTAGAATTATTCGGAGCAAAGAAGCTACTAAGAATTTGACAACGTAAGTCTGGATCAGGACACTTGAGGAGAATAAGGTGGTTTTTTTCCACCCATACCTAATATTGTTCAAGCATGTTATATATACTATTACAGATTGATGAGAATTTTTGCCTGGGTCTTTTAATAAGAACTTTCCAAAATCGTCATAAGTAATGAGAAAATTGAAGCTGTGTTGTTGTTGTTGTTGTTGTTGCTTTTTGTGTTTTTAAAATCAAAATCAAAAATATCAGTGCCACCACCATCAAGTGTCACCATCAAGGCAGAGGCTTTGACCATTAACAGTCTGGGTTTGAATCCACACCTTTGTATTCAGCCAAGTTTGTGATCCCGAATTAATGGGGCCATTGTGGTGTAATAATAGAGAGCCAAAATGATTGGTACAGAATCCTCCGGCAGTGTCATATTTCAAATAAGCTAATTATCTTCCTGTAACCTCTGTCACTGTCCAGCTTCTCACCACCTATCATAGATTGGATATATAAAATGGCATGCACCATCCTGACTTTAGCATTCAATGTTCATCTTTCAACTTGAGAGATGCCTATTTCGTTCAGACCTGCCCTGCCACATCCTAGCATTTGTTGTGATTCTTGACTACGTTCTCCTTTGATTTTGAGTGAGCCAAAGCATAGAAAGCCTTTGACTACTTCAGAGTCTTCATCACCACTTTAAAGATATGAGTAAAAAATATTTTTAAGAAGGATACCAGCTGTGGCAGTATAGAGGGGACAAATAAACATGCATTAAATGTGGTTAGGAGTTAACACGATAAGTATCATGAAACTAGGGGAACGCAGCAAGCTTAAGCGAAGGTAAAGCACAGGCCATGATTAATGATGCTGAAAGTAGCTGAGGTATCCAGTGACTTTATCCACTTTTTTCCCAGTTTATGATCTCTTCCCCCCCCCCCCAGCCTATGCAAAGTTATCATGAGTTTGGGAGCAGTTGATCTGGCTTCTGGCATTTTCCACAACAATGAACAAAACCTGAATTAAAGAGGTTCCTTGGCAACCAGGAGGATCATATGGAGACTCACCCTCTAATATGGAGCTCTGGGCTCAGTCAAATTAATTTAAGGCACAGCATTGGTTATTAAAGCATGCTAATATTCATTGGTGAAACAGAGTTTCCAGCTGTCTTCATTACTTCTTTTCCACCTTTAAATCTGTCGTTGAGCAAAAATCTGTGAATGTTTGGGAGGGGAACAGGAAGCTTGTTAACTCTGAGATGGAAGCACCCCTGCTGCTGAAGTGGATTTACAGTAATCAGGAAGAGCAAGTTGGACGAAAAACCTGCTATACCAAAACATTGGGAGTGTAATACTCCTTCCATGCTGCTGCATTATTGCACATGAGAATAAAACTATTTTTCAAAGTTTTTTCCTTATACTGGGAAAGAATACAAAGCTTTGAACTCATTTTTTTATGGTTTTTGCATTTCAGGACTTTTTTTGTGAAAGCTCTACAAAGGAATTTTTATGCAGAAAACCATAATATTTATGCAAAGTAGAGGCTAGCAGCCTCTTCAATATTTATAATATAAACTGGGCTATAAACTTGTGACTTTGAGGATTCGTGGTTACAGTTATCAGTGACTGACTATGACGCCTAAATCAACACCGACAACCCATTTTTTCAACTTGTATGTAGAGAATATCATAAGAAGAGCAGGTTTAGACTCAGAATGAGTGATGATAGGAGAAAGAACATCAACAATCTAAGATGTGCAGACAACACCAATATGGAAAACATCACAGACTTGGGACAATTATAAGGAAGGTTTAAGGAATAAAGTGCAAACACAGGCTTGATGAACTACATGAATTCAACCTAGACAATTAACAAACTGAAACAGTTAAAGAGCTCCTATATCTTGGATCAAACATTGATCAATGTGGAAACTGCAATCAGGAAATTAGAAGAATAGGAATGGGAAAATCAGCCATGACAGAATTAGACAAGATCAAAGCTTAAAATAAGAACTGAATACTAAAGTTAAAATCACTCAAGCCATTTTTATTCCCCTCACTATGTACAGATGTGAGAACTAAAAAACACCTAAGGGTAGATGTTGGCCATATAGCAAATCCAATAACATCTGAACATTATACCTTTATTGGGCAACCAAAATGGCAGAACTACATGTGAGATGTGAGACCTAGACAGTGAAGAAAGTGGGTAAGAGGAAAATCAATTCATTGAGATATGGTGCTAGAGAGATCTTGTAGCACCTTTGAGACTAACTGAAAGAAAAAGTTGGCAGAATGAGCTTTGGTAGATTTTCAGTCTGCTTCCTCAGTTGCATTATGGACACTAAAATGACAAACAAATTGGGTCCTTGAACAGATCAAGCCTGAATACTTCCTGGAAACCAAGTGATTAAACCGAGGCTGGCTTGTACTTTGGTCACATCATGGAAGGCATGATTCATTTAAAAAAGAAGAAAGGCAGAAGACAGTAGAAAGAGAGGAAGACCACATGCCAGATGGGTAGAATCATAGGGAGGTCACAGGCCTGAAATTACAGGACCAGTGGGGACAGGGGTCTTGGAGATGTCTCATCCCAGGGTCATCATGAATGGGGAATGACATGGAGGACAGTTAACAACAACGTGATCCTAAAAACCTACCTTCTAAGCCAGACAGTGACCCAGCCAGAAGGTTTCAAAGCACGGCAGATGAGCTTTGTGTTAGGAATAGTGACTGCAATGCTGTCGCTCATGGAGCAAATTGAGGCAAGCAGCTGTAGCAGGACTCCAAGGGTTCTCTAGCTGCCCATCCCAACCTGTCCAATGATTAGGAGAGTGCACTAGTTATCATTACCCGGAGCCCCAATTTTTGTAATGCATCAGAAAGCCTTGGGTTGAGGTGCTGCTACTGTAGGAGGTAGTTTTTGTTGGGGGGGTTATCAGTGGAGTTTCATCAGCCAATGCAGAATCTAGGCCTCAGGTTTCTGCATGAATTACTTTTTGGCACAAAATACATTTTTTTTTATTTGCAAACTTACTCGCTATTGCTGCTAATGATTTTAAGGTGTAGGTCTTTACACTCATGGAAGGTGCAAAACAGAATCACACAGAGCTGACAATTTTTTCAACATTAGAAACACCTTTTTACCAAGGATAAAAAAAAATTGTGATAATTTTACAAGAGAGGAAGCAAATTTTCAGGATATAAAGGATTGTAATACGTTTATGGATTCCAAAGAGATGCTTTGCATCTTCACTTCTACCACAGTGGTTGGATTGTGCCATTTAAAGAGTAAGAGTGTGCATCACCATAATTGTAAATGTGACCAGAGAATAGAAATGGTGTATTGGTTCCCATGCATTTGCTGGTTCTGAAGGCAGCAGTGGGTTGCCTGTTCTAATTTATTCATTCTTAGATGGATTTATAGTTTACCTTTTCTTTAGTGGACTTCACTATAGTAATGGCTCTCCTGTTCCTCACTTCTTCATAAGACACAGTAAAGTAGGTCAAGCTGAGAGAACGTGACTAGTCCAAGATCAGCAAGTGAGTTTCATGGCTCAGGTCCCAATAGAGCACTCTGATTCTGTTTTTTAATCTTATTTCTTCAGTTGTTTTTGAGGTTCAGCTTCCAGAATTCATGACCTATTGTTCATACAGTTGGATTCCTAGGGGATTAAATCCAAAACACAATGAAGAACAAAAGAAAAGAACCTTTACTCAAAATACTACACTACTCTACACTTTAAAAGATACTTACTACATCATATTTCAAAATCAAGGAGCTCAGAAAAATGATGGGGGCTCCATACATCTCCTATCTTGGAAGTTGCTGTTTGTTGCTTTGTGGGTGCCTTCAAGTCATTTCCCACTTATGGTGACTCTATCACAGGGTTGTGTTTTTTTTCTGCAAAATGTTGTTCTGAAAATTGCTTCCTCTGAGACTGAGAGTGACTTGCCCAAGATCACCAAGTAAGTGTCCATGAATAAGTGGGTATTTGTACCCTGGTCCTCAAAGTATTAGTCCAACCACTCAAACCATAGACCACATTGGGTCTGTTATCTAAGAAGCAACCAGATCTAAATCTGCTTAAATTAATTTCAGACCATTGTTCTGAGGTACAACGTATGATATCCCCATGTAAGGACTAGTTGACTCCCAAGGTATTATGTTCATGCACATGGATCAGCGCTCAGCTCCTTGATAAGGGACAAGTGAAGCTGAGCATAGATAGCCAACACTTTGAGACCCGCGTGACTCCTGAATGGGAAAAGCAATGGGGGTGGGAGTAAAGTTAGGTCAGATCCCTTCCTGAAATACTGCCTGGACATTTCAACCTGAGCACTTGGAGATGTTAGCATATGTGGTCGCACACCATGTTGTATCTAACCTGTATGGGAAGAATCAGTCCCCACTAAGTCCAAACCAAGTACAGTAATGTAATTAGGTGTCATGCCCTATAGGACTTAGAGGTTAGAGAGTACATTCAATTGGCCTGTTTTCTGATCCATCCCAAGATTCCTTCAGCTTCTAAAATCAGAAACAACTTGCTGTTGGACATAGATTGGGAGTTAGCTAAACCTGTCCTTCACGCTAAATATTGAGATAAATCAAGGGCATGGAATACCTTTTACCCGTGGTGGTCCTTGAATGTTATCTTTTTTCTCTCTGCCTGCCATATAAATAAATGTTGCTAGTCATCACCGTAGGGGAAAAGTAAAGTATGATTCCTCCTGTTATTGACTGAAAAGAAGACCATATCCCGCCTTTACACAGGCCTTGTTTTGAGGGTTGTTCAAGGCGTCTTAATTATTCACTTATGTATTTATTTATTCAACTTATAACCACTGTTGTCCCAGCACAGATCTAAGGCCACTTACAAAACAAGTTAAAAAAAGTGCAGCCAAAAACCTAATAATTAATTATTTTATTAGCTGCCCTATTAAAAACACCAATTAAAAACACTTGTAAAACACTTGTAAAGAGTAGAAAGGTACAGTACACATCATTTAAAAAGCCCTTTCTACCAAAATCAGTTATATCCAAAAGACTGTCTAAATAAAAAGAAAATTTTATGTGTGGGTCAAAAGGGGGGCACAGAGGAGGCCAACCAATCTAGCCATGAAGGAAATCCACCTTGGCAGCAACCATCAAAACAATTCACTCCTATGTCCTCAGGAAACATCTCACAAAAAGAAAACAGGCTTTGTAGAGAGATATACCATCTTTCAGATGGTAGACCCAAACTGCACATGCCACAACTAACACTTGGAATATTTCCCAGAAACAGCCCAGTAGGCAGCAAAGGTTTTGCCATGCCAGGAATGAATACTGGGAACCAAGCTGTTATCCAAAAAGCTGGAGTCTGAGGAGGATGCCCTCAAATTATATGTTTTTAGGAGAATTGGTACTTAGCTCAATGAGAGATATAGCATGGCCGGGGTAACAGCAGCCTCAGGATGGCCAACACAACTATCGGGTCTGATCACACAGAACTCCAGAGGCAACTTCAGACAGGTTTTAATTTTATTAGGGAATAATCACCGTAAACAGTACACATACACGTCACACACACATGCAAGAGCTAAAGAACAAAGGTTAGAGCAGTGAAAATAGATTTAGCCTTGCTAATGGTAGTACGTTAACCGACATGGATCTTTATTCCAATCAATGGGAGTCTGGAACAGAGAAAAACTTAATAGCCACTGTGGCAAAGGGGCTAAGCCGTTTGTTGGGAGCCTAGTCGAGCCAACCAACTGTGCCTGCTGCTTGTAAACTGAGACCAAAGACTGGCTGTTTTGTTAGCTGTATATATAACTGAATTGTGTCTTGAGGCAGAAATCAAGCTTGAAAGGATTAGAAGTTCTGTAAATGGTTTCCCGGGGGAGAAGAATTGGTTCGCACTAGAAGCAGATTATTTTGGTTTCCCCCTCCTGCCTCCACGCCGGACCATGCCATCGCTGCCGTGCCAGGACTGCGCCTTCTGCTGGGCGGCCTCCTCCCGGGTGGTCGGAGGTGCGCATGCTGCGCACCGCCCGGAGTGCCGCCCACGGACTGGGGAGCAACCGGCAGCGGGGACTCTAGGTGACTCTTTGGCACTTTCTGGCTTTGGCGTTTGGCGGCCAGTTAGTGCGTGGGGCCTTTAAGGACCACCTGGAGGGAAAGCCAGGAGGAGCCCGCCAGGTGAGAGCGGCGGGTAATAAAGCCGGGAACCGGACCCCTCCCCTGACACGCCCCCTCCTGCCTCCACGCCGGAACATCGCCATCGCTGCCGCTTGCCAGGACTGCGCCTTCTGCCGGGCGGCCTCTCTCCCGGGGTGTCGGAGGTGCGCATCTGCGCACCGCCCCGGGAGTGCAGCCCACACTGGGGAGCACCGCAGCGGACTCTAGGTGACTCTTTGGCACTTTTCTGGCTTGGCGTTTGGCGGCCAGTTTAGTTGCGTGGGGCCTTTAGGGACCACCTGGGGGGAAGCCAGGGAGGAGCCACCAGTGATAGCGGCGGGTATAAAGCCGGAAAACCGGCCCCTCCCTGACACGCCCCCTCCTGCCTCCACCCCGGACCATCGCCGTCGCTGCCGCGGCCAGGACTCAAGACCACAAGGTTGCGAGTTCAAGACCAGCAAAAGGGCCCAAGCTCGACTCAGGCTTGCATCCTTCCGAGGTCGCTAAAATGAGTACCCAGACTGTTGGGGGCAAATTAGCTTACTTGCTAATTAGCTTACTTGCTGTTCACCGCTATGATCTTTGGAATAGCGGTATATAAATAAAACAAATTATTATTATTAATTATCTCTATTTGGATGATGGACTAAAGAACATACTTATCAAATTTACAGGTAACACCAGATAAGGTGGGGTAGCTAATTTCCCAGGGAACAGAATCAGAATTCAAAATCAACTTAATAGAATAGAAAGTTGGGCCAGAATTAACACAATGAATTTCAACAGGGAGAAATGTGAAGTACATTTAGGCAGGAAAAAAAATGAAATGCAGACATAGGATGGGTAACACCTGACTTAACAACAATACATGTGAAAAGGATCTAGGAATTTAAGTAGACTACTAGGTACTGGATCAACAGTGTGATGCAGCAGCTAGAAAAGCAAATGCATTTCTAGGCTGCATCAACAGAAGTATAGTGTCTAGACTGAGGGAAGAAATAGTATCGTTCTATTTTGCTTTGGTCAGACCTTACCTGGAATACCTTATCCAGTTCCAGAATGTTATTGGCAAGCTGGGGACGTATCCAGAGGAAGGTGACCAAAATGGTAGGTAAAAGGTCTGAAAACCATGCTCTATAAAGAACATCTTTAGGACCGAGGGATCTGTTTAAACATGATAGCCATGTTTAAATATTTGAAAGGATGTCATATTGAATATGGATCAAACTTGTTTTCTGCTGCACCAGTAACTAGGATTCTGTGATTCTATCCATGATTCTGTTATTATGAGTTTTCTCATTCATAAGGTTGCCATAAGTCAAACTTGATTTGGTGGCAGTTAACAACAAACAAATAACTGTTCTCTGGCAGGGAATACTGGGTACTCCACAAGACTAGAAACAGCAAGATTTCATAATATAGAGACATGATAATTAATGTGGTATCAACATACTACAGCGCCTAAGGATATCCAGATGTTTTGTATCATGTGTAATATTGAATATTGGTCATGCTGGCTGTTGTTTGTAAAAGTTCTAATCCAATACATTTAAAGGGTACCCAACTACCCACCCCTGCTGTCGATCATACTAAGTCCTAGGGAAATTAGTTCCAACAAATATCAGTGCTTTGACCCCAGAAAACCCATTCTTTTATTTATGGTAGAATGCTAATTTTCCAAGTCATTCTCTAGATCTCATATTATGCATAGTTAGTGCTTTCGTTGTTGATACCAAGAGTAAAAGTAAATTATTAATCACATTTTCAGTGCTGAAGGGGAATTTGAATGATCTCGAGTCCCCCAGAGAGTTCTGAAGAAACTTTCTGTAGTGGATGACTGATTAATTATTATTATTACTGCAGATTCACACATGCAGTATTTTTCCCACAGCATAAATTTTCAGCTGTATTAAAACTTTAAACATCCTAGTTTGTTAATAAAGCACAAAACAATGAAGAGTTGAAAATAGGCAGAGAGGGGAAAATGCTCTTTTTAAAAAAGGAAATGAAACTCTGTATTTCACACTTAAACTGGAAGGTTCATGTAATTTTAATTATGTTTTAAATTCAATTTAAGAAAGGTATATTTGTTTTTTAAATATAGTTCTCTTAAATATAATAAACTTCTCTTAGATACAAATACAAACAGAAAATTGCAGAAGTTGTTATTTCCAATAGCAATAATAGTTTGGATGATGGTGATGCTGATATTAAGGGATTGTCAAATCTATTGATTTCAATTTCTCCACTTCTCATTCTGTCAGTTTTCAGTTTGTTCCATTGCATATCAATTTCTGTCTATTTTAAAAATATATCAATAGGAATGTGCATATTTTTTTGCACATTTCTCCTGCTATACTCATTTTTGTATGCATTTTTCCTAATATAAGAATTGTATACAAACTCTTCTGCCTTATGTAATACTTCTCTGTACCCTCCCTCCCCTGCCAATACCAATACATCTAGATTTGTGTGCATATTTACAAACATTTCCATTTGGAAAAATGCACCACAGTTTGAGATGTGTGAATACCAAAAGATAACTATAAGCTGTTTTGTGTATTAATTTGGAAATGAAAACTTACTATGTTCTCATCAGAACATGCATTGAATAAAATTTTCCCTCAACCTTATAATGCTACAATGCTTAAGGGAATTCCTGGAGATGCCAGGAGTTGTTCCTGGGATTTGCTGCACGGTAGGTTCTCTTACTAGGCTAGGCAAGTTTCAAGACTAACACGGCTATGTCTTTGAATTCTAGGCTATGGCTGGCATCTAGTTAGTGACATATGCAGGCATAAGTCAACCTTACACCATTTGGGTTGCTGTGGAGGGCTGGTATTCCCTTCTTCCCTTCACACTGAACAATGTGTTCCTAGACCACCTGTGGAAGTCTAGGAGGCTGCATTAGCCTGTCAATAATAATAATAATAATAATAATAATAATAATAATAATAATAATCCTTTATTTATAAAGCGCTGTAAATTTACACAGCGCTGTACATACAGTCTTTTTAATTAGACGGTTCCCTGTCCTCAGGCTTACAATCACCACACAAAAGGAGAAGGGTGTAGTGGTGGGGAAGGGGATGAGGTCCAGCAGTTCTTCTCTACCTCCAAGGCCTGGACCAAGGCAGGTGGACTGGAGGGAGGACTTGGCTTCATAATAGATGGTTAATCTTCATCCAGGGAGGCAAGCGACAATTAAGCAAGGTCTGGGAACGCTTCTCTGAACAGGATGGTCTTCAACTCTGTTTTGAAGCTGGTTAAAGAAATGATGGCTCTTGTTCGCGGGGGAAGAAGGTTCCAGGAGTGAGGGGCAGCGAGTGAAAAGGGGCGAATCCGAGATGGGGCAGAGGAAATCCTGGGCTGGGACAGCAGACCTTGACTACCAGAACAGAGGGCCCGAGTGGGAAGGTGAAGATAAAGAAGGTCTGATAAATAAGGAGGAGCCAACCCATGGAGGGCTTTATTGAATGGTGTGTTCTGTTTGAGCAACTTTTTTGACTACTAATGAGATCCCAGGCCCTGTGTCCTGTGGCCTCACTAGAACCTGTCCTGCTGGAAATGCACATTTCAAAACCCATGAGTCAATACGCAGTAGCAACAGCATTATATTTCTAGGGACTGCTTAGCTCAGCAACTCGTAGAGGTTTACAGTCTGTAATGCCTATTGCCTCCAACAAAGGGTACTCATTTTACCAACCTATGAACGATGGTGGAAGGCTGAGCAACATTGGAGGCCCTGGGATCGAACTCACAAGCCTTGTGGCTGCAGTATTTAACCCTAGCTGACTTCAGCTATGCCCATTCCTTGAGATGTCAGATCTGGCTCCACTGACACAGCCCAGGGTGACCAAAACATCCTTCTTTTTCCAGACATGTCCGACATTGCAACCTTCGGTCCAAGAAGTAATTCAACTGTCTCATTTCCAGGAATGTCTGAGAAGCATGAATGTACCTTTATATTAGTGTTTCTCACTTTTATTGTAATGTCTGCATTTTTCTTGAATCTTCTACATCTTTGTGGTGTTTTGTCCTTCTTTGAGGTTCGGGCATCTGCTCACCTTGCACATGCCTTGATTATGTCCCATTTGATTACTGTAATGCCATTCTACATGCAAGCTGTTTGTAGAACACTGTTTGGCAACTTCAGCAAGAAGGTGAAAAAGTTACCGGCCAAGTGCCCGTTAGAGTATGGAGATTACCGCACTAGGGTAAAACAGCGTTCCCCCAATGCGTTCTCACGGGCCGAGCCGGCGACGTTATGACGAACCATAACCTAGTTTACCGCACCAGGGCAGAACGCCTCATCGCCGCCGGGCGTCCACATGTGTTCCCAATGTGTTCCCCAATGTGTTCCCATGTGTCCCAATGTGTTCCCGGTACGCCATTTCTGGGAACGGTTTTGAACCGTCTCAGAAATGGCGTCCTGGAACACATTGGGACCACATTTGATACGCCCGGCGGCGACAGCGGGTTCGCGTGTGGTAAACTAGCGTTCTGGTTCTCATCACGCTTCCAGGCTCGTGACCCGTGACCGCCATGGCGGAACGCTTTACCTAGTGCAGGTAATCTTCCTATGTCACATATACCTCCTGCCCAAACTACTGTGCTAGCTGCTTATCTATTTCTGGGCAGAATTCATAGTGCTGATTTTGGACCTTTAAAGTTCTACATGCTTGAGTCCAGTCTATTTGAAAAACCATATCTCCTGTCATTTCTAAGATATCGGGGCGGCTTTCTCTCAGCCCACAACATCCCAGACCATGTCTAGTGGAAGGCGAGAGAGCCCTTCTTGGTGACTGCCCCGAGTGTGGATATTGCCTTTCTTCAGGAAGTCTGGGTGGCCCCATCCCTGCTGTCTTGCACAGCACGTAAGGAGCTTTTTACACAGATGCATGGTTGTCAACCAATGTAGTTTTTAATGCGTAATTTTAAGCGCTTCTAAATACAGGATAATACTAATAATATAAGTTAATAATAATAATAATAATAATAAAATAATAAATGGAGAAAGAGAGCTGCATTTTTTATCTTATGTTTTATAGTGTTTTGTACTGCTGTTTTAATTGCTTTTTTAAAGGAAATCAAAGTTACTTTACTTGTATCTCTACTTCTGTATTAGATTTTTTAAAAAAAATGTATTGTGTTGATTTGTTTTTAAAGATGCTGGAGGTATACGTCCAACATGCCCTTGACAGCCACGTTCTTGGGGTCCCGTACTGGGAGAATGGTTGGGATAAAATTTGCTGTACACTAGTCATGTTACGTCTAGAAATTTTAGTAAAAACAACTTGACCTAAAAAACTTGAGTCAACTATCCATGTGTCAATGTAAATTACGTATCAAATATAAAATAATTATATTTCTGCATTTCACAGGGAATCAAAGCAAATCACAACAGTAAAATGACACAGTATAAAATTCAAACTTTAATTAAAAAAAGACATTAATCTCAAAAAAAAACCCAAGGCCTCCCCCCAATCATAAAAGCATACGTCCACGCCCATAAAATAGGATTAAAACAGAAAATAGTATACCACACATGCCAATACAAGATACATAAAAATAAAAGAAAAATTGTGGTGAATTGTGCAGGAGAGTTTATTCCTTTTAGGAGAGCGGGGGCAGGGGCTGGTGATGATCGGTAGCAATGTCAATATTCACTGTTAGGAAGCAGTAAGAAATAACAGGCAACAATAATAGTAGTGCAGGGAGGAGAGGCAGGTCCAGGAGGCTGATCTGGGAAGGCCTGCGGAAGAGATCCATCTTGATGCCTTCTTAAAAGGCTTCCAAGGTCGGTAAGCTGAGGATTCTCGTCCGGCAGGTCATTTCGAGCTGTGGGGGGGGGGTGGTGGGGGGGGGGGGGTTGGTGGGGGGGGGTGGGGTGTGTGGAGCGGCAGATGGAACAAGGTCCTGTGGGTCACCACAGAAACCCTCGTCTCCTTAGGTTGTTGCAGATTCTGTGCTAACTATTAATTTTTAAAAAGAACCATCCCCTGTGAAAGGCCGAGTGTAATCTATTCCTGGAAAAGAACTGGACCACCCCCTTCTGCTCTCTCATCCAATCCAGCCTTTAGTGTGAGCAGAAAATAGTCTCTGTGGCCTTTTGTTTCGTCTGTGTATTGTTTTCCTTGTTTCACCTTTGAGATCCTCGTTTTTACATATCCTAGTTTTACCATGTCCTTATCCAATGGGGTCCCACATTCAAAGTCCCTAATTTTGGCCCCAAAACCTGCCAACAATTAACCTGAGCGTCAATTTAAGATCCCAGTATATAAGATAAATAAAATAAACATGTAAGCCTGGGTTGTAGAGAAACTTCAAACCAACAATTTGTAAGCTCGCTCTGAAAGCTTTTTGGCCAGATGATGGGATAAATGCTCTAAGCTCTAACCAGTCCGCATACTCCAGGCTGCTCCGGAATATTGGACCCGAAGTGCCCCAAATCCCCCCCCTTACCTCTGGTCCCTCTGAGGTGAGAAGGAGGCACCAGTACAAATCATATGCCACCAGCAGTGTCAGGCAAGCACAGTGTAAACACCATCAAATGCACTCTGGATTGTTTTGGCTTATCCTGAAAATCTAGAAAAAAAAATCCCAGTTTAAGGCAGGGTTGGGCCCGATTTGATATGGGGTTGGGCATATGGTCCTGATGACAGTTTGCAGTAAAATTGGGCATTGTTCCTGCACCTGGAGGGCAGGCGTCACAATAAGGATGGGGACAATGGTTTCATTTGACCCACGTAGAAATGCCCTGGGCTTACCTTACCACCCGGGTGGTCAGAATTCCAGGTTTTTTATTCGCTTTCTCTTCCGGGATGTCTGCACCTGGTGCACCAGTGTGAAGATTGTCTGTCAGACTATGACGCGCAGTGATAGGCCAAGAATGTGACCCCACTCTTCTCTGTTCTTATGCTTGCCATTAGAATGTGCCTAAACATACATACTTTATGATTATACAGCAGCATGACTGTAGTTGTTTTAGCGTTGGGACTAGACTTGGAGACCGGCTTTTTAAATCCTGGTTCAGCCATGTACACCCAATGGTTAACCTTTGTCGAGTCACACTCTCTTAGCTCAGAGGATGGCAATGGCCAACCCTGCCTCCCCCACATAAACAACTTCAAGAAAACCCTATGACCGGTTTTACATTAGGTCATCATAAATCAGAAATGGCTTAAGGTTCAAACAACAACAAACCCTTATACGTACATTGCTTGTGTGAACATCATGTTTGACTTGAACATACCCAGAACTGTCCCTTTTTCAGATTCTCCTTACGCCGAATGCACCAATAAAAATCCCCTTAAATAACTAAATCACATACGGCCACCAAGTCCCCTCACACTGTCTTTCACCACAGATGTAAGGTTCCTGGACACAGAAAATATGTCAGGAAAAACAGTATGCGTTTACATAGCTGGCAAATGTCTTTCCACTTTTCGAGACTGTTTGACAAAGTAGGAGGCCAGGAGAAAAAAAGGGGGAGGGAACACACAGGCGCTTGCAGGCATAAGACAGCCTATTATTAATCCTGTCCTGACATGCAAGAGGTTTGAGGCCACAGATTCTTCACCCTAAATGGGCTTGAATATAAGATTATTGCCAGCCCCCAAAAACACACAAAATCTCATCATTGCCTTTCTATGCTCAAAGTTTTAGACAGCTCTCGTTTTTTGTGTATGACACACAAAAAATGTGTACTTTCCATAGTCATTAAGAGCTCACACTGAAAGTCATTGAACTTCCTCTAGCTGTATGGTTCTTATCCGACATCTCACCTCTCACTTCCCTACACTTGGCTCCATTTTACTAATGGAGGGAAGCACCATGGCTTCCATCCATTACTCTCCTAGTGAAAGGCAATGTTGTCACACCTTTTCTTTCTTAATTGGTTTAGTATTTATTTATTTATTGTATTGTTCATTCTTTTTCAAGCGGCCAAACAACCAGAGGTCTCTGGGTAGTGTAACCCTATTACCTACAAACACACAATACAACAAACAACCAACCAACACACACAGAGAGAGAGAGGATGAAAGAGAGAGAGAGGAGATCAACAAATTTTAAACTCAACCTATCATAAAGTCAAATGAAAAAATGAAAGCAAGAAGGAACACCGAATATCTTTCAGCATATTTAACCAGAGTAACAATGAGAAAGGGGATGGAGTGGCTTTGTGGTTAAGATCCCAATCTGACGATTGGAAGATCAGAAGGTTGGCGGGGTTTGTCAAGCATACGGGTGATCTCCTGTAAACTAGTCCCCGCTCTGCCAACCTAGCAGTTTTGAAAAAACATGCAAAATGCAAGTAAATAGGTACCCTTTGGTGGGAGGACGGTAACAGTGTTTGGTGCAGTTCATGCTTGCACATGACCACCACAGCAGTCCTTGGACAATGCTGGCGATGAGCACTGCACCTACATGGGCTCTTTTACAACTAGACATTCCGGTCAAGGGACACCTTTACATTTACCAGTGATAAGCAGTATTGTGATTGTACTGCTTTGAGAGTTGGACGGTGGAAAACCTAGGAGGCCCAGTGGTTCAAATCCTCGCTTCAGCTATGGATAGCCCTGGGTGACCTTGGCCCAGTCACACACTCTCAATCTTGGAGAAAGAATGGCAAACTCCTCGAACAAATCATGTCAAGAAAACCTTCTGAGAGGAATTATTTTTGGGCTGCCAAGATTGGAAAACAACAACAAACCACAGCCAAAACGTTGAGTACTAAGACTGAACACGTTACTAGAGTAGTCTTTAAAACAAAGAGAAACTTGAGGAATTTACCCAGTACTGGAAGACTTGCAGTTCGTTTTTTAAATATTCGCTGAGTCCTGCATAGGGTTATGATGCCAACACAACATTACAATGGCGAGCTAGCACGACAGGAACTATGCAAGATGTGCAGTGCATAGCAGGCAGGCAAATAAGGGGGTTATTTTCACAGGTGCAGGTCCACCATGACTTTTCATGCACCCCATTCTGGACTGTCATGAGATCTTTTGGGGGGCATTGCTCCTTCTCCTTCTGTGTTGTGGACAAGGGCCAGGGCCTGTCTAGCCAACAACACAAAAAAGTGTGGCTGTTTCACTCACAAGCATGTGAATACATGTGCTGGGTCACTCCCATTTGTGAAATGGTTCGCTGGTGTTGTATTTACAAACCTGGCATCCCTCCTGGGATATGCGGATTGATCTTGCAATTCTAAACTGTATTATTTTCCATCTCAAGCCGCGCGTCATGTTTTAATGTGCTGCACATTCCCCTGCGTTCCCGTGGTCTGAGTGGCAACAAATAATACAAAAACTATATAGGCGTGCTCAATAGGGAAGGCATTTCATCAATAAGGTTGCCACCATTCCCAAGGTCCATACAGAATACCAGGCCAGTGTGAAAGGCCACCTCGGACATAATCAGGCTTCTCCTCTTCAGACCATACACCCACCATTCAGGACAATGACGCAGGGGACATAGGGACCCAGTGGTCTGGCGTCCGCCAGCACCTGTTGCACCCATTGCGCCCAGTTGCAAACAAGAAATAGATTAACACTGCAGCAATCATTTGGTTTTTACTTCTACTTTACTATACAGTTTATTTTCTGTGTATGCATGCTTTTCTATGCTTAGAATGCTTTTGTTTGTTGATTTTTATGATGGTCCTACAGTCAGCATCCCAACAGCCGGGTGTCACCAGCCCAGTAAAGGGGGCAGGAATTTGTGGACAGAGCCAAAAGGGCCTGCCTCCCAATTCACCTGCCCCGTGCAGCTTACTTCAGCTTTAAAGCCAACACTGGACAGGCACCCCAGGAAGAGGGGGCTTCTCCAGGCTATCTCCCTCACTATTCCTGCATGGCTTTACTCTAAAGTAGTAAATCTGACAGGGCAGGGATGGGTGGAACACCAGGCCCTCTTCCTCCCTGCCGCATACTGTGGTGCATGGCAGGGAGGTTGGGGAACTGCTCCGGGTGTCCACCCCTCAGTGCAGTCACCCTTTCCATTCTGTTACCCCGGTGCAGTCCATGCCCCCGTGGACTTCCTTGTGATGTACCGGTCTAAAACCAGATCATAGAATTATTGCAATTCATAGACTTGGAAGAGGACCACAAGGGCCATCAGTCCAAAGCTTTCCATTGCAGGACGACATAATCAACGCACCTTTGACAGATGGCCATCCCGCCTCTGCTTAAAGACTCCAAAGAAAGAGACTCTGACGACTCTAAAGGGAGTGTGTTCTGATGTCAACAGCTCTACCGTCCGGAAGCTTCCTCCTACTGTTTAGTGGAATCTCTTTCCTTAGTTTGACTTCATTGCTCTGGGTCTATTCTCTTGAGCAATCAAGCTTGCTCCATCTTCGTATGACACCCTTCAAATGTTTAGATAGGGCTACATTATCCATCAATGGTGGTTTCAGACTTGCCCATTTGGGGCGGCCTGTACCTTGCCCCTTTCCCCACGGATCGTGGCCTCAGCTGCCACAGCCAGCAGCCCTTGAGGCCCAATCCACCACTTTTCCAGGCCATGGAGCGGCAAAAGGCCACTTCTCATGGGCTGAAAGGGGGGTCCTTGGGTCATGCCATGGACACGACCGCAGAGTGGGAAAGGAGAAGGGGCACTCGGCCCCTTTCTCCTTTGTGTCGCTGGGCAACTGTGCTAAAGGCTGCACCAGTGACACAAACCAGGAAGAAGCTCTGTTTCAGGCTCTTCCAGCGCGCGCGAAAGGTGCCACAGGTACCCTTCCACCGGCACCAGGCCGTTTCATGTCCGCCGCCGCTCATTTGGAGCAGCGCAAGCCATGATGTCTCTAAGGCGGCACCCCTGTAGAATGGCACCGCCATTTTGTACATACTGTGTACGTACTATGGTTGGGGGCATCTGCAAGAGATTGCCCCTGGGCAACCCTAGTACGTCCACATACGTACTAAAAGGTCTCGTCTGGAAAGGACCAATGATATGATGAAATATTGATCTGACATAAATTTTCAGGCATGCAGATGCCAGGGGATTGAATGAAAGGCGGGCATTTCTGCAGGGCTCCATTCCCAAGGGTACCTCTGTAGTATGGATATTAAAATTCCCATAACAGTTCTGTGGTAGAGCCTTTGTTGTGCATGCGAAGGTTTTTACAGGTTCAGTCCTTCAAGTATGGTAAGGAAAGAATCCTACCAGACCACCGAGAATCATTCGCCAGAACAGTATGTGTTGCATCTGAAGAAGTAGACCAAGTCATGAACGTTTACACTATAACAGCTTCACTCAGTTGGTCTCAAAGGTGCAACAAGAGCCCTTTGCAGTCTTTATCCAAGTAAGAAATTTTCCTGTCTCTTTCAATGTCCAACATGTGCATTCCACTGGCAATTACCTCTGTGATTTGAAATTATAGGTCTATCAGCAATGCTTCTAGCACTGCGTTCTTTACAGACTAGATCAGACAGTCCATTTAGCCAGCTTTTGATGTAGGTTTCAGAAGTGGTGAAACACTGGAAGCTATTTTCAAACTTCAAAACTTGTTTTTCCATAGGCGGCCTAATCCATGAAAAGACTTTAAGGTATAGTCTTTGGGCTCAATATAATTTCTAAAGGCACAAGATCCTGTCTAGTCTGGAAGCTAAGTCTCAGGGACAAGCCCTGGTTAGTATTGACCAAGAGACTACAAAACAAATGCCAGGTGCTGTAAATTATATTTCCGAGGAAGTAGAAACTGTGGTTAAACCACCTCTGAGTATTCCTTGTCTTAGCAAAACCCTTTAATTTCAAGTGGTCCCATAAGCAAAAAGAGACTTGAAGGCCACACACATGCACATACAACCATTGTTACTGTCTATGACCATTAATAAAATGAACTGAACTGAAACACATTACAACTATATTTCTACGTCGAGGACAATCACTGAAATTAAAACTTATTACAACTTAAATTAGTTCCATTCATTCATTTATTTAACTCTACTGTATTATTTAGCCAGTCCTTAATATAGGCTAAAAACCAGATGGGAAGCCAATTGCGCCCTAGATCTGGTGAAAAATGTTGTATAAATAATTGGTTTAATAAGATCGTTAACATCACAAAACCTGATCATGACCGGTCAGCATCCGCATCGACATCATGTGACCCCCAGCTGTTATTGGACTGCAGTTCCCAAGATTCCTACCATGTGCTTATGGTAGTTTGATCTCCGGGAGATTCAGTATAACAACCAGCTGGAGGGCTAACATTGATTTACTGACTCCTTGTATTAATCAACTATATTTGGAGGGGCTGTGTGCCATCCCACTGTAAAGGAATCCTGCTTATGTCATTGTCTTCCTTTGGCTACCATTTTATTTCAAACTCGTCTCCATCGTTTCCAAAAAATCAACTCCTGGAAATCACCAATTTCTATCTTATTTGTGAGTTGTTCAATGATGTCCAAAGGCCTTATTCTTTAGCGGGAAATGACTTCGCTGCGTACCTGTTCAAGAACACTATGATTCAGGGCCGTGGAAGTTCCGGCTATCTTAGTTCCATGGGGATTCATTGTTCAGGACATCCCAGAGGGCAGCCAGGTGGCATCCATGTCAGTGGACGAAGTGCTGTCATTCCCTAGCTTGAGGTGAATTTTTACAAGGCTTTGTCCAAAGTTCTGGGCTCATTTTTTAAGACTTGGCTTCAAAACTAGCTGGTTTACAGGATCCTTAACATTCAGAATGGAGTGGATTCACATTTCCTGATGCAACAACGCAGCTCCAAATGTGTGGTTCTCTAAAGTGCTTGTTCCTTCATAGATGAATCCATTGAGGTGGTAAGTGAACTGAGACCCTTTTGCTGGAAGCCACAGTTTTCATAAAATCCTGAGAACTCCCAAGGACCATTCGGTCTATTGGTGGGCAACAATGTGGAGGTCAAGGCAATTTCCCACAAACCCCAGAAAGCAAACCAGCCCCCAGGGCCACACCACACACACACACACTCCACACACACACACACACACACACAGCAACCAAATACCTCTTTTTCTTTGGAGTCCATACTCTGGTTTCTCTTCTTAAATTGGTGACATTGTGCAAGGGGCAAACAGGATCAGTCAACCAACGCTGGCTCCAGCCCGCTTGAAGGTGTGGATCCGCGGCCACACTTCACCCTCCTCCATCTGTACCAACAAACCTGCCAGTTATTCAGTCATCCACTGGTAAAGCATCCTTGAGAAAGAAATTTGTCATGCACATGTGTTTAAAACCCTCCAACACAGAGAGATCCACCACCTCATCAGTTTTTATTGCTTAACAGCCCTTAGTTTCTAAACGTAGATATTTGCTACTGGTCTCATGCCATCTGAATTTGGAAACGACATTATGACTTTGTTGTCCTAATAATAATAATAATAATAATAATAATAATAATATTGTTTGTCCTCCATGAGAGTATCAAGGGGAGACCATACAGCTGCCACAAAACATCCATACCTTCCAAGGCTTAATGATGCATTCTGAAGAAAAACAGACACTAACCTGCCTACATCTGGGAAAAATGTGCCAGCTTAAAGACTGCCTACATTTCCAAATGCATGCAACATGCATTCAATGATTAGGAAAATTGCTGACCGCAAGATGAGGACATCATTTAAAATCCAATAAGTGGTATCTATGGGAAAGTGGCAAAAGACGCAAAAATTACAGCTGATTTTTGAGAAATCGAACTCTTGTCGGAGAGCGGGGACAGGAATGCCAGTGTGTTTCTGGGAAAAACATAAAACAAACCACGCCTGACAGAATGTTCACATTCTTACTTGCCCTGATGGCGATCCTGAAGCCATTTCCAGCCCTCAAAAAGGACCAGCGGTTGTGGGCACTGAATTTTAGCCCAGCCTCTGACATAGCGCCACACGAGGACAAAGCATGGCGGAGGAGTGGCGGGCGGCGGCTGCTGCGGCTGCGGGGAGCGGCGGCGGAGGTAGGCGGGGAGGAGAGAACAGCCCGCAGGCCCTTCTCTGAATGGATCTGAACTGGTCAGTGCATGTGACCCGCCCCTGGCAGGGTGACCTCTCCGTTGCGTTCCGACAGAACCTCGGTTCTGGCTAGCCGCGCCCCCTCGAGGCCGCTACTGTATAAACCACGCACGAACCCGCGGCCCGTTCTCTGCGCGGTGAGCTCAAGAGCCAGCACATGCATCCAAAAAGAGAGAGGGAAAACTGAAAGCCAAGCATGTCGATTGGGAGCCAAAAACAAGCTCCAATCCTGACTTGAATGTTGTTTTGCCAGGTTGTGTCAAATTGAACCAATGACTCCTGAAGAAAAATAAAACACCTCAGCTTGTTCTGCCTGTTAAACTTGTCGGTTCATTTCCTTGGTAGTCCTGGTAAGTTGGAAGTGAAGTACTCGTACAAACTTACTATGAATTGGGACTCTTCGAATTTCTTCCCACACATTAGTACACTCCTGGTGGACGACAAACACACTCCCTTAATCAACTTTCATCGATGGTTAACCATGGCCTAAATCCTGCTTTAGTCCTGAATAGAATATACCCATTTGAATCAATGATTTACCTATGTGTTGCTTTAATTTCAACCCTTGAGTTATCGGAACTACTTTAGCCTAGAATTAACTAATTTGGTTTTAAGGGCCAAAGCTGTCATACAGCCAGTTGCAGTACAGTGGTAGAGTGGCTGGATGGGGACTAAGCGAGATAGGATTCAGTCTCTCTGAGCTGTAAGTTTCCTCAGTTTGGTCAATTTCTCTTCACTGAACCTACATCACATGATTTTTTTTATTTAATTTAAAAGTACGTAGGAACATTACGACCATTGCATGATGCCTTAAGCTAAGCTGGAAAAAAGTACGTATATAATGTTACGGATAGACAAACTAATTGGCCATTGAACCTGTAATGTGTAGGGTTAGATAGATGACGAATATATCCACATATTTTAGATTTTCGGAATAAAGGGTATTTTACTATTAATATGCCTGAAGCTAGCAGCCATTTTCCTCATTATATACACTCTATTCTACTTTTGTCAGGATACACCTGGAATACTGTGTCAGTCAGATCACCATAATTCAGTACGGATGTTGACAAGCTGGGAGAGGTCCCGAGGAGGAAACCAAAATGGTTGAAAAGTGTGTGAAAAACCATGCCCTATGAGACGTACGCTTAGGGAGCTGGGTATGTTTAGGCCAGAAGAGAGAAGTAAGATGGTGACATGTAGTCAGTTAAAATTGAAAGAGTATCATATTGAGGGGAGCAAATTTGTTTTCTTGCTGTGTAGAGACTAGGACATAGAGCACGGATTCAAACAACAGGAAAAGAGATTCCATCTAAACATTAGAAGAATTTTTTTTGGCAGTCATAGCTGTTAACCTTGGAAAACTGCTGCCTCGTAGTGTGTTGGGGCCTCCTTCTTTCACGGGTTTAAACACGATGCTGGATGTCCATCTGTTGGGAGGTGCTTTGATTGGCTTTTCCTGCATGCAGGGGTTGGATTAGAGGTCTTGGATTCTTCCACCTCTATGATTCTATTATTCTATTTCCTCCTAATCTGCACGGAATGTCTTCTAATAAGACCCCTACTAGATGTGTGAAACTGCAGATTAGTACTGCTGAAAACCACATACCAGTAAGATTTTTGTACCATGAATTGACTGAACAGGTTGATGAAACTGCCGAGAGCAAAACCGTAGCTAAGGGGAGAGTACATAAATTTTCAGGCTGGACTAACCATGGGCACTGTTTTTAGGAGTGGGGAGCCTCGGCACTCAGATGCCTCGGACTGAAATTCCAAACACTGTTCCTCACTCTGAGTTCTATGTGCCAACGATACTGAACTACTTCAAAACCGTTTAAGCCCCCCATATATGTTATACACAGAAAGAAGAGGGGGGAGGAGGAATAATGCAACAACTATATATTAAATTAAACAACCTTGTGCAATTTTCCCCAAAGTTGCAAGGACATGATGACAGACCAACCTCTCCTGTGTTGCTCCGTTGTAGTGCATATTTAGATGCAAAATTGAAAGCCCTAAATAATAGGGAAATTATACTAATAAAAAAAAATAATTTACCTTTTTGTTTCCTCCTAAATACACATTGCCAATTTTGTATTGTTGTTTGTGTTTTCAAGTCAATCATGGCAACCGTGAATGAGATTGTCTCCAAGCCCTCATCTCCTCTACCTCGTGCGGTCCTGCAGGCTAATGCCCCTGATCTCCCGATTGAGGTCTATTTCCATCTGGTATGTAGCCTTCCTCTCTTTCACTTCCCTCCACCTTCTCTCAGTTCTTATTGCCTTTTTATGCCTTCTCATTATCTGGCTGAAGTATTACAGCCTCACTTTAGTATTCTTGGCTTCCTGGTAGGGTCTGGCTTGATCTCTTCTAAACCCATTTGTTGTGCTTTTAGCTGTCCATGGGGCCTCAGCACGCTTCTTCCAGCACAACATTCTCAAATGAATTAATTTTCTTTCCTATCTGCTTTCTTCACTGTCCAGCTCTCACCGTGTAGTAATATTTTCAGTCATAGTATTTTTAAATGAAAAATACTACTACCTTATTCAAAAGAGAAAGAACATGCTCCTTAGCCCTGGCCGCTGTTGGGGTCTTCTTCTCTCCAACTCTCTCTCTCCATATGAATTCAGTGAGCAATTACAACCCTTCTTAGGGTTCCTTACCCCAATGGGACCAAACTCAATACTCACTGGGGTTACAAAGGGCAGTGATAGAAAACTGTAATAGGACAATATCTCAAGACACATCCATTCCCCCATTCCTGTACTAGCAGTGCTTGGAGGGTTCCTTCACCCATTGCAGATCACAGTCAACACCCTTCCACCTCACCAAAAATAAAATACCAAATGGAAGGGGGGGGAAGTTATCCTGGATCCTTATATCATTTCCTAATCTCAACTGTTCAACTAAACTGTATTATTCTGAAGAACTATATTAGAGTCAGTTTTCTTCCTTCCTCATCACTTGCAGGCTCCCTGAATCTGTTTCCGCCAATGTAGCTAGGAGATTGTTTTCTCCTGCAAAGGGAGCTCGCAACAGCCTTTCTGCCGTACCAGTCATTTTGTGTCTGTCGGTTTATCTAAAATGTGTGGCAGAAGGTTCAGAAACACAACATAGCAAAAAAAACAAAAGATTTCTGGCATGGATCCCAGCTGTCAGCCTTCTGTTTGTCCAAACCTTGGAGAGGAGAAAGAGCCAGAGCTAATCATAATCATACAATGTCTCTTTATATCCAAGATTTCTGAGGAGAGATGGATCTGAGGAGAGATAGGAACAGACTGATGATGGGCATGAGGAAGCGGGGATGGCCCAGCAAAATTAATAGTTAGATTGAGTGCCAAAAGCTGGGTTCAAAATAGCTGGTCCTCATAATGAATTTACAAGATGCCTTGGACAGCTTCCTTATCATCAGGGCTTTTCAGAGGTTATGTGTTCTAGACTGCACTTTTCCTGTGCCCCAGTTACTGAAGCTCTGTGGGAGGCCTAGCTTTTTTATGTCTTTAGTTCATTTTTTACAGCCGCAATCCATTATGAGAAGAAAATGGGATAGCCACATGAATGTCTTTAATTCTGAGCAGTAGAAGCCCTAATTCTAAAATAATTTTCAATGCACAGCGGATCAGAGAGTAATTTTGCCCATCTGACTTTGTGCATGCTTTACTGCCACATTTTTGGAGCCCGAAAGTAAAGTTCTGGTCACTTCCCGACAGCTTTAAACGGCTGCAGTCACATTTGATTTTTGACCAAAGTCCGCGTTTTTTGTAATTCACATACACACAACAACATTACATATATTTGAGATTGGCATGTGACTGTGGGAACCCAAGGGTCAGGCTGCGTGCTGATTCCCACTACTGTTCAAGAAAACTTCCAGGATTGATTACTCTATTTGAAGAGTTATGAGCATTTAGTGGATTTTCTGTAACTATGCATTGTCCTGTTACAACAAGTTAGCAACTCTTTGTTCTTTTTGGAGCTGTCTCCTCCACAGACTCGCCCATGGGTGAGATCGAACTTGATGGTGGATAACAACAACAACAAGCAATGGCTTGTAAAGAAATAAGGTAAGGAGAAACAGGTTGCTTGTCTCTCTTGTCTCCACCATGACTTGGGGGGAGGGGGGAGAAATAACCACTAGCCATAATATTCAATAAAGATTCCAGCCTAAGTCTTCCGTCTGGATAGGTAAACTCTGTCTGTTCATTATCTTCTCCATTGGCCACAATTCTCCATTGTCTCAGTTTTGTGTACAATATTCCTGGTAGAACTGGCTACACCAGATTACACCAACTCCATGCAGAATAACTACATTGTGCAATATCTGCTCAGGAAAGGATCTACGTGTTACCACCTTGTCTTCTGCTTGTCAACATGCACTTTCCCACGCCTCATGCACAAACAGTTCCCCATATGCAACTCTGTTTCCATTGCTATCACCTGATTGCAGCCCTTGAATAATGTCAAATAACCAAGTCCACTCATGTCATGCACATAGTCCAGCTGTATAAGTCACCAACAGGGTGCCAGGCACTTTTTAAAAGAAGAAGAAGAAAATCTCACATTCTTTCAGATTTACTGGAAAGAGAAACCTGTACATTTGGAAAGTTCCTTTTAAAAAAAGAATAAAAAAACATTATTTCTCATTCTCTGAGGTATAGCTACTGATAATTACACATTGAAGACATCTAATGCTCCCCAGAGGCAGCCTGGACATTTGCAAAAATTTATTTGTCCTACCTGCTTTGTTGTATAAAGAGGGAGCTGATAAGAAAACTCAACACTGATGTGGGGGGGCAAACACCCCTGAGGGAGCCAACTAGCTATAAGGGGCACTAACTGGATCTAGTGGTAGACAACTAGGTGTCCTCCAAAACCCTCACAGATCAACATCCACAACCTGTAGCAGCTGTCTCACTCATCTAATGGTAGAAGCCGATAAATGGTTTCACTGAGAAATTACCCGCTCATGTCTTTATACCATGTTTGTTATTTAATACCGAACTGTCAGCTCTGAGTTGTATCCTCAGAGATTTTTACATCTGTAATGAGGGCTCTGTTCACCTGCTCCCTAAGGCAGGAATGGGGCAACCCCTGGAAGGGCACTGCAATAGCCCCTTTGCCAGGACACTTGAAGGGATGCCTCTGTCCTATGGGTTAGTGCAGTGTAGTGGTTTGAGCATTTGACTATGACTTTGGAGAGAAACAGGTCTGATTCCCGCTTGGCCAGGAAACTCACTGGGTGACCATGAGCAAGTCACATTCTCAAATTCAGAGGATGGCAATGGCAAACCTCCTCTGAAGAAACTTGCCAAGAAAACCCTGTGAGAGGGTCACCATACATCGAAATGACTGAAGGCACACAACAACAATCTGTCACACACATAAATAATTGCACATACACAAACCACACCATTTTTTAAAAATTGCCTGCAAATGCTCTCAGCAGAATTTTGACTGTCCATTAGACTGGCACTGTTGCCGATAATATCAATCATCCTGCTCTGAAAATGTCTCAAATTGTTGTTCCAACACATCGGGGCCACTCCATTGGTCTACGAGTCAATATGAAAGCAGGGTGTTCAACATGACCACTCTCTGAGACCATTGGGTTCCATGTTCTGAGTGTTCTAGAGACAAGATGCAAGTGAAGGAAACAAAACATGAAATCTAAATTCAATTGAAGAAACAACTTCAACAACAGTAACCTCCTCCTCCTCTTCCAAAAAACAGACTCATCCTCTTTCATGTGAAAATTTCTGCATTTCACCCCCTACCATCTTTGAGCATTGAATTACACTGCAAGAAGGGAACATGGGGAATGAACACAGAAAGGTTAACAATTGTGGAAGCCCATATTTAAAATCAAATGCCTGAATGATTTCATCTTGATCAGCATGCAGCGAGATTCTGCATGGGTCAGCAGAGTGAAGGAGGGGAAGGAAAAAATACGCATCATATATTGTTTGGAGTAGAGTAGAGGACATGAACAGATTCATTGCACAGGCAGTTTAGAAAGATTTTCTTTGTGGCTCATTCGTATGGAACCAATGTCCTAAGAAGATTAAATTGGATGATGCTCTACAGAGAGGCAAATGACCAAGATAACAGAGTTCGGTAGTCATTTGGGGGAGGGACTCATCTTTGTAGTATCCACACTTGAAGACAGGACAACACCACACACACACCACTCACACACACCACACATCCGTAGCAAATACATTCGATACCATTTATCAGTGCACTTAAGCATCCCTAAGCAGTCTACAATGTGTAAGCCAATTCCTCCAACAAGTTGGATACTCATTTTGTGACCTACAGAAGGATGCAAGGCTGAGTGGACCTTGGAGTTCTGGGATTGAACTCACAAACAACCTTGTGGCTGTGAATGACGTGCAGAAAGCATTTAACCATTGCACACCATATATATATATAAAAAGAGAGAGAGAAAAAGGAAAGAGAGGGAGAGGAGATTATCGCACTGGGTTCTGAGAACTTCTCATCACGTGATGAGACGGAACGCATTTGAGGTATACCGCACGTATGTGTTCCGCAATCAGGTTCCAGACGATTAAATGTGTTCCAAATGTGTTCCAGGAGGTACCGATTTGAATGTGTTCCCAGCGAGCTGAACGTGATGAAAACGTCCAACAGAAGTGGTGTGCGCTATTCTTATGCCGTTCTCAAATCCGTTCCTCATTCCTCCGTCTCCTGATTTGCTGCAAGAATGACAGGCAGGGAGGCAGGAAGACAGGGATGCGAGGCGACTGCAGTGAGAAGGTGTGTGTGTGTGTGTGAGAGGAAGAGAGAGAGAGAGGAGGGGGGGAGGGAGAGAGGGAGGGAAGAAGGAGGGAGGGAAGGAAGGAAAAGGGGAGGAAAGGTGGGACAAGGAAGCAGAAGAGGAAAGCAGGGAGAGAGAGAAAGAGAGAGGGAAAGAGGAGACCAGAGCAGAGAGCAAGAGGGAGAGGTCTGCTGCTTCTGGGGGGGGGCCTCTAGTGTCAGTCCAGTGGGGCCTCTGTGCTGTCACATGCAGGAGGAGGCAGGGATGCCAGACCTTCTCCTCCTTCAATCCAGAGGGAACCCACAAAATCTCCTCTGTTTGCAGCACCACACAAAAAAGCAAGCAACAACTCCCAGAATTCCACGCAAAGAGCCGCGACAAGAGTTTAAAGCGGGGAGGGAAGCTCACAACCTGAAGGACCACATTACATGCCACACACAGGAGCAAAGGGTGTCAAGTGCCAAAAAGGGGAAATGGGATGATGCAGCAGAGGACTTTTCCTTTCTAACCGGTTTAAAGAGCTGCGATGGCTGCTGGGGGCTTGCCTTGGTCCAGTCCCCTCCCTTTCCCTCCGTTTGAAGGGACCTCCGTGGAGCTCCCTTAAAGCCCAGGCTGCCAATGAGGGGACTCTGCCCCTGGCCCATCAGTTACATTAGGTTTTATCCTATTTTCTTCACACATATGCCAGCATATGAAGCCCCAACGTTTTATAGGGCTTGCCTCTTTCCCTCCAAAGAAAATCCTCGGACTCCCTTCGGAGGGAAGACAAGATGGGGGGGCGCTTGCCTTCCTTCCTCCCAAGAGAATCTTCGGAGGGAAGACTTCTCAGTGAGGCTGAGAAGCACTCTCCCGGCCAGAGTCCCTAGGCTTACTGAAATCCCCACCTCCCTTCCCCATAGAAATAAATCCAAAAAACTGCGTTCCAAGGAGCAGAGGTGCGCCCTTTGGGTCTTGCATCTGGGAGAGATTTTAACCTGTTTTTGGATTGATGTCCTATGGGGAAGGGAAGAGAGAGAGTGGCGGACCTCCCCATAGCAAAGCATCCTCTGCCTCCCCCCGAGGAAGACCCACAGGGCTCTCTGCTCTTTGTTTAAACTCCGTTTTTGGATTGATTCCTATGGGAAAGAGGGAAGAGAGGAGAAGACAGGACATCCCATAGCCAAGCATCCTCTGCCTCCCCAGAGGAGACCCATAGGGTCTCTGCTCTTTTTAAACTCCGTTTTTGGATTGATTCTATGGGAAAGGAAGGAAGAGAGAGAGAAGAAGGACATCCCCCATAGCCAAGCATCACTGCCTCCCCAGAGAAGCCCATAGGGCTCATGCTCTTTTTTAACCCCATTTTTGGATTGATTCCTATGGGGAGGGAGGTGAGGGATTTCAGTAAGCCAAGCCTCCTTTTCCCTCTTTCCTGGGGCAGCGCCTCTCCCAAGCCGTCCAACCAATGAGTGGCGACGTATCAAACACAGCCCACAAAAACGTAATACAGCAAACCGTTCTGAGAACGGTTTCAAGAAAAAGGAATCACAGTGCGGTAAACTGCCGTTCTGAACACGTTTCTGATCACGTTTTGATTACTGAATGCGGTAATATCCATTCCAGGAACGTTCTCATCCATGATGATACGGAATGTCCTCCAACGCATGGCGATAATCTCCCGAGAGAGAGATGCCCTTGCAATTGTCTCTTGGGGAAATTAAAAATGGAAGCAATTCAGCCTTACAACTGAGCTTGTGAAAGTTACTCCTAGAAACCAGCTAGTCATGAAGAATTTTCCCTCCTTCAGGGCTTCTGTGAGTTGTCGTCCAAACAAATATCTTTCCAAGCCTTTCTTTAACTCCTGTTCTGACCAATCTTGAAACAGCTGCCACACAACTGAACTTTCACAGTAAGGAACCACCTATGGGTGTGTGTGTGGAATACTGTTGTCTGCAACAATTCTAACTTTAGTGATCTGTTGTATAGCTTTGCTCTTCAGGATCTTTTATAGTTTCTTTCATAGATGCCCTACCCATTCCTAGTCCTCTTCTTATTTCTTGAGTGCAGTCTCCACTCTGGTCCATATATTGATCCTCAGATATGGGAATTCTTTAGTCATTTCAGTTTTCTCATTGTCAGATTGAATTTATGTTTTGTGGCAAAAAAAAAGCTTTTTTGTTGGAGGAGGGTACAGTGACATGGGACAGATTCACGCAAGAAATAAAAAACTGGGATGAATCTGGGCTGAATCCTATTGTTCACACACATCCCAAAATACTCAATGACATTTTTGGGGGAGGGAGGCTGACCAAAAACCCCACTAACCCAACATATCGATACACCAGGGTTTTTTTTCTGGCTTTTCCCTAATGATTTGTATCCACCACATCTTCAGCAGTATGAATAAGCTTCTGAATTGATTTGGATTGCTCTGTAGCATTCAGAGGAAGGGAGGCCAGCTCCATTTTTCCCCCAAATAATGGCACATGTGAATAAACACAGAGGTTAAAATCACACGAAGAGATCATGACCCAAAACAAAAATGGGACAACAAGCCCGATGTGCATCAGCGCCAGCAATCCACATCTCCTCTCCACAAAAGAAATGAGTGCTAATGCCCCCAAGGTTTCTTGATCACTAGAAGACGTTGATCACTGTCTTCTAGTTGATCATACTTTCTGACCTTGGTTCTCGACTCTGTTCTTGACTGGTTTAATCTTATTTTGTCAGGCCGATTTTTTGCACGTAGTCACTGGTGGTCAAACTGCGTCCTCTGTTCCCTATCTTTGGAGTGCTCCAGGGCTCTGTTCTGGGTCCCCTTCTGTTTTCTCTCTACACACTGTCCTTAGGTAAACTCATTAGCTCTTTTGGATTTTCCTCCCATCTGTACGCCGATGAACACCCAGTTATATCTTTCCACCCCTGACCTTTCCTCCAAGGCTTGAACAGCAAGTTTCGTCTTGTCTCACACTGTCTCCGCAGTGGATGCGCTATCGGCGTTTGAAGCTCAACATGTCCAAGACCAGAGCTCTTGTCTTTCCTCCTAAAGCCCACCCTTCAACTCTCCTTTCTGTCTCTGTGGACAACATTCTCTAACCAGTCCAGCAAGCCCGCAATCTTGGTTTTATCTTTGATTCTTCTCTGTCGTGTATCCCTCAGATCCAGACCACAGCCAAGCTTGTAGTTCCTTTTGTACAATATGCCAAAATCCGCCCATTTCTCTCCACCTCTAATGCCAAGATCCTGGTCTACGCCCTAGTGATCTCACGACTTGTTTACGTAACATCCTTCTGGCAGGGCTTCCTCTTCTCACCTCCGTCCTTTATTTCTATCCAGCATTCAGCTGCAGCATTATCACATCCTCCCACCACTCTGACCATATCTCTCCTTTGCTGGCATCCCTTCACTGGTTTCCCCCTCCCTTTCTGCCATTCAGTATAAGCTCCTGCTTGGTGAGTTTTTAA
>NC_056524.1:16108474-16109224 GCF_019175285.1 Sceloporus undulatus
AAGAAGGTTCCAGGAGTGAGGGGCAGTGAGTGAAAAGGGGCGAATCCGAGATGGGGCAGAGGAAATCCTGGACTGGGACAGCAGACCTTGACTACCAGAACAGAGGGCCCGAGTGGGAAGGTGAAGATAAAGAAGGTCTGATAAATAAGGAGGAGCCAACCCATGGAGGGCTTTAAACGTCACCAGCAGGAGCTTATACTGAATGCAGAAAGGGAGGGGGAACCAGTGAAGGGATGCCAGCAAAGGAGAGATATGGTCAGAGCGGTGGGAGGATGTGATAATGCGTGCAGCTGAATGCTGGGCAGAGATTAAAGGACGGAGGTGAGAAAGAGGAAGCCCAGCCAGGAGGACGTTACAGTAATCAAGTCGTGAGATCACTAGGGCATAGACCAGGATCTTGGCAGTAGAGGTGGAGAGAAATGGTCGGATTTTGGCAATATTGTACAAAAGGAATCTACAAGCCTTGGCTGTGGTCTGGATCTGAGGGATACACGACAGAGAAGAATCAAAGATAAAACCAAGATTGCGGGCTTGCTGGACTGGTTGAATAGAAATGTTGTCCACAGAGACAGAAAAGGAGAGTTGAAGGGTGGGCTTAGGAGGAAAGACAAGAAGCTCTGTCTTGGACATGTTGAGCTTCAAACGCCGATAGCACATCCACTGCGAGACAGCTGTGAGACAAGACGAAACTTGCTGTTCAAGCCTTGGAGAAAGGTCAGGGGTGGAAAAATATAACTGGGTGTCATCGGC
>NC_056524.1:16109249-16124152 GCF_019175285.1 Sceloporus undulatus
GGGGGAGGTGGTGGGGGGGGGCGGGTGGAGGGGGGGGGGAGGGTGTGGGGCGGTTGGTGGTAGGCGGAGGGTGGCGGGGGGGGTTCTGGTCGGGGGGGTTGGGGGGGGGGTGTGGGTGAGTGGGGGGGTGGGGTGAGGGTGTGGGGTGGGGGTGGGGGGGTGGGTGTGGGTTGGGGTGGTGTGGAGGGGGGAGGGTGGTCGAGGGGGGGGGGTTGGGAAGGGGGGGTTGCGGGGGGTGGGCGCGGTGTCTCATTCGCGGCGTGGCGAGCGCGGAGGGGCGGCGGGGGTGAGGGGTTGGGTGTGGGGAGGTGTGGGGGGGGGGTGTGGGTTGGGGGTGTAGGGGGTGGGGGGTGGTGGTGGTTGGGTGGGGGGGGGGGTGGCGGTGGAGGGTGGGTGTGGGGTGTGGGGTGTGGGGGGGGGGGGTGTGGGTGTGGTTGGGGCGGTGGGGGGGGGGGGGGAGTGCGGTGGCGCGGGTGGGTGTCGGGAGGGTGGGGAGGGTGGTCGGGGGGGGTGGGGTGGGGGTGATTGGGGGGGGTAGAGTGTGGCGGAGGTCGGGGGGGGTGGGTGTGGGGGGGTTTGGGGGGGGGGTGGCGGTGGGGGGGGGGTGAGGGGGTTGGGGGTGGTGGTGGGGGGGGAGGGGGGGTGATGGGGGGTTGGGGTTGGGGTTGGTTGGGGGGGGTGGGTCGGTGGGGGTTGGTGGGGGGGGGGGGGGGGGGGGGTGCGGGTGTGGGCGGGGATGTGGGCGAGCTGGGGTGGGGGGGGCGCGGGGTGGGGGGGGGGGTAGCGGGGCGGGCGTGGGGGGGGGAGGGAGGGGTGGGGGGTGGGCGGCGGGTTTGGTGGTAGGGAGGGGGGGGGGGGTGGGTGGGGGGCTGGTGGGAGAGGGGGGGAGTGAGGTGGGGTTTGGTGGGTGGGGGGGAGTGGAGGTGATGGGTGTGGGTGGGGGGGTATGGGGGATGTGAGGGGGGGGGTGGGGGGGTGAGGGGGGGTTGGGGGGGGTTGGAGGCGTGTTGGAGGTGGGGGGGGGGCTGGGGGGGGGGGGGGGGCGGGAGGGTGGGGGCTGGTGGGTCGGGGGTACGGGCGGGTGTGTGGGGGGGGGGGATGGGGGGATGGGGGTTGGGGGGGGGGGGGTGTGAGGTGTGGGTGGAGTTGTTGGGGGGGGTGGGGTTGGGGTGGGGGTGGTGGGGGGTGGGGGGGGGTGGGGGTGGGGGGGTGGGGGGGGAGGGGGCTGGTGTAGGTGTTGGTTGCGCGGGGTGGGGTGTGGGGGCTGGTGGGCGGGGGAGGGGGGGGTTCTTGGGGAGGTGGGTGGGGGGGAGATTGGGTGTGGGGGTGGGTGGAGGTCGGGGGTCTGGGCGGGGGGAGCGGGTGGGGGGGGGGAGGGCTGGGGGGGGGGGGGGGTTAGTGGGGGGCGGGGGGTGGGGTGGGGGGATTGAGCGGGTTGGGGGTGGGGGGGGGAGGGGGGAGGGGGTGTTCGGGTGGGGGGGTGGTGGCGGTGGTGGGGTTTGTTGGTGGGGGGTCGGGTGTGTGTTGGGGGGTGGTGCGAGGGGGGGGTTGGGGGGGGGGGTGGGGTGGGGGTTGGTGGGGGGGTTGGGGGGGGAGTGCGGGGCGGGGGGTGGGGGTGGGGTGGGTGGGGTAGGGTGGGGTGCGTGTGGTTGGGTGGGGGGGGGCGTGGTGGAGGGCGTGTGGGTGCGGGGGGGGGGGGGGGGGTGCTTGGGGGGGGCGGGTGGATGGTGGGGGGAGGGGGGGGGGTCGAGTGGTGTGGGGTGGTAGTGTGGGGGGTGGGATGGGTGGCGGGGGGGTGGGGGTTGGGGGGGTCTGTGTTGTGGGGTGGTGGGAGGGGGGGGGTGCTTGCGTGGAGTGGGGGGGTTAGTGATAATTCTTGTGGGCTGTGCTGGGGGGGAGGGGCGGCGGGGGGTGGGGCGGGTGTATGGAGGGGGGCGGGAAGGGAGGGGGTGGGGAGGGGGGCGTGTTGGGGAAGGGGGGGGGGTGGGTGGGGGGGGGGTGGTGGCGGTGGTGGGGGGGGCGGGGGTCTGATGGTGGGTGGGGGTAGAGGTAGTGCGGCGCTTGGCGGGGGGCGGGGGTAGGGTGGGGTTGTAGGGGTAGTGGGGGCGGGAGGGGGTGGGGGCGGGGGGTGGTGGGAGGGTGGGGCGGGTGGGGGGCAGGGTGGGGGGTGGGGTGGGGGGGCGAGGGGGTCGGGGGGTGGGGGGGGGGTTGTAGGGTTGAGCGTGTGCGGGGGTGGAGGTGGTGGTGGGGGTGGGGTTGGGGGGGGGGGATGTGGTGGGGGGGAGGGGGGGTCGGTGGGGTCGTGGTGGGCGGGTGCGGGTGGGTTGGGGGGGGTCGTGGTGGGTCTGTGGGGGGGGAGGGGGGGGGGGGTGGTGGGGGGCTAGTGGGTTGTCGTGGGGGGCGGGTGGGTGGGGGGGGTGGGGGGGGGTGCGGGGCGTGGTGGGTGCGGGTGGGGAGGTGGGGCTGGTGGGGGTGGAGGGTGGTGGTTGGGACGAGGGGGGGGTGGCGGGGGTGTAGGGGGGGGGGGGGTGGGGCGGGCTGGGGGGGTGGTGTGGGGGGGTGGTGGTAGGGGGGGGGGGGGGGTGGTGTGGGTTGGGGCGGGGTTGGTGGGTGGTGGTCTAGTGTGGGGGGGTGTGGGGCGGGGGGGTAGGCGTGTTTGGGTGGTGTGGTGTGTGGGGGGTGGGAGTAGATGGGGGGGGGGGGCGGATGGGGGTGTGGGGGGTCGGAGGGGTGGTGTGAGGGGGGGAGTGGGGTGCGGGTTGGGTAGGGGTGGGGTTGGGGCTGGGGTCTGGTCGGGGGGGGGAGGGGAGGGGGGGGGGGGGGGGGGGGGCGGGTGGGGTGGGAGTTTGGGTGGGGTGCGGGCGGGGGGTGGGTGGTGTGGAGGGGGGGGTTGGTGTTGGGGGGGTGGGGGGGGGCGTTGGTGCGGCTGGGTCTCGCGGGGTCGGCGGGGCGTGGTGCGTGGCTGGGGCCGGGGGGTGGCGGTGGGGTGTGGCTTACTGTGGCTTGAGGTTGGGTTATGGGTCATGTGATTGGGGGGGCGGTGTGGGTGGAAGTGGGAGGGGCGGTGGGCGAGTGGGTTGGGAGTTGTCGTTGGGATGTTGGGGTGGGTCGGGTTTGTGGGGGGGTGGGGGGGATGTGGTGGTGGTTGTGGGCGGGGGTGGGGGGCTGCAGGGTGGGTGGGAGTTGGGGGGTGGGGGTAGTCGGGGCGGGGGGGGGGGCGCGAGGGTTGGCGGCGTGGGTGGTGATGGAGGGGGGTGTGGGGGGGTATGAGGAGAGGGCGGTGAGGTGTAGGGGGTGAGGGTGGGAGGGTGGGCGGGGGGCTTTTGGGGGGGGGTTGGGGGGCGGGTTGGGGGTGGGTGGGGGGGGGATGTGCGGCGTGTGCGGTGGCGTGTATGGGGCGCGTGGCGGGTAGGAGTCGGGGGGGGTGGGGGGGGGGTGGGGGGGGTGGGAGGTGGTTGGGGGGGTGTTGGTGTGGTGGGGGGTGGTAGGGTGGTGGGGTGGGGTGGGGAGGGTTTGTGGGATGGGGAGGGGGTGGGTAGGCGGGGGATAGAGGTAAGGGGGGCGGTTGTGGGGGTGGGGTGGGGGGGGTGAGGGGGGGGGGTGGGGGGGGGGAGGGGGGACGAGGGTTGGGGTGGAGGGATGGGTGGTTGGGGTGGGAGGGTGGGGGGTGCGTGTGGGCGTGGGAGGGAGGGGGTGGAGGGGTGGGGCGGGGTGGGGAGGGGGGGTGTGGTTGGGGGGTGGGGGGGGGGGGTGGTGGTGTGGGGGGGGATGGCGGGGGGGAGGGTGGGTGGGGTTGGATGGTGTGGGGGTGGGGTGGCTTGGTGGGGGGGGGTGGGGTGGGAGTGGAGGGTGGGCGGTTGGTTGGTGGTGGGGTTGCTGGGGTGGGGGGTGGGGGCGGTGGCGGGGGGGGGTGTTGGGGTGGGGGGGGTGGGGGGGGTGGGTGTGGGAGGGTGTGGAGGGGCGGGGCGGGGGGGGGAGGGAGGGGGCGTAGTGGTGAGGTTGCGGGATGTCGGGTGGGGTGGGGGGGGGGGTGGATGGGTTGGGTGGGGGTGGGGGGGTTGGGTGTGGTTGGGGGGGGGGGTGGAGTGTGTGCGATTGTGTGGGGGGGGGTGGGGGGTGAGGGGGTGGGGTGGGGGTGGCTGAGGGTGGGGTGGTGGGCGGTTGGGTCGTGTGGAGTGTTCTCGGTGTGCTGGTGGGGGGGGTGGGGGTGGGGGGCGGGGGGGGCGGGGGAGGGGTTAGTTGGGGGGGGGGTATGCTGAGGGGTGGGGGTGTGGGGGCGGGGGAGCGTGGGGGTTGCGGGTGTGGGGTGGGTGGGGTTGGGCGTGTTGGTAGTGGGGTGGGGGGTGTGGGGGTGGGGGGGGGGGGTGGGGGGTTGTGGTGGAGGTGGGGGGTGGCGGGGTGGGGGGCGGGGGGGGCGGGTGTTGGTGCGGGGGGGGGTGGTAGGGGGGGGGTGGTGTGGGTGGGGGGGCGGGGTTTGGGGGGGGGGGGGGGGGTTGCGAGGGGAGTGGGGGGGGGTGTGGGGTGAGGGTAGGGGGCGGGTGGGGGGGGGGGGGGGGTGGGGGGGGGGGAGGCGGGGTGGCTGTATGTGTGGGGTGTGTGTTGTGAGGGGGGGGGGGAGGTGGGTGTGGTGGTGGGGCGAGTGGGGGGGGGGGGTGTGTGTGGTGGGGGGGTGTGCGGTGTGGGGGGGGGGTGGGGTGGGAGGGGGGGGGGGTTGTTGGGGGGGGGTGGTGTGGGAGGGATTGGGGTGGGTGTGGTAGAGTGGTGTGGGGGTGGGTGGGGGGTGGTGCTGGGTGGGTGGGGTTGGGTGGTGGTGTGTGGGGTGGGTTGGGGGGTTGTGCTTTGGGGGAGGGGGGGGGGGGGGGGTGGTGTGTTTGGGTGGGGGTGTGGGGGGGGTTGGGTGGGTGGGGGGGTGGGGGGGAGGGGTGTGGAGCTTGTGGGGGGGGTGGGGTGGGGGTGCGGGTGTGGGGGGGGTGGGGGTGGGTGGAGGGGGGGGGTGGGGGTGGTGGGTGGGGGGGGCGGTGGTGGTCGGCGGCGTGTGGGGGGGGGGGGCGGAAGGTTGGGGGGGGTGGGTGTTGGGGGTGTGGGGGGGGTTGGGTGGGGGGTGTCGGGGGGGGTAGGGGTGTGGGTGGTGTGTGGTGGTTGTGAGGGGGGGGGGGGTGTGGTGTTGGTGGGGGGGGGTGGGGGGTGGGGGGGGGGCGGGCTTGTGGGGGGGTGGTGGGGGTGCCGTGGGGGGGGGGGGGGGGGGGGGGGGGGGGGTGGAGCGGGGGGGGGGGGGGCGTAGGGCTGGGGTGGTGGGTAGTGTTGGGTGGTTGCGGTGGGGGAGGGGGGCGGGATTGGCTGGGTTGGGGGGTAGTGTGGGGTCGGGGGGGGGTTGGGTGGGGGGTTGGGGTTGCGGGGGGGGGTGGTGGGTGGTTTGGGTGGGGGTTTTGGGTGTTGTTGGAGGGGGTGGGGTTCGGGGGGGTTGGGGGTTGTTTGGGGGGGGGTGGGGGGTGCGGGGGGTGGCGGGAGTGTGAGGGGGCGGGTGGGGGGTACGCGCGGGGGGTTGGGGTGTGTGGGGGGTGTGTGCGTGGGGTGGGTGTGGTGGGGGATTGTTGGGTTGGTTTTGGGGGGTGTGGGGGTGTTGTGTGGTTGGTTTGGTGATGGGTGGGGGTGGTGGTGGTTTGTGTGGGTTGGGGTGTTTGGGGTGGGGTTGTGGGGTGTGGTGGGTATGGGGGCGCTGGGGGGGGTTGTGTTGGGGGTGTGGGTGGGTTTTGTGGGGGTTGGTGGTGTTTTCGGTGTCTTTGTTGTGGTGGGTTTGTGTTGTTTTTGTTGTGGGGTGTGTGTGGGTTGGGTGGTGGTTGGGTGTATGGGGTGGTTGTGTGTTGTACTTTGGTGGTGGGTGGGTGGCGTGGGGTGCGTGTGATAGCGTGGGGGTGTGTGTTGGTCTGGGTGTTGTTGGGGCGGCGGTGTGGGGGGTGTTTGGTGCTCTGTTTCTTTTTTTGGTGTTGTTGGTTTTTGTGTTTTTGGGTGTGGTCGTGTTGGTCTATTTGTTTTTTTTGGGTGCTTTTGGGTTTTGGTTGGGTATTTTTTTTTTGGGGTTGTTTTTTTTCAGTGCTGTGTTTCGTCGTTGTCGGGGTGTTTGGGGTGGGTTTTTGGCGGTTGGGGGGGTTTTTTTTGGTTTTTGCGTTTTGGGGTGTTTGTTTTTGTTGTTTGGTTGGTTTCGTTTGTGGGGGGTTTGGGTTTGTTTTTTGTTCGTTTTGGTTGGTTATTGTTTTTTGGGTTGGGTTTTGGCTGGTGTTTAGGGGTTTTGGGTGTTTTCTTTTTTGTTGTTGTGTGTTGTTTTTTTTGGTTTTTGTTGTCTGTGTGTTGTTTTTTTTTTCTTTTTGGTTTTTTTTAGGTTGTTTTTTGGTGGGTTTTTTGGTTTGTTGTCGGTGTTTGTTTGGGTGGGGTGTGTTTTTTCTGTTTGGTTTTGTTTTTTTTTGGGTTGGTTTGTTTTTTTTTTTGTTTTATGGTTTTTTGTTGTTTGTTGTTTGTTGTTCTCGTGTTGTGTTGGTGTTTGTTTTGTTTGTTGTAGGGTTTTTTTGGGTTTGGTTGGGGTGGTTTGTTGTGGTTTTTTTTTTTTTGGGGGGGTGGGGTGTGTTTTGTTTTTTTGCTGGTTGGCTTTTTTTTTTTTTTTGTTGTTTTTTTTTTTCTTGGTTTTGGTTTGTTTTGTGTTTTGTTGTTTAGTTGGTTTGTTTTTTTTCTTTTTCGTTTTTTGTGTTTCTTTTGTTTTTTTTTTTGGTTTTTTTTGGTTTGTTTTTTTTTTTTTTTTTTTTTTTTTTTTTTTTTTTTTTTTTTTTTTTTTCGTTTTTTTTTTTGTTTTTTGTTTTTTTTTTTTTTTTTTTTTTTTTTTTTTTTTTTGTTGTTTTTTTCTTTTTTTTGTTTTTTTTTTTTACCTTACCCCACAACCCCCCCCCCCCCAGACGCCTGTCTACATGGACAGACAGTTGGCTTTATTGCTCTTGAGGTCTCTTTCAACTCTATGCACTCAAATTCACTCAAGGTGGGGACCTGAGGGTTACACATGTAAGGTCATAGGAACGTTTTGTAGCACGTGTGGTCTCGTTTTGACATGTATGCACTAACTATGCATCACTGTGAAATCAAATGGAGCTAGCATACTTTTTCTCCACTAATGACCTTGACTATAGTCCATTAATTTTTATAGCAATGCAAAGTGAGGGAGATAGGAGGGGGATTCTCACTTCTTTCATCTCTAGTTAGAGAAGGAGAAATAATTATTTGTACAGCTCTATGCTGCATCCACCTATTTTTGCATCAGTCTGTGAACACTTTTATTGCATGAACATTTGCATTCATTTTTATACACAACTTCCCTTAACAGAAACATTTGGTACACAACTTCCCCAGTACATACTTTTTTGAATACAACTTTGACTGTTGAGGGGGAGGGGGGCAGGCGAGCCTCAACTGCCTTCCTCCGGGGGACAGCCTCCCTTCACCCTTCTGAGGGGGGGGGGAGAGGCAGGAGAGCTCCAACAGCCTGCCTGGAGAAGCGCGCCCTCCTTCCGGTCCATCTGCCTTGATCCAGGCTCGAGGGAGAGAAGAATGCTGGAACTGATCCCCTCCCCCCCCCCCATTCCCTTCTCCTTTGTGGTCGTTTCTTTTAGGACTGTAAGCCTGCGGGCGGGAATTGCTTGGTTAAAAAATAATAATAAATGTAAGCGCCCTGAGAGCCATTAGGGCTGAAGGGCGGGTATAATACCTAAATAAAAATAAATATAAAACTGAGAATTGCCCACCACCACTGGGAATGTGCACAATCTAATAAGCGTGGTTCTATTTTAAAAACAGCCAAGTGTCCAGGGTGTACACTTCAGTCCACAAAAAACAAACCATGGAAAATCTAAGCCCGCTACAAAGTGAGAACCAATGTCCATAGAAGCAGAAGCTTTAGCCTTCATTTAAGTCAATGAAGCAAACATCCTGAGCTGAGTTCAAAACCAGAATGGAATTGCCAGAGATGTTAATCCAAATTAAACCAAGGTCAGTACATCACAAGCTGAGGGTATCAAACAAGATTAACAGAGGCATTGAATCTGTTTCCAAAGCACTAGATGGCCTTGGCCAACCTAATTTATAGCTGAAAGTGAATTTACCCAGCTGGCCTCATTAATTTGGTATATTCTTATTTAAGGCAGAGAGAATGTCTCTGGTGTTCTGTTCACTGAATTTTAAGTGTCAGTGCATGACAGTGTGCAGAGCCTCTGTCTCCTCCTCCAAATCAGGCTTGGCTCTGTCCAACGAGCTACCAGCCTCCTTTGGCTCTGGCTGGCGGTTGTTATGCTGATATCTCTTCTCCTTCTCCATCCAACTGTATGCCTTACCTGGCTTTCCGGTAAGGCATGACATTGTGTTTCATCTGCACATTATAAAAAAAAGTTCACATGAGGGGGGTACACTAAGTTGGGTACTAAGCAAAATTTTATCTGTCCTCCCTCCATTATTTTTCCAGCTCAAATGTTCAAATCTAAACTGCTTCTCTACTTTCATATATTCTTACTATATGAATGATGTGGCACATCATCCATAGAATATAATGATAATGGAGTCCTAACAGATGTACTGAACTTACATTTTCCTTACTCCTGCTTGTCAGTATTTGCCAATGGCCATACTGTTCCTCAGACTTACCAAACAACTATAATGTCCTTGGCTTCCCTGGAGTTAAGAAAATCTAAACCAAATGAATTGAATCTGCTATTCTCCTGGTCTTGTACAGTATTACATCCTTTTGATGATCCTTTTTGATATCTACCTTTAATATAATAATATAATAAATAATAATAATAAAGATTTATTTTAGCCCGCCCAGTCATGAAGCTCGGGCGGGTTTTTACAACAATAAAATACATCAGATACAATAGAGTTTAAAAAATCAAACCCTAGCCTACCCCCCGTTCCCAGTACTAAACAGAATTCCATCCAAGGTGGAAGGGGTGTTTCACATGGGGGTGGTCTAACTTTTTAAAAGTAAGTAAACAAACACATCCACCAACAGATATGATTAATTTGGCAGAAACACTCAGGCACATGGTACTTATGTAAAAAGGTCAGCTGAACTGTTTGGTGGATTGTTGTTTGTTTACTTTTCTTTTTAAAAAGTTAGACCATCCTCACTGTTAGGACACCCCTTTCCACCTTGGATGCAATAAACGATGGATGAGGCTTGCTTCTGCGGTGTGCAATGTTTCCACCTACCTGTTTTTCAGGGCATTGAAATTAAAATGATTAAAAGCAATCTGGATATTAGCTGTATAACAAACAGAGAATCTGGGTCTCATGTCCCTGTGCTGATTTATGCTGACTAGGTGTGCATTATATTCCCTGCCTCATCAGCTCTGCCAGACTCGCAATAAATCTAGCAAATGTTGAACTTGTTAGTTGCAAGACATGTGCTTTATATAGACAACTCACTGGTTGGCTCCACCAAGAACAATCTTTGGCCTTGCTCCGCCTGAGGTCGAAAGAATGCTGTTTGCACAAATCTCTGCCTTCTTTTTGCTCATTACCTTTGAATATTAATTCCACACTTGTCCCCTCCCTTCCCAACTCTTGCCTTGTTAGATGCTTAATTGTTTTTAGGACACACTTTGTAAATCACACAAGATGAGCAGAATCTATCAAAGGGACAAGAAAGAAGAGGTCCATAGAATTTCAGCAGCTATCAGAGAGGTTTTATCTTTTTGCTTGTAGCGTACATCTGATCTAATTACCGCCACAAAGGTGTTGGCACAGCACATCATGGAAGGAGGAAATAGCTTGGCAGTGTGTGGCCGCAGCAACAATGAAGAGAGGAAGAGTTAGAGAGAGAAAGGAAAGAGAAGCGGCCCATATGCTATTGTATAGTAACTCTGCTTTGAAGCATCCTCACGGTGAAACATAAGATCAATACTGCTGGAATTCCACTCTCTGTATTATTATTGTGAGCATCCTGCTGGCATCTGGCATCCCATCCCTTTAATTGTGCTTGCACTAAAATTCTGCTGCCCCTGCAGAGTGCAGCTAACGTCTGCTTCTTGTTTATGAGCCCGGTTACAAACAATGAAAACTTTCCCCTGAAAATGTCAGGCAAAAGGCACGGGCTAAATCATCCTCGATAGTCATCATGTGAACTTGCTTCCCAAGGGAAACTGGCCTGAGATGGAACAGGGCTGAGTTTATCAGTCTGGCAACATTCTCCCACTGATGCCAGACAAGGAACTAGAGGATAGAGAAAAGCTTCTCTCTTCTCTCTTCCTCCTATTGTGGTTTTTTTAGCATGGAGCCGTTTTGCAACCCTTCAGTCATCTCCTTGGTGTAAAACTGGAAACCAGGCATCATCATCATAATCATTATTATCACCATATTGGTTTCATAGCCTACCAGGTGTTAACTGACTGGAGTTTTGTTATTGGGATTCTGTCCATCATGAACCTATGGCCTGTCTACCTTGGTTGAATAAAAACCACCTTTTCCTGTCCCCTCAGTGGGGAGACCAGATAACGCTTGGTCCGTGCCCATTTCTGGTGATGAACATGATGGCATTGTAAGAGGGTAAGGTATATCCCTCTTCAAATGCATTTTAAAAATTCACAAGTTCCTCCAAATCTTCCCAGGATTCCAGAGCCTCCCTTCCAACGCCAGGTGGATGTTGGGAAAGTGTTCTACTGTGCTGCCCAGCACTCTCTCTGAGGTCAGATGAGGTCCCAGTCACCTGATCATGTGATCAAGGCTGGGAGATCTGACCTCCAAACAAAGTAATCTGCGGCAATGGCACATGGTGGCCATGTTATCATCCACCAGGTGTCAGAGAGCTTTTGCAATGGGGTAGACGCGACAAACTCCGGTCAGGATGCTCCAGACTTCCCACTCCAGTGCAGACCCAGAAATCAGGGCAGTTATGGTATAATATGGCAAGCTTTAAGCAGTGTCCTTTTTTTGTAATTGGGATCCTATCTATGGTAATTTCATTCAAACTGTTTCGGCAATCCGTTTAGAATTGCTCCCAAGGATTATCTGAAATTGCTCTTTAAACACCTGGTTAATATAATGTAATATGATTATAATTATAATCATTTCCATTCCCCAAAACAGAACTCGGAGTACCTTGCAAATTAAAACATACAGTGGTCTGAATTCTTCCGGTTAGTCCCAATTACAGTAGACTCATTGAATTATTATTGAATGGTATATCAACTCACAGTTAATCCTGTTCATTAAATGGGTGCACTTTAGCTGGGACTAATAATAGGCTTCGACTCATATACAGTGGTACCCCGGGATACGAAATGACCCTTACGAATTCCGGGCTACGAAAAAATTCGATAGGAAAAACACTGTTCCGGGTTACGGTTTTTTTTGGCTTACGAAAAAACTATTTGGTGCTTTTCGGCGCTTTTTCGCACGAAACGCGGCTTTCCAGCGCTAGCGGCTATGGCTTTTTCGGGTTACGAAAAAAATCGGGTACGAACGCCGCGGCGGAACGAATTAATTTCGTAACCCGAGGCACCACTGTACTTAAAACACAGAAAAGGTGAGCATGTAATTAAAATATCAAAACATTTTAAAACAAATGAAAAACATGCAATGCGCACAATCGAGCCAGCCATTTAAAAAGAGTACAGGACCCCATGAAAAAACCCTTTTCTTTAGAAAACAGTCAATTCTCAAAGCCTCTCAGATAAAAGTATTTGCTTGACAACAGGATGGGCACATTTCACCTCCCTGGAATGGCACCGCAGAATGTTGAGTGGCCACCAAGAAGGCCCTGTCTCAAACTCTCAACAGATGGGCATGTGAAGGTGTGGCCTCTCCTCATGATATCACCGTCTGCTCCTGAGAAAGGTATCTCCTCATGCTTCAGAGTTCAGTCAGGTCCATAGAGGAGCCTGCAAGATGGCTGGATCTAAGTCAGTGACCGTCATAACCAATGCTTTCAATGAATATGGATAAGAAAGTGGTTTTACCTGGGAAGTTTTCCCTTAAAATTGCCAGGCTTTGCAAGTTTGTTCATATTAAGGATAGAAAGAACAAAGACATCTTCTATTAAGGATGGAAAGAACTTGAGTTTTTCTTTTTAAAAAATGAATGTATGATCACAAAACATGTAGAATCACTGTCCAGGTAAAGGGCTTTGATTGCTTCACCTTTCAAAGTCTCTACCCATGTATTAGTCTGAATCAGTATGCAAAGGGATCTTGTAGCATGTATGGAGTGAAACACATGGACAAATAAAGTGGTTTCCAGCCCACTTCAAGGTGGGTCATTAAGATTATGTGTGCCTCGAAAGCAGCTGGAAACTGGACTGAAACCATGCTTTGGGGCTAAATAATCCTTTTCATTTAAATCCCTATGTATTTAATCAGTTTATGGTGCTAAATCAGGGGTAGGCAACCTTTTTGAGCCGGGGGCCGGGTTGCTGTCCCTCAGGCGACTGGGGGGCTGAAGCCAGGGGTGGAGCTTCAACCCTCAGGGGTGGGGCCACGTGCCGGGGGTGGAGCTTCCACCCTCCGGGGTGGGGGCCGTGTGCCTCGGGGGTGGAGCTTCGACCCTCCAGGGGCGGGGCCACATGCCAGGGGCGGAGCTTCCACCCTCCGGGGGCCAGGCCTCCCATCTTTGCTGGCCCCTGACGGGCCCCAGGCCCCATCAGAGACCGGCAACAAAAAGCTGGTGGGGGCCGCCAGTGCTGGAGGGCCCCTGGAGGGCACCACGATGGCACCGGGCCTCCCAGAGGCCCCCTGCCGCCGTCGGAGCCCTCATGGAGGGCCGCAGAGAGCGCAGCGGGCCCCCAGAGGCCCCTGCCGCCCTCGGCAGCCTCCTGGAGGGCCCCGAGATGGCAGCGGGCCCCCAGAGGCCCCCTGCCGGCCTCGGAGCCCTCATGGAGGGCCAGAGAGGGCAGCGGGCCCCCCCAGAGGCCCCCTGCTGCCGTCGGAGCCCTCATGGAGGGCCCCGAGATGGCAGCGGGCCTTCCAGAGGCCCCCTTGCCGCCGTCGGAGCCCTCATGGAGGGCCCAGAGGAGGGCAGCGGGCCCCCCCAAGCGGCCCCTGCCACCCTTGGAGCCCTCCTGGAGGGCCCCAGAGCACCGCAGCGGGCCCCCAGAGGCCCCTGCCGGCCTCGGAGCCCTCCTGGGGCCCCCAGAGACGGCAGCGGCGCTCTAGAGGCCCATCGCCGCTGCTGCGCGGCCGCCATACAGCTTTTCGCGCTCTGGGCGCCGCCATTTTTTCACCAAAATGGCGGCGCCCAGAGCGGTGATTTGATTGAAAAGCGTGACTGGCGGCGCTGCAGCGGCGGCGGCGGCAAACAGAACCAGGGGCAGGTGGCAGGCCTCCGTGGGCCGCCATCTGGCTCGTGGGCCGGAGGGGTTGCCGACTCCTGTGCTAAATCATAGTTGCCACTTCTTTTAGAAGAACCACAGCTGCATCTACACTACAAAATTAATGTAGTTTGACACCATTTTAACTGCCATGACTGAATGCTATGGAATTCTGAGAGTTTTGTGGGATATTTAGCCTTCCCTGTCAAAGAGAGAATTCTGGTGCCACAACAAACACCAAATCCCAGGATTCCACAGGATGGAATCATGCCACTTAAAATGGTATTGAACCCACAACTTTAAAAGCTAAAGGGCAAGAGGTAAAACATGGTCCTCTCCACATCAGAGACAGCTGAACCTATTGAATTTGGCCTGTGAAAATATATGCAGAAAGAGAATGGACATATTTTCCGATCCCTACAGGAGATGACATTATCCAGAAGTCTGGAGTCACTGACTGATGAAAAGTCCTATCCATTTGTGGTGGTCCTTACAACAACAGCACACTCTGAAGAAGTAATTCTTTCTCACCCCTTGCATACACCTCTTAAAAACACATTTTAACTCTTCAAGTGACAGGAAAAGTAGTTCTTCTAGTCTTATCAAGGGACATTTCACCTCCCAATGCCTCAGCAAAAAGATATTATATCATGACATAGTACCTAGCCATTCAGGGGCATTTTTGGAATAATGCTGGTTGACCTCAGGTGTCTTTATCTCTCTGCAACAGGTGTTTAAATATCTGAAGGGGAGATATTTATGTTCCCCACCACAGTTGAGTGATGTCTTGTGTTTCTTGTACAATGCAGAAATAAAACAGATTAATCCAAAGCCAGGTCAAGATTTTTAAATAATGGTGAGCCAAAGTACAATGAGGTGTCATTAGATCTCATCTTCAAATTACCAAATATGCTTTCCATCTAATCATCTGTCTTTCATTTTATTTATACTTCACCTTTCTCCCAAACTAGGGGTGTAACTACATTGTAGATATATTGGCACCACTTTTAACTACCAGGACTCCATCCTGCAGAATCCTGGGATTCTGCATCCTAGTTTTGTGAGGCACCAGCACTCTTGGGCAAAGAAGTCTAAAGACCTTGTAAAACTACAAATCCCAGGACTCCATAGCATGGAGCTACATTATTTCTACAGTGCATGAATCCTGTGACTCAAGATGGCTTACGAAAGAGAGCAAATTGTAATAAAAAACATATCGTCAAAAGTATTCAGAAATCAAGGTTGTGGAGGATATGTGAACTATGGCAACCCTATGAAGTTAATGGGGTTTTCTTAGGCAAGGAATTCTCAGAGGTGGTTTTGCCAGTTCTTTCCTCTGAACTATAGCTACAGCACCTTCCATGTCCATGGATATTTTATCTGCAGATGCTAGCATGCATGGCTTGAAAATATTCAAAACCAATATAAATTCAAAAAAGCAAACCTTGATTTTGCTATTTTATATAACAAACACCATTTTACATGGATTCTTCGTGATTGGGCGGGCTAGAAATAAATCCATTATTATTATTATTATTATTATTATTATTATTATTATTATTATTATTAT
>NC_056524.1:16124162-16137903 GCF_019175285.1 Sceloporus undulatus
TATTATTATTAGCTGTTGTATTCATGGATTTTGGTATCCACAGGGGGTCCTGGAACCAAACTTCAGCAAATACCAAGGACCCACTGTAGTTTTCCATTCAGGTACTAACCCAGGCAGACCTCCCTTAGCTTCCAAAATCAGATAAGATCTAGTGTCTTGAAATTGAGATTACAGTGAAGCCTTGCCTTACGCGGGGATCAGCTCTATTCAGCACAACCGCTGGGGTCCAACAACCACTGTCAGCAACTCAAACGAGTCCTGTGGTTAAATCAGACCTTTGAGTAGAGCTAGCAATTTTAGAAGCAGAACCGTGGTTCCAAAGGCAGTTGAGATAACAGCAGCTGGATGTCTTCCAGGAACTGAAGCAATGCAGGAACCTCCGGGGACACACAGCAAACCAATGCCAGACTTCTTCTGATAAACCACCAGAGAAGCTAAGTCTCCCGAAGTGCTCTTTATTCACAGTGCTAAAATACAAATACAGACCTCTCCACAACGCATACCAAACCAACTCCTACTACAAACCCACAAGCTATCACTTGAAACCCCTGGGTTTATATAGACTCCAGACCATGTGGTCTCCCAAACCCAGTGACTTCAGGTGTGTAACCATGTCATGTGTCCCCTGTGTAATCCAGACACATGTTTCATCATCCATGGCTACGTGCACTTGGACACCAAAGTGTCTTTGAACCAATGAGCATCAGCTGTGCAAATCAACCTTGTCCTTCTGCTGAAATGCTCATGGTCAAACACACACACATCAAGCATTTTCCTGTGTGCTGTGTTTTTAACCCTTGACACTCTGACAAGCCCTCCCTCCCACAGAGACACATTCACACTGCCTCCCTCCCTCCTCCTCTCAGCCCTTTCCGGCTCTTTCCCTTTGCAAACTGATCCTCTCCAACTGGAGGCAAGTGACTGGCTCTCTCTTTCTCTCGCGCCAGGGTTTTCTTGGCAGGTTATTCATATGGGGTTTTCCACTGCCATTTTCTGAGGAGGCTGAGAGAGTGTGACTTGCACCAGGTCACCCAATGAGATTCAATCCCTGCCTTCTACAGTCATAGTCCAATGCTCAAACCAAGTACAAGGTTGCTTTGAACTGGTTTTGAATTGATGAATTGCCAAAATAATGTGAAATAAGGGGTAATAAATGAACAAATAACATGAATTGCCTAAATAACGTGAAATAAAGGGTAATGAATGAACAAATAATGTGAAACAAGGCAAAACCAGGGGAACTGGAAGCAAGTCCCACCGGAAGTGTAAAAAGGTCATGATCTGATTCTGCCCTCACTGCGCATGTGCAGGGATGCTAATTCGAATTCTAGACTACGAAGGGTACGTACTCATATGATAATTTCTTTTGCATTCGCACTACTTTGGCTTTGGGATGGACGCTGTGTTCTTCTGTGATGTGATAACGATCCACATACTTGTGTTCATTTCCAAATTGACCCTACTTTCTTTTCTTTCAAAATTGAGAGACATTCCTCCTGTGTGATAATGTCCTAGGTAAAGAGTGTGAGAGCAGCCACAAAGAAGGCTTTCTCCTGTGTTACCTCCAACTATGGTGACATTGGCAATGGAATAGAGAGAAGTGTCTTCCCCCTTAATATTTTAGAACTCGAGCAGGCTCATATGGGAAGAAATGTTCCTTCAGATAGCCTGGAGCTGAGCTTTCAGAGTTGCCATTTGTAAAATCTGCAGCCATGCCTCCCTGCCGCTGATGGCAGGCACCATTTTGTTTGTTTTCCCTTCCACTGTGCTAAAGAAGTGGTGCAACATCTCACTTGTACACAAGGAGATTCACCTACTGCTTGGGAAATATTGAAGTGTTTTCTGCTTCCATCATTGTGCCTCCCAAGTAATGGATGAATGCTGCCCATCTTTGAAAACATATCCCCAAACCACTGGCAAAAGAATAGAGATGTGCTGTGTTAAATTATTTGTTTCTGCAAGGGAGAACAAATTATTTTGTTCCTGCAAGGGAGAACAAATAAGTTAATCAATGCTGCCTCTGCTGCCAGAAATTTCAAACACTATATGGTTTTCAAAGAGGTCTTGCATGGGCAAGAAAGTCTGTGAGATCAGGCAGGGGGGCAGGGGCTTCCTCCACCTATCCCACATAATAGCAGAAAGAGGATGGAGTGAGGGTTCTTCCTTCTTCCTATCCTAGCTCGCTCACCCCACCCTTGATGTTCATGATGGTGCTGGTATTTGTCTTCAAGTCATTTCCCACTTATAGTGATCCTAAGGACAACCTATCACAGGGTTTTCTTGGCAGGTTTCTTCATAGGGGGTTTGCCATTGCAATCCCTTGAAGCTGAGAGACTAGAGCTTTATCACATGGGGGTTAAACCACTCCCCAGCGCGTTCTAATGGGGGCGAACGGGGGCGCGCACAGTTCCCAGAAATGGCGCCCGCTGGAACCAAATTGGGACACGATGGGAATGCGCAGCGGCGGCGGCCCCCCGTGCGATAAAGTCGCGTTCTGGGCCCCATCCGGTGCCCATCGTGTTCCGTGTGCGCCCCCGCTCACCCCCGTTAGAATGTGCTGAGGAGCGGTTTAACCCCCATGCAATAAAGCAGATTTGCCCAAGGTCACCCCATGGGTTTTTTGGCTGAGTGGTGATTCAAACCCTACTTCTAAGGAAGGTTGTAGAAAGGTGGTAGCACTGGGATCAGTTTAGGAGCTGCAACAAAAACCTAACTGTATAACCCTTATCCCCAAAGAAGCGTTTTTGGCCTTTAATTTTTTTTTCAAACTCCAGTCTCTATTTCACAAGCCATCCAATATACATCTATTCAGACCAAAGCCCCACTGAGATCTGTGGAGCTTGCTACCAGAATAGTGTATCTAAAATTGCAGGCAAAGGGTGGGATTCTGTTGGCTAGTCCCAACAAGAACAGACCCACTGACTCAGTGACTGAATGGTGAGACAACACAAAGGTAAATTCAGTTGTTCTACTCTAGTCAGGATTAACAACAGAATTCAGCCTTTACGTCTGTTAGTTTCAAATTTCCCCTTATTCTCTATACCAATTAGATCTGAGGAACATAAATAAATAAATAAATAAATAAATAAATAAAGTAGCTCAAAGGGAGATAGTCTTCCCTTGATTTCCCACGATCCTCTGCAATGAGACATTACAAATCAAAATAAAGAATTTCCACGCATGGCAAGCTTCTGTTGTCGACTCTCCTTCAAGCTGTGGTGGCCCAGTACATACGTTAAGTGCCCTTGGAGCCAGACAGGCTGCAGAGTTCTGTTATTCTTAACTGCCATTTTCCAAAGGCTCTGAAAGCTCTTTTTCCTTCCCAAAAAAGGGAAGCGTGTGAGAGAGCCAAGAGATTCTGAAGGTCTGAAGCAGCAGCTCATTGTTGCTTCTTTCCTTACCATTCCAACCCTCCACCATGCTCTCATTATTTGCGAAGGAGATTGGCAGCTCTGGCAATAACACTAACCTTTAGCTTTGCATTTATGACAAGGTATTAATGATCATAGCTGAAGGTTTAAAGAAGAAGCCCGTTGCAGCAAGGAGAGGTCATCCTTCCTTCATTATGGGCTCATATTTTATCTCTTCTGCATTTATGTTATTTGAGACCATGGCTGTGAACAAGCCAAATGGAATGTAGGCATTCCTGGGCTTATGAGGAAAAGGAAGATTTCGGCACAGAAAGTAGAGCAGAGCTAGAGAAATAAGAACAGGGGTGAATAACATTCACTGAAAAGAGAGATCTACATTGAGCTCCCATACACAATAATGAATATAAGGAAGAAGAAGGCCCTAGTTGGACAAAACCTGTGGCCTCATTCAATCATTTCACTTTGGTTCACCAGAATCAGCTGTTCTATGGCTGTGTTTCAATACTTGGCTCTGAGCCCCCTCACTCTGCTATCAACCTCCTTCAGTCTTTTTCACTTTGGCACTTTCCTTCTGAAGCACCATTTCTATGGAGGAAAAGAAAAGCACCCAAACATAGATGACTGGCCAAAGGAGTTCATAGCAATGGCAGAGAGAACAGGGTGACCAGAAATCCTCCTTTTCCTACATTTCAACCTTCTGTCCAGGAGGAATTCCAAAATGTCCTCCATTTTGAGCATGACTAAGAAGCATGAATTTATATTTCTATGAGTGTTTTTAGCTTTTATTTTATAATGTCCCACATTTTCCTTGAATGTCCTACATTTTATGATGCCATGTCATCCTTTGCAGTTATGACAACTGGTCACTCTGAAAGAGAGGGAGCTCAGACTCCATCCAAATCAAGCCAAGTGATGGTATATGATCACCGAGTAAACTCTGTATACATAGAATCATAGAATCATAGAGTTGGAAGAGACCACAAGGGCCATCCAGTCCAACCCCCTGCCATGCAGGAAATCCAAATCAAAGCATCCCCAACAGATGGCCATCTAGCCTCTGCTTAAAGACCTCCAAGGAAGGAGACTCCACTACACTCCGGGGGAGTTTGTTCCACTGTCGAACAGCCCTTACTGTCATGAAGTTCTTCCTAATGTTGAGGTGGAATCTCTTTTCCTGTAGCTTGCATCCATTGTTCCGGGTCCTGTTCTCTGGAGCAGCAGAAAACAAGCTTGCTCCCTCCTCAATGTGACATCCTTTCAAGTATTTAAACAGGGCTATCATATCGCCTCTTAATCTTCTCTTCTCCAGGCTAAACATCCCAGCTCCCCAAGTCGTTCCTCATAGGGCAAGGTTTCCAGACCTTTCACCATTTTAGTCGCCCGCCTCTGGACACGCTCCAGTTTCTCAATGTCCTTTTTGAATTGTGGTGCCCAGAACTGGACACAATATTCTAGGTGGGGCCTGACCAGAGCAGAATACAGTGGCACTATTACTTTTCTTGATCTAGACACTATACTTTTATTGATGCAGCCTAGAATTGCATTGGCCTTTTTAGCTGCCACATCACACTGTTGACTCATGTTCAACTTATGGTCTACTTGGACTCCTAGATCTCTTTCAGTAGAAGGAAGGCCAGCGATGTGTGGAGGACCCTCCTGGCTTGGAGACATTGTGGATTTAGAATCACAATTAGGGAATGAGGAAGAGAGAAAAATCAACCAAGTGAGCATTGGTGTTGTGGCTCTCAGTTTTGCCATGTTGGGTTCTCTTTTTCCTTGTCTGGCTAGCTAGTGCATTATATTAGGAAAACTGATTTCAGACTATGTTCATATATGGCAAGATTGAATAGAAAAATTCACATGGTAATAAAAGTGCCCAAAAATGTTAATGTGACATTTTAAAAAGAGAATCAAAGTTTGGGATGACTGGTCTTTGAGACTGGAAAAATCCTCAAATTTCATGAGCAACTGAACTTCAGATCAGAAAAACAAGAAACCAGCGGCATCTGAGAGTATTAAGATCATTCCCTGCTTTTTGAAACCAAAGATTGGCTGGCTAACAATCAGTATGGGAGCTAGAGATCTTTTGTGCTATTCTCATTCATTTTGATATGCAAGATCATTATTTAGTCAATTGTAGGTAAGTACATAAGTTGATATTCATTATGTTCACCATAAGGCATAGCATAAGTAAAATACCAATGCAAAATAAAATCAAGCACAATGCTCACAAAATTAAGGTCTTGACAAGAAGCAGAATCCAGGTTGTCAAAATACACACAGCTAATCATTAAAACAATCTGTCACATTCACCCTGATGGAACGTGCCCAACACTTTTTTTTCCGAGTATGGTCTTTGCAGATAGCTATTCTGAGCATTTTAGTAATTTCTCTTTATTGTATTTCCTCATGATTCCTTTTTTTAAAAAGAACCTTTGGTGTAATTTCCTCAGCTATCCCTTTCACACTCTTCAAGAGTTATGAGAAGTATTCTAATATTAACAGAAGCTGAGTGGAGGCAAACTCACCGAAGCAGGATTATTCACACAGGCCAGCTTTTCAGAATTGTGGGTGTACACACACAATAAATTCAGCCTGAGACTCACAGGAAAATAGATTGCAGTGTCAACTTAATCAATTGTTCATCCCAATACTTCTTCGGCTGTTGGCCCTGTACTACAATTGTGGGACTGACCTACCATGGTGCAAAAAATCAATCAGCAAAATTTTCAAAGCCCTGAGAATAACAGCAGAAGCATAACACAAAAAACCGATAGCAAATAACCCTATTACACTGCCAAATAACAGGGGAAAGTATGTTTTCCACCCAACAAAATGCCAGAAATCCATTCAGGATATTACTGTAGATGTTTCAAGAAGACAAAAGCGATGCAACAGTCATTATTACAAGACTCCACTCCAAAGAAGACCACCACAATTTCAACAGTATAAGTCTTTAAATCAGGAGTGGCCATCGGGCAGCCTACGAGCAGCATGTGGTCACTTTTCTGTCCCCTAAAATACCATACCATTCCATAAAAGTCCTTCAGTGCTGCAATCTTAAAAATTGGCTGAAATCTGGGGACATTTTTTGCCCCATAATCATGGAAAGAATATGTGAAAATATCCCCACTCCATTACCCACAAGCATCTGTGAACCCCATACACCCCCTCAAATACCTCCATTTTCCACTGCAGTACCTCTCAGAATGGCTTTGCCACTTCTTGTCACCATTGTGAGAGGAACTGCAGGAGGAAATGAAGACATTTGGACTTCTTACAGAGGGTACCACCCAAAGGAATTAGGAAATATCCTCTGCCCCCCATTAAATTGCTTACCCTGGCTTTAAACAGTCACATACAATCATGTAGGGCTCCAAGCTTAATCCCATGACATGTCTACACCTTTGTATTACTGTATAAGTAATATAAGTAGAACATGGGGTGGAGGAGCTGGATTTCAACTCCCAGAACCCCAACCAGCGTGTCTAGTGATATGGGAAATTTTAGTGCAAAATGAATGGACAGCCATAGGTTCCCCGCTCTTCATTCTGAAGAAAATAAAATGCCTCCCTATCCATACATCTCGTGTATATAACACAATTCCATGCTATAACACCTGCATGATTACTAATATGGGTGCAATATTCCTACCTTACTATTAAGGTTTATCTGTCTGCACAGTCCAAATAAAACTTTCCCCATCCATTCAGTGTGGATTCTGGATGATACATAGCTCACCCCTTCCCCCGTCCCCAGTTATGGTGTGAACTGACCTGACGATATCTGGCCAATTCAGCTCCCTTATAATGGAGTCAAAAACCTACTATTGGTTCTGGATCTTCCAGGAATATCTGGAGCCCCCTGTTCTGATGCTGGATGTCTGTTTAAAACATGTTTTGCTGAGATGCCTAGCATCACCACCAATGCTGCCAGTCACGTGTTCCAAGGTGAGAATGAGGCACCCAGCTATGTGATCATCGATGGGCACCTTATTCTGACCTCAGAGCAAGATGGCACAGCAAGTATGCACATACAACCAGCTACCTATGTTGTAACAGATGCCTATTGTATTGTTAATTGTATTGTTCTTTTAATTTGTAAGCCACTTTGTGACCTGATTTGGAGGAAAGAAGGATATAAATTTATTATTATTATTATTATTATTATTATTATTATTATTATTATTATTATTATTATGTAATGGGGAGGGTTAGGGCAGCTCTGGGGCCAGGATACTCCAGGCTGAACTCCAGAATATCGTGGCCCTACATTGCATGCTTAGAAGCCATTCCTGAATTTAAAATAGTTGGAGAAACACTGGTTTAATCTAGCAACAACATTTTTGGCAATGGTAGCTAGTGGCTTCCATGTCATTTTAGCAATGAATCTGCTCCCAATTTTAGTCTGAACTTTAAATGAGCTATCCAAGAACCTAATTTAGGTATAGGTCTGAGCACCTTGGATGGCTTCTTTCAAGTCTGGACTGAAACCTAGAACAGATTCACTCTACCACTGACATGGAAGACTCTCGCCTTCTTTGGCCCCAGGGAAACATGTCTGTGGCTTTGCTTTTCAGAAGGAAGCTTATGCTGCATGCAATATCTATTTTCATCTTCAGCTATAAATTCTTCCTGCTGATTTTGAGTTAGGCTTTATGTGGCTTTGGAGGGTTTTGATATGTAATGCTTCTGCTGTTACGTTTTTATTTTGTGAGTGCTTGAGTGCCTTTGGTGAGCTGAAGGATGCAATACAGCTATACAATCCATCAATAAAGACAGAAAAAATAAAGCAGATACTTATTGACAGATACCCTCCTGAGTTATTTGATATGTAATGAAATTTAGTTGTGCTACAAACACCCAGCTAGGAAAAGAAAGCAAGTTCTACGAGCTATTTTCTACAGCTTCTGAGTATCACACAAAGAAAGGCAAATCTGTCTTCTCTGCTGATACCTGCGTGAGATTTAACTGTTATGGTTTATTTCTCAAACCAGTCTTTCTACACCTGTACTGAACATCATGCAGCCAAAATAGTACCAACTGGGTGTTCTGTTCTCAATGCAATGAATTATTACTAAGTCGTCAGCCTTCGTGATAGTAGATGAAATTCTGGAGATACCTTGTGATGCATTTGCTGCAACCCATGAGCCCAATCATTTTCTGTGAGCAGGAAGCAATGGTTGTTGATGTGATTTACTAGCCAATATTCCAGCTGCCTTCCACATCATTGAATTTGTGGTCTGCAGTTGGGCAACTGTCCTTCAATTATGCTCCCCCTAACTGGTATCTACTGGATTGGATCTAGACCTTGGAGTGAAAAGGCTGGAGAACACATCATTGAGGTTTAATGTGGAGGTTAAACCCAAAGTATCCATAGCCTTTAATCCACTTGACAGTAGCATACTAATTGCCTCTCAGTGCTGAAATGGTATGAGTGGGGAGGAGTCTTCTCAGTCACTCCAGATGGATTCCAACTACTCTACTCTGGCATCTGAGTTAAACGAAGCACAGCCAAGCATAATTCCATTGTGTCTAGGTCCAAAATGGCTGGTGAGAGCCTCTCTTTCCAAATATCAACTGTCATTGGTCTGGCCTCCATGGAAGATGAAGACCAGCAAGGCATTGCTCCATCATGATTGTGAGTTCTTGCATGGCAGGGGGTTGGACGGGATGGCCCTTGTGGTCTCTTCCAAGCAACTGGGCCCCAGTAGCATGTGAGAGCTCATCCTTCTGGATTCCAACTGCTATTGCAGGAGAGAAGAGTAGCCATCATATACTGGACTTAATCTCCTCCCCCATCATCCCCTTTCCATTGTGCATCTTTTCTTATTTAGACTATAAATTTGAGGTCAAGGAACTGTAAAACTACCTGTGTGTAAGCCACTACAGGACCATTTTTGACTGAAGGATGGAGTACAAATAAAAATATAAATAAGACTGCATGGATTCTTCAGAACACACCTATTCTCTGAGTGAGATCAGTTCAGGACAGAATGGGATGGGAGTGGCAGGGCAGGCATAATCACAAATGCCAAGAATGATTTGTCATTCCAACTAGATGTATAGGATGTCACATAAATTGTGATCACTTTCATTGTATCATTGTTACTTCATAGGATTTCACTGCTCCTGAATAGCATTGCTGACTCATTGACATTTTTTGCTGTGACTGTGACCACTGTCAGCAATAAGCCGTTCAAGCCGTTCAATGAGGATTCCATTGCTATGAAGATGAAGATGGATTTTTCAAGGAAAGGAGATTCCACCTCAATATTAGGAAGAACTTCCAGGTGTTAAGAGCTGTTCAATAGTGGAACATGCTGCCTTGGAGAGAGTGGTTGATTCTTCTCCTTTGGAGGTTTTCAAACAGAAGCTGGATGGCCATCTGTCATGTGTGCTTTGATTGTGTATTCCTGCATGACAAAGGGTTAGATTGGATGGCCCCTGAGGTATCTTCCAACTCTATCATTCTATAATTCTATGAAAATATTGAGTCAAAGAGGTGCTATTTCAAAGACTCAAAATATTGAGTCAAATAGGTGCCATTACTGTGAGTTTCAGTTGATTGATTTAGCAAGAGGATTGTGTCATGTGCAATAAGAGCAGCTGGCCTGAGGTAAGCCAGATTTCAAGAGCAGCATAGTGTCCAGATGGAGGAAAGTAACAGTACCACACTATTCTGCTTCCATCAGACTTCTCCTGGAATTCTATGTGCAGTTCTGAGTACCACAGTTCAAGAAGGACATTGACAGGCTGGAATGTATCCAGTCAAGGGTAACCAAGATGGTAAAAGTTCTGGAAGCAATATGAAAAATATTAGAAAAAAATATCTTAGACAACAGATTATTTAGAATAGATATGATAGCCACATTTACATTTCTGAAGGGATTTCATGTTATAGATTAAACAAGCTTGTTTTCAACTGCTCCAAGGGGCAGGATCTAAACCAGTGGATTAGGATATGAACCAATGGATTCAAATTAGAAGAAAAGAGATTCTAACTAAACATTAGGAAGACCTTCCTGAAGGGAAGAGCTATTTGATAGTGGAATACACAGAAAGTTGTGGACTCACCTTAACTGGATATCTTTAAACAGTAATTGGATGGCCATCTCTTGAGGATGCTTTAGCTGTTGGATTTTGCTTGGCAGGGCGTTAGACCTGATGGCCATGCTATGATTCTATGCTAAAGTTACCTGCACAAGAACTACTGTAGACTGATTCACCCATTCCCTGAATGCTTACTTGGAAATAGGGCTATGCTCCACCAAACTTTTTATGTGGACTTTTCCCAGACCATTGTGCCCAAAATGCCCACTGTTACATATCCATTTTTATGAATATCTGAAAGCTGCTATATGAAAGATTGAGTTAGCTTGTCATCAGCTGCTCCAGAAAACAGGTGCTAAACCAACAGATTCAAATCCTTTAAGAAAAAGATGAGGAAAATGTTTCTGGTGCTAAGAGCTGTTTGACAGTGGAATACACTACCTCAGAAGATGGTGTGAGAAGGAGCCCTGTTGGTGCAGTGGTTAAATGCCAATACTTCAGCCATTCACAGGCACAAGGTTGTGAGTTTGATCCCAGGCAGGGCTCCAGGGTAGACTCAGCCTTGCATCCTTCCGTAGGTCACTAAAATGAGTACCCAACATATTACACATTGTAAATCACTTAGGGAGTGCTTAAGTGCACTGATAAGCAGTATAGAAGTGTACTTGCTATTGCTATTGCTATAGTGTACTCTCTTTCAATTGAGGCTTTCAAACAAAAGCCAGATAGCCACATGTCAGGCATGTTTTAGCTGTATTTTTCTATTCTGGCAGAGGACTGGGAACATAGACTTTGCGATCACTTCTTATTCTATTATTTGATGATTCTAGGAGAAAAGTAGACACACCGCATTCTAGAATTTGCTTTGTGGATGCATATAGGTAATACACACATCTGAAAAAAATACTCAAATTTCTGCAAAAACAGCATAAACAGGCTCCAGTCTATAGGTAGAGAACTTCTTTCAACTCAAGGGTAATTTTAGTTTCAGAGAAGGTCTCAAGATAGGGTCCCAGTGGTCGATATGGACAAAGGAATTAGGGTGGGATAAAATATTGCTGCATATTTTAGCTTCATACTCTCTAGGGATGCATTTCAACCTTTTAGAATGGGAAAGAATAAATAAAACGTTGGGAAACCATGAAATGACAATTTGATGGAGAAGGGGTCCATATGCATCTAGTGAACCCCAGAGAATCATACTGGGATGCCAGTAGATCGGGAGCTGTCCCCAGGGCCTGAAGTCCTTGAACCCTGCTTTTGTCAATTGGTGCACTGTATGTAACTCATGCAATCTGCAAAATGCACAAAAAATCCTCACTTTATTTTTAATAAATCACCACCAATAGATAGGCTTTGGTCTATCATAGCAAATACAGAGTAACCATGAAGAATGGCAAAGGAATAAGTCCATAGACATAATCAGAATCTTAGCAGTGTCATATATCCATGAAAGTTCTCTTACATAGGAACTCATACTCTTTCTTTTTTTCCCCTTTTTTTCCAATTGTGTAATTAATGTATTCAGTTCATGATTGAGTAAGTGGAGGCCCACAAGTGTAACTTATTCAGCTGGGCCTAAAACCCTATTGTTAGTTCAAACTACAGTATAATAATAGATTCAATGACTACAGTCATTGAATCGGTTGGATTTACCTATCATTATCTCACAATTCAGCAAGTTCACACTAGTTGAAGCTAACTAAGAAGATTCCTGCCATGCAGTTTCACATTTTGGATGGAGTATTCATCAATGCTTTCAATAAAGTGGGCCCTTGGTATTCATTGGGGGCTCTTGGGAGATTCCTAGATCCCTTTCACATGTAGTCTTGTTAAGCCAGGTGTCCCCCATTCTATATATATGCATTTTATTTTATTTTCTGCCTAAGTGAATTCGGAGGGCAAACTGTACCACTTTCCTCACTGGGATTGCAGAAATAGCCATGGTGCATTCCTCTTTGCTCAGTTGGGCAATAAGTAAGTATATTAATTGGCAGATGCATAATCAATGGCCAAGAATGGTATACATTGTGTACCTATGTGAGTGCAGATTTACATTACAAAAGCACAATGTAGGATCTTGACAACATGTATATCCCTTTGAGGGAATAAGCCCTCCTGAACTGAGTGGAAGTGACTCCTGGGTAAATATGTATGGAAGCAGACAGTGTGCTGTTTTTCTCTTCTTAAAATATACATTTGATTTCACCTCCTAATAGCTCAGCAGGCTCTTCAGCCTGATTGTTTCTCCTGTGAAGCTGTGATGCTACATTCCATTTATTCATATCTCTCTGTGTGTGTGTGTGTGAGGAATTCCACTTAAACTCCTCAAAGCACTTCCACCATATCTAAAGTGCTTGTGTGTCCCTGCTGTTCATGTAGTTGACATGAACTAATAATAACCACCCTGGTGGCATTTATCTTTTCTGCTCTCCTTATAAAATTTTGTTTACCTTAATGAGATCCTCTGTTCAGCTCTTGATTTTCAAAGAACTTATCCCCCTCCCTCCCCATTATCCTTCCTGGAGAACCAAATACTCTTTTTTTCTTATCTTACCAGTCTGCCTTCTGTTCTGTGTTTTCCATTTTTAGCATGCCATTTGTTAAGTGGAACCGAATACAGGATGTCAAACTTGGCCTCAATGTTCTCCCTTGCATTGGGTAGAGTAAAGTATTTTCTTCCAAGTCACATGCGAGACTCCACTTTCCAGTCTTAGATGCCTGCAAATGTGTCTTCCCTCTGAGAGATCTGAGCAATTTATCTGCCAGTTCTTCACCAGATGGTTTGTGACAATCTCTGCACAGTTCCTTTGATACCAGGAGATGCCAAGATTGGTGGGGAGGGGAGAACCTTTGTCAACTAGGATTTTGACAGTTCACTTGCTAATGTGAAATGTTTTAGTTACAAGAGGAGATGGCGCCAGAGGCAAACAATGAGATGAAGGATGTAGTCCTCTGTATATCTGCTGAGAAGTAAATCTTCTTGAGTCCTCAAGCTGCAGAGGAATGTAACCAGAGCAGGGCTGGCCCAAGACATTTTGTTGTCTGAGGGGAACCAGAAAATGGTGTCTCTTCCCCATCCCTTAGACAAGTCATAGAATCACAGGATCATAGAGTTGGGTAAGACCACAAGGACCATCCAGTCCAACCCCCTGCAAGAATATACAGTCTAAGCCCAACCAAGTAGCCAAGTTGTGTTCTGGTATAGTACATCAGTTCAACTCAGTTGTTTTGGCAACTGAGGCAGAAACACTCACAAATACCAATAAAAATAGATAGATAGATAGATAGATAGATAGATAGATAGATAGATAGATA
>NC_056524.1:16137913-16336754 GCF_019175285.1 Sceloporus undulatus
GATAGATAGATAGATAGATAGATAGATAGATAGATAGATAGATAGATCATCAAACATTTCATGGCACCAACAATCTGATGACTAAGGCAGCTACCTCATTCTGTCCAATGGGAGGGCTGGCCCTGAGCCTGAATGGTGAATGAGTAGGCTTTAATCCTGCTGCATCAAGGGGATAAATCTAAGTGTTGACTCCTCATTTGATAATTAATAAGTTATGCTCGTATTGGGACCATTGATAGCAGAGGCTGTTAAACTGCAGATGTTGTTGAATTGTAATTCCCATCAACATTAGCCAGCACAGGAAATGGTGGGGAATTCTGGGCACTGCAGTCCAGCAACATATGGAGGATGGAATGATTCCTACCCACAATCAATAGGAATCAAGTTGAAAATTCCCAAGTGAAATCTTTGCTCAAGGATGAAGGGAAGTTATTCTTTTAGTCTCATTCTCCACCATCAGTATTAGAATCCTAATACTGGCTTACTCTCCAACATTGTTTTAATAACTGTAGAGATGGATAGAAAAATTGTAATTTTTTGCTCTCAGATATTTTTTTTTTTTTTTAAAAAATGGGTTTTGGGCACAGAAAATGGGATTCCTTCACAGAACGCATTGTTACCTATGCAAGAAATCTGTTATTTGTGCAGAAAACAGGTTTGTGTGCCAAAAAAGTGTTTTTCTCTACTCTGTAACACTTCAAGATGTTCACTGTGAGAGAATACTGCAGAGGAATGTTTGTTTTCTCCTGCAGTGGGGAAAAAACTACAGCAATTATTCATCTTCTCATGTGAGGATGAAGGAGTCAAAGATTTACATCCTTAGTATACTCCAGTTATCTACCTATCTATTTTTTCACCCATTCTTAAATCTCATCCTTCCTGTCAAAAGAGCCTGGTGTTGCTCACAACCTAAAAAAACAGGACAGTACTCAAGTCAGTCCCCAAAGTAGAAATAAAAGTAAAAGGCAAATACAATTGTACAAAAACATTGTGTGGACTGGAATCCTTTATCATAGCGTATGTTATGCTATGTAACTTTACACAACATACGTATACATAGCAGAGGCCCTGAGAAACTGTTAGTGAATTGTGAAAATGTTTAATAGGACACTGGCAAGAGTATCCCAATGAAAAATGGCACTCCCTAAGCTGTGCCCAATGCACAACAAGGCACTCCCTAAGCAGTGTCCCAATGTACAATGGGACCAATGCACAACAAGACCGATGCACAATGAATCCCAAAGCACATCAGTGTCATTGTACACTCCCTGGGGAGAGACTTTATGGAATGGCCCAATTCTACTTCCTACACATGTAAATCCACTTACAAAGAAGTAACTCCCCAACAGGGAATCTGGCCATGATGTAGAAACAAAGCATGTGAAATGTTGTGAGTGAATGATATTTGACATCAAAAGTTCTTTATCCAAGGGAAAGTGAAGCATCACCAGGAGAGTTGTGGGAGACTATGTTGATGAGATTTCTGAAATAATGATCTCCAATTAGTGTCCATTTACCCTTTTACACAGTGAGTGACCTGTCTATATATGTATACAGCAGAAAGGCATTGTTGACAAATGAAGGTTGAGCATCATAAGGGAAGGTGATAGAATGGTTCATTGATAGTTATCATTTCCTTCACTTCTTATATTCAGGCTATGTTTGGTGTTGCTTACCAGCCAAAAGGGCCTCTCTCATTCTCAAACAAGGAGGTATCTGCAGGTGGCAAGACCCAAATGCTGGTAGAAGTACACAAAATGGAAATGGGGAAAAATCTTAAAGCCAGTAGAAATGAAATAGGGCATATTCCACACTGCAATTGCTTTTCCAGGTAATATCATTGTTGTTGTTGTTCATATATATCCTGCTTTTTTCCCAATCCTGGAAGAGGTCATTTTGGGTCCTTCCTATGCAACATCAGATATATAAAATCTTCTGTGATTTGTAAATCCACATTTAATCCAACTGAGAACTTTTTTGATCCTTTATTTTTCATCCAAAAATGTTAATATGCATTTTGTATGCATTTTATCAATTTAAAATTGGATCACAATATTCTAGAAAAGGAAGACTCTGAATGCATGTTTGTTCAGGTCACTCATGTTACTCTTAATTTATTATGTTCTTGCAAAAGCTTAGATTTGACCATACATCCTCCAATACTTCACAGATGAAAACCAGGACACAGACAGTTAAGCAACATTAGAAGGTGATCAAGATGGCAATGGTTATTAATGTGGAAGAACACACAAAATAGGAGAGGCTGCAGCAGTTTGAGCATGGAGCGGTGGCAGTTAAAGTGGTGTCAAACTGCATTATTTCTGCTATGCAGATACACCCTGCAGAGCATTAATCAGGAATATTCCTGTCGAACTGGGACAGTTGGAAAGTATGTGACCAATTTCTCCTACATCCCTATTCAATACTTTCTCCTGCCTCCTGATTCAACACTAAAAATGTCTTTAAGAGCCCACAAATTATGACCAAATATAACTAGGTTCTTATCACAATCCATATTTTGAACTATGCTAAAGGCACTTGATTTGGGCTCATGTTCCATATCATCTCTAATTTCAAAAAATGTCAGGAATACCCAGAAAAAGAAGTTCTATGGCTCAGGTATCATAATTTATCAGGATTTACAGCCACTAATTTAACTAATGAGTTTAAAAGACATAGCTGATTCAAAAATTCTACAGGCTTAATGGAACAGTTTTTAATCATTATATGTTTCACTCCCGCTCTGATTGCTACCCACGCAAGCCTGAGCATGGTGGAAATGTTTTAAAAGGAATATATTAGTCATAATAATGTCAGTGATAAACAGTTATATTCTTATTCTTTCTAAACTGCAAAGAGCTATTCTTTCCAGATCTTTCTGTTCAGGTTGCTCATTTGTTAAAATGAACATCAAAGGACCCATCCACACTGCAGAAATAACCCAGTTTGACACCACTTTAACTGCCATAGCTCAGTGTTACTGCATTCTAGGAATTGTAGTTTGTTGTGGCACCAGAGCTATGCAGCACTTCCATAGCACTGAGCCATGGCTAAGTGGTGTCAAATAGCAATTTAATTTAATTATGTAGCAGCATGTCAGTGGTGCAGGGAGTCCACTTTAGACTTTGGTCAGAAATTTAAAGTGCTATAGCTATTTTGGATTTTAGTCTGAATTATCCAAGGTGCTGTAGCTGCTTTTGGGACTCTGAACCTCAGTTAGCACCTTTAAACTAATACCTGAAGCATCAACCCCATACAACACAGGAAGAGTCCATGTTCCTTGATCTGCCTTTTGACTGACCAGGAGCACCTCTGTCCTCTCTGAATTAAGTTTCAATGTGTTTGCCCTCATCCTGTCCATTACTGATGACAAACATTGGTTCAGGATAAAGGTATGTCTAGCACCTCTATGGTTCTATGGTACCTCTTTGCCCAACACCAGTGTTGTCATCAAGAGAATTCTGGGCTATGTTTATCTGAAGGACCTTATCCTTTTATATGTGCCCACCCGTTCCTTGAGATCTTCTAGGTAGGCCCTTCTTTCTATCACACCATCCTCATGGGTACATATGGTGGGAACCCAAGAGAGAGTCTTCTCAGTGGCTGCTCCCAGGCTTTGAACCTACCTTCCTAGTGAGGTGCCCTCCTTGCTATTCTTTTGTTTGACTTTTGTGTTTCAACAGGACTTTGAGGACTAACGTCTTAGCTTTTCATGTGCTCTGTTTGTTGTTCTTTTCCATTTTATTGAATTTAAAATGTAATTTAATTTTAATTTACAGAAACATTTTAACTTAATTAATCTGCTTTTAATTTTATGGATGGTTTAATTATATCTGTAACACTTCTATTGTTTTGTTATGTTTTTTAGCTGTATCTGTTCTAACTTTTACATTGACACTGTGTCTCAGACTCGGAGAATGGCAGGATATAAATTAATATCATCATCGTCATCGTCATTATCATCATCTGAATTCAACTGAAGGTATTGTTTTACTTTGTCTTTGGAAAATTAAGTCCAAATACTTTTTTTATAACAACTTCATTTTTATCTGCCTTCTATATATCCTCAATGTTTGCATGGGTGATTTTTTTCAAATTGGTTCCTACTTTTTAGACACACACCAATGTTATCATGTTCCAGTTTCTACCTTCAAGAAAACCTTTCCATTTGGCATTGTCAGTGTGGATCCCCACCATACACACCGTAGACTCCCAGGCATTAGTGACAATTCTGGAACATGTTTTACAATGCCTAATAATTTCACATGGAGCTCTAACCAAGCTTATTGGCCTTCCACATTGCCATGGAAGAACTGAGAGTGCACTCTGAAACATGCTCAATCCTCCCCTGGAACTGTGTATTGTCCATCAGTGGTGAACAAGCTGTCTTTCAGGGACAACTGCCAACCATTAGTGATCATCGCATTGAGGAACCCCTGCTAAGCTTTCAAGGGTTTCCTGGAACGCAGCTTGAAAATCAATGTGTGCCATGTATTATAGGATTCCAACAGAGACACATCCACCCACACACTCCAAGAAGACAGATCTCACAATGCAAACTGTAGATTTGAGAGAACACACAGAGGAAATAGTGTCAGACAGAACATGCTCAACATCAGGCATGGAGTTAAACAAAGAAGTACTGATCCAACTCCTTCCAAGTAGCATTATAATACTGGTAAAACTTGTATGTTAACGTAGTCATGAGGACATTCCATTTTCATATTTGAATATTGAATAAATATTATGATGGCATCCAGTTTAGTAATCATAATTACTGTAATACAGGTTTATGGCCATTGTATGATCTCAACAACCAAAATCCCCCCTCCATCTTACCTTGAAGCTTCACAGTTCTACCAACACAGCCATTTCTAAGGCAATGGAAAGTAAGGGAGTGATAAATGACATATCCAGCCCTGTCTGGATCACAGGGTGTACTGAGACAGGTAACTGCAACAGGATCCCAATGGGATCAACCAGGAGTCTTTGCAACAGCCTGTTTCAGCTCATCTCACAATCAGAAGAGTCCAGGAGACATCATTACTCACTGGTCCATTCTCTAGCATTTTGCAAATGGCTGTGTTGGGGTGGGCTGCAAATCTTCAATGGTAGGATTTTGGAGGGTAGCCCCAAGAGATGTTGTAGATATGTCTCTGTAGCAGGATCATAGGCAAAGACTGTCAGGGGTTTATCACACTGGGAAAAATTGGAAGGTTAAAATGGTAAGAACCCATGATTAACTCACAATTGCACAAATGGTTTTCACACACAAAGTGCTGTTATCAGGTGCAGAATCCAGGACTAACCTGCACTTGCACCCAAATGCGTAAATGGTTTTACACATGACAGGACCAAATGTGCCTCCATCCCAATAATGATTAAAGCGCATGCATCCCACAAAAGCGAGAAAATATGCAAATGATTTTCACACACAGACCACAACAAGGGCAGAGAGAGAGAGTGGAGAGTGAATGAATGAATGAATGAATGAATGAATGAATGGTAACTGCTCTTACCACCCCCTCTGTATGCTTCACCTCTCTCATCCTTGGAGTGCACCTTCTCTTTTTTTTTGCATTTGGCTGCTCATACAACTTGATCTTTTTCTCCCAGAGTAAGACTCAATGCTTGCCTTCTGGTCTGAGCCAGCAGGAGGCAAGGCTGTCCGCTTTAAGGGATTTTGAACTTCACCTCCCAGAAGCCTCAGACATATTGACCAATAGTTTAGGTTTCTGGGAGCTGACATGCAAAATCCCTTAAAGGGGACAGTTTGGGGACCGCTGTTGGCTCAGATTAGGATCCCTTCATTCATTCACACACACTCTTTCTCTGCCCTTGCATTAGCTGCTTTTTTAAGAGCCTTGGCTAGAGGAGGAGAGACATTCACACAGAGAGAGGCGTGGGAGGAAGAAGCAAGCATTTTCTCTTGTGGGTCTGTGTGCCTCTGCCTGAGAAGATGTTCCTTTAAGAGCCCTGGCTATTATCCCTAAAGAACCATGGGAAAATATGACATCAAGCACAAAAATGGGGTGAATCCCACAAATGGCTTTAGCAATACATCAAATGTGCAAAGAAAGTGAATTCGTGAATGATATGGAAATGAAAACACAGTATTTTCCTGAAAATGACTATTCCCTGATTCATGTCACTTTCTGTTCAGATTCTAAGAGGTTTGTGTGCAGTGTTGTGTGAAAACTGTTTGTGCAATTGTGCCTAATATGCTGGATAACCATGGGTTCTGACCCATTTAAACTTCTAGGCTCAGAACTATAGCACCATGGATATAGAACATCAGGATCTAACAAAGATTAGATTTAGGCCCACATGTATTATGGGTCTAAATCCACATTTTTTAAAAAAAAATACAGATCTTCCAGCTTCTAGTAAAGTTGTTGTTGTTGTTGTTGTTAATCATTTGCATCCAGGCTTTCTCCCAGTAATGAGACTCAAAGCAGCTAACAACATTTTAATACAATTTAAAAACACTACAAAACTTAAATGAAAGTATAAAATATACTATTAAACAATCATATATTTAAAAAATTACAAAAACTAAAATGCATTTAAAAATAAAAATAAAAAGCTATATACAGACCATTTAAGAACTTCAACAGCATTAGGAACCCAAACTCAAGGCTATTATTATTTTTAAAAAACAGTTTGGGGAAAAAAAAACATTACATTGAGCCACTGAATCAATTGGCTTTATCACAGGCAGCTTTTAAACCATGATTAAAGCAGAAGACAGCACCTTTGGCTATACCTGTCACAGGGTGTTTCCTCTGAAGTGTGGTAGCTGTGTCTCTGAAGTGTGATTGGGGCATCCTTCTCCATTCACAAGGAAGTCCTGTGAATAGGCTCCCGATTGGGCACATATTCCATCAGCCCTGCTGTGCAATAATGTCTCCAGCAGCAGACCAAACATTGGGCAGTCACACAGCAGATTATCAGACGGGGGAACAAAGGATGGGAGTGAAGTGGATTGCTCCTGTCCTTATCCTGTCCTTATCATGCAATCGTGCAAAAGACTTACACACATGTCACACTTATCCTGTCATTATCTTGTCAATGAAGTGGAATTGTCACTTTTCAATAATGGAAACTGCAATTAATGCAAAACACCAGAACAGTTCCACTTCATTGATAATGACAGGATAAGTGTGATGTCATATGATAAGCGTTTAGTGTGATCATGGAGAATTCCATTTCACTGAGAGGATAGTGATTGCATTAGCATGATGTAATCTGATAGTCTTTCACACGACCGGACGAAAAGACAGGAAAAGGATGTCCTTTTCCCCGTGTGATAATCTCCATGGTCACAGCATCTCCTCCTGTCCTCCACTCTCTCTCTTCTCTGCTAGCCCCAAGCAGGCTGGTTTTTGGAGGGTCACATTCCCCATCACAGTGCCATAGTGACTAAAATCAATTTAAAAGAGAAATAAAATAATAAAAAATGAAAGGCATACTGGCAACACATGCTGGACAGGGAGGGGGGTTTAATCAGGAGTCTGGGAAAGAGAATCTATATGCCACAGATAGCCTTGGTAACATTAATGGAAGGACATATGATAAGGAAAGCTCCCAAACCAGGATGCATCTGGTTTCTTTCTCTAACTCAATTGAGGCAAGAGCAGGACTCATGTGATAAACTCCAGTAAGTCTATTCCAGTTGGGACTAACCAACAGGAATCCAGACCATCTGCCGCTAAAGAATATTTGCTCCTCTTCACGGTAGCCGATTCTTGCAAGCACATTATCCATTCTTTCTAACTAGTACTCTGCTTTACATGAACTTTTCCCTTAATAGATATCACAACAATTCTCTCCCATCTCTACCCACACCACATGCTTCCTGAGGCATACTTTGAAAGTCTATCTTTAGCCTAATGGTTTTCTTATGTAGATAGCAAACAGAAGGAAGGAAGGGAAAGAAGGATGCATTTGACTTAAATTAATTCAATCATACCTGCAAATAAAGCCCAGCATTCTGTGGGTACTTGCCAATTACCTGTGCATGTCCCCCAAAATAGGAATGTTCAAAAATGACACTTGCACAAACAATGAGAAATCATCTCCCAATAATCTGGCATTGCAATCTGTTCTCTCATCACGTGGCTAATGCTTAAGTAAAAGAAGTCAAAAGTCTGCTTGGTTTCTTTATGTACTTTGCAGTAGAACCCAGCTGTCCTTGTTTAGCAGTAGCTACCCTTATTTTCTTTTTTTGTCTTAATTAGTAATATTTTAACACTTTTCCTCCCACTCATTCCTTCTAAGTCATGCTGCAGCTTCTATTGTATTTTTATAGGAAGGAATGAGTATTCCTCAATACACCTCTGACAATATCTCTAAACTAACCAGTTTTTACATCCTTGACATCTAGCTTGGCATGAGAAGAAATTTAACTATTCTTACGCCAGCTTTCCTCTCATCCTTACTCTTTCTTTTCCCTTAGCAGACCTTTCCCTTTTGACATCTGGCTTGTGTTGTTGCTTTTTAATGTATCACAGATTTACAACCAAAAGTGGAGTTGTTACTAAAAACATACTTGGCATAAGGAATATATATATATATATATATGTATATATATATATATATGCTCAAAAATATAATAAATGAAATACACAAATGGGACATGAGATGTGGCTTTTACCAATTACATTATTCAATTCTCTCTTCTATATTTCAATTTTCCTCTCTCCAGAATTTTTGGCCACTGACCATATTAAGTCCTCAGTTAAATGGTTTTCGGTTCCATGCCTCTGCCAAAGATGTTCTGTAATTCTGTTCACCTTGGGGGACCCTCCAAATAGAGAGTTGGCATCAGTGCCTGGCATAATTGGGCTTATGGACTTCAGGAGGCCCACTGGGCTAGACACAAACCTCTATTTTAAAAAAACAAAGTTGCTTAACTTTGTGGAGAACAGGGCAAGCACAAGACATTTTGTTCCCTGAGGTGATCAGTAAGATGGCACACCACATTTTCAGTATAGAAGCCAACTAGATTGGCAGTTTCTAAGTTCAGCTTTCCCCATCAATTCACTTTTTTGGAAGGTGATGGAGACAGGATTCCTTGTTTTCTTGTTTTTCTGGATTCTACACTATCTGCCATCTCCTTTCTTATACCTTTTCTGTTCATCTCATTCTTCCTTTCTTTTTCTTCTTCTCTTTTTACCTTTTTACCTTCCTCTGGGAGAAGGTTGTCATTTATCACTGTCCTTTAGAGATGGCACCTTCTTAAATTTCACAGTCACTCAGTCAATAGTACAGGTGTCATAAAGTAACAGAAGCAGAACTCTTTTAAAATGGACAAATGCACACACATATACACCCACCAGGTTATTTTAAGTGGCTTTTTAATGAAGTTTAGTGGTGTCCATTATGCCTGCAGAAGTGCGTCACTGGATATTGATAGCCAAGCACATCCATGAGCCTGTGGTCCCTATGCTCTTGTCTTTGAATCAACTCTTCCCAACAGGTCAGCTCTGCCTAACATGGCAACCCAAGTACACCCCTTTAGATACTGCACTGCAAGCCACAATTTTGAAAATGAAAAATCAAATAATTCTTATAGGAAATGCTTCCATACCAAGCCTTTTGTTGCCTGAGAACCATCACACTGAGAGGAAGCTGAGACTTCTTTTAGAGAACAAAGACAGAGATTTTTAAAATTAGGAGCCATTCTTAATAAAATAATGTCTTCCTCTGTTCCTCTTCTTCCTCTTCCTCTTCCTCCTCCATCTCGCTCTTCCTCCTCCTTTCCTCTTCTTCTTCCCCCTTCTCCTTCTCCTACTTCTTCTTCTTCCTCCTCATCTTCCTCCTTTTCCTTCTCCTCCTCCTTCTCCTCCTTTCCCACTTTGGTGATTGAGACGTGGTCAAGAAAAGAATGAGGAATGATTCAAGTAAATAACCTCTGTCTCTCCCCCCCCCCCCCCTCTGTGTATGAAAACAGTCAATTCCCCAAAGAAAAATGATTGACAGGAGTGTCACAAATTGCAAAAGGAAGTACTTCACACAGCATGTAATTATTTTAGAGAATCAACTGTGACTTCAATAATGATGGCTGTTGGAAAGGGCTCAGATGAGAGAGAAGGACATCTATGCATCAAGGATATAAATTTTCACTTATTTTTGTCCACTACCACCATAAGGAGGAAAAATTTCCAAAGTTTTCTCCCCACTGAGCAGGATTACAAGAGTTTGTAACATGTTTGCCAATGATGTTTCACATTTCAAGAATTTTGAATGAAAATTTGATGTGTGCATTCTGTGTGTGTATTGCATCTTGCACTAGCACAACACATTTTTATAGGAAAGAGGTGTTAGTTTTCACAATATACATGATTTTTGCACAATTTTTGCTGAGATGCAAAAACATTTTAAATATGCAAAAACTCTTTTAAGATGTTGAGATACCCATTATCATTGAAGAAGACAAAAATTAAGAATTCCCTTTACATTTCTAGTCCTGATGTTCTTTTGTAATGCTTAAAAGCAATTACAGGATATGGATAATCAGGTCAAGGCTATGGTGCCAATAGACAAGGGATTAATCCATTCCCTAGGCCATCTTCTCTATTTAAATAATTCCCATATCTGCTATTTACTACACAGGAGGTACCCACAATATCAGGATGATTTGGGTCCGATCTGATTCAGCCACCCCATGGTTGTTTTTAATCTTTTTAAAAATATGCAGAGGTTCCCATCAAAGAGAACCTCAAGAATACTCAGGCTTAGTCCTATAAAATATGGATATTCCTGGACATTTGGGAGAGACAATGTGATCTAACTGTTCATGGAATCACAAAGATGTAGAGATGAAAAGTATACCAAGTGTCATCTCATCTAAATGGCCACAGCAGGAATTCAGCATCCTTGAGAAGTGAAGCATCTAGCTTTTGTTTTAAAATCTCCAGTGATTGCAACTTCTCCATCTAATGTCCATTCCATTGTCAAACAGCTCTTACTTTTAGGTAATCCTTCCTAATGTTTAGGTGGAATTTCATTTCATGTAATCTAAATCCACTGATTAGAATCTCACTTTCTAGAGCAACAGAAAACAAGTTTGTCCATCATCCTTTTAACACCTATCTTGATCTGCTCTTCTCTAGACTACAGTAAATATACCCAGATCTCTACATGCTTACAGGGCTTGGCTTCCACAGCATTTCTAATCTTAATGGTCCTCCTTTGTCTACTTCCAAGTGATCTGATATACATATGCCACATAATAAATGTATAAACCTCTCTGGCACAAAGGACAAGAACCTATTCAACACTTGGGGAGAGTAAAGCTCTGCCAGCATATTTAGACAGCAACAAAATTCTGGGAAGATTGTGGTACTAGAGTGCTATTCCAGGCCCATTAGAATTGATGCCAATGGATGAGGCCTAGAGATAACCCCTTATGATATCACAGAGAGAAGAGCCTAGTGGTATCACAAGGGATACCTTCTGGTGATGTCATTAAACATGTTATAATCTTTGTTGTTATTGTTGTTGTGTGTCTTCAAGTTGTTTCCAACTTATGGTGACCCTAAGGTGAAACTATCATGGAGTTTTCTTGGTTTGCCATTGCCGTTCCCTGGGATTGAGAGCATATGACTTGCCCAAAGTCACCCATGGGCAAGCAGGGAATCAAACCCTGGTCTCCAGAGCTGCAGTCAAATACTCAGACTACTATGCCATGCTATTTTCATCTACCAAATGATAAAAACATACAGATAGACATTTTTCAAGGCAGAACTCTCATTTTCAGATTCCTCCCTGACCCAAGACTGGAGAAGAGATTCTAGGTCTAGAGACTTGTGAACTCTGTCCAATGCCAATTTTAGTCCAGCAGCTGTTTTAGATTGTAAGTGCTGAGGTGTCTGAGGGTACACCTGGACTTTAAACACATGTAGACATAGGGAACTGCTTTTACAAGGGACTATTAGATACTTTGTTACATAATTGTATAAAAAGTACAATTGCTAGCATAATCTGAAGTTATGGCACAATGCTTAGTGAGCATAGAGTGCTGACTTTCTGTTGGGATCAACAATTTAGAAGCTGGGCATTAGGAGGAGGTATGGAAGTACTTCACCTTGCAACATTTTGTGGCAGTTTTCTGCTGGTGCCTCAGAATTCCAGATATTGGTCTCAACAAAGCAATTTTGGCGCATTACAGACGCGCCTATAGTACGTCCTCAGGACGTACTAGGGTTAGGAAGGGGCGTTACTTCCTGACGCCCCTAACCCTAGTACAGACTGGGTCTGTACAAAATGGTGATGCCCTATACACAAGGGGACCGCCATTGCTACGTCACTACCGCGTCGCCTCCAAGCGAGGCGGCGCAGAAGTGCATACTCGCACCGCACGAGAGCGCCTGAGGCACTCTTTCGGCAGCTCCTTCCAGGATTTGCGTCGCTGGCGCAGTCTCTACACGGCTGTGCCAGCAACAAAAATGAGATTTCTTTTGGTCCCCACCGCCATCGGGTGTCCTTGGGGCATGAAGCCCCAAGGACACCCCTTTCTAGGCCGCAGGGAAGTGGACTTTTGCCACTTCCCCGCAGCCTGTAAAGCAGCGGATCGGGGCCTCAGAGGCTGCCACTGTGGCAGCTGAGGCCCTGATCCGGTGAGGAAAGGGCCAGGTACAGGCCACCCCAAACGGGCAGTCTGTAACGCGCCTTAGTTGGTAACAGCCACAGAAGAATGCTGTTACTTCCGTACCCTGTTTGTGAGCTTGAAGCGGCATCTGTCTTTCTGTTGTTGAAAACAGAATGTTAGACTAGGCTGACCTTGGTCTGACCTAGCAAAGCAATTTTTATATTCTTTGCTAATGCATTTTCAAGCTAGCAATGAAACCACAAAAGATAGAAATAACTTTTGAAGACATGAAAACCTAGATAATTAAATTGTTTCAAAGTTTCTGCATATATCTTCACCAAGAGGCCAACTCAAGGCTGATGCCAATTTGGGATGTACTAATAGGGGAACAGTTTTCAAGATAAAATATGTGTTCCTTTCTACACAGAACATAGAAAACAGGGCTGGGCAATTTGAAAATGCAACCTTTTTGATACTGTCAGACCACAATTCCTATTAGCCATCATCGTTTACTGCTCTGGCTAGAGCTAATGGGAGTTGGAGTCCAACAACAGCTGGAAGAACACAAGTTGTTCCCCCAATGCTTGTACTTGGAATCAGGGATATAAATGTTTCTCTTGTTTAGGAGGAACGTTTCATCTCTATGAATTTGTTCTAAAGCCCATCAGCAAATGTCGCATGATCCTGTGAAGGAAGCATCCTTTTCATGGTAGACAAATATTTCTTTGGTCCCTGCATCATTTTTGGTCTAGCAGGGTGAACTGGTTTCTTAAACAATTTGATACACGTGCAAAAGCTATTCACTAGGGAATACCTTGTTCCTGCAGTAGTAATGGAGAGTTGAGCCAAAAAAACCTGAGTGTGGATTTTCGTCTTAACTCCATCCATAGTCCAGCAAAGAAGGGGACAATCTGCCAGATTTTGTCAGGAGAGTGAAAAAACTAAGAAATGGAGGAAGAATGAAAAATGGTAATAACCTATGCTTTTTCTGTAGTCTTTAGCAACCAGAGTAAGTCACAGTGGTACTGTGCTACTTAACCATTACAATTTGCACAAACACAATGTTACCCAAAGTCATTAGATGGGACTGCGGGAGAGGTCCCTATCAACTGCCATCTTCACTTTAAACGTCGGGGATTAATAATATAAATAAATAAATATTTTTTATAGCCCGCCTTTCCTCAGATCAAGGCGGGTTACAGAAAGTGCCATTACAAGATAAAAACACAACAAATATACATAAAATAACCATCATTAGATACAATCAAATACAATCAATGCAAACCACAATATACTCCCTCCCTAACTGTCATCGTTCGGCCTCTGAGGGAGAGAGAAGGCTGGCCCAGTACCATCAGGGGCTAGCCTGAAGACAGAGGCTCCTCCCTCCCTAACTGTCATCGTCGCTCTGAGGGAGAGAGAAGGCTGGCCCAGTTCCATCAGGCTGGCCTGAAAAAGGAGGCTTCCCTCCCTAACTGTCACGTTCGGCCTCGTGAGGGAGAGAGAAGGCTGGCCCAGTACCATTAGGGGCTGGCCTGAAGACAGAGGCCCTCCTCCCCTAACTGTCATCGTTCGGCCTCTGAGGGAGAGAGAAGGCTGGCCCAGTACCATCAGGGGCTGGCCTGAAGACAGAGGCTCCTCCTCCCTAACTGTCATCGTTCGGCCTCTGAGGGAGAGAAAAGGCTGGCCCAGTACCATCAGGGGCTGGCCTGAAGAAGAGGCTCCTCCCTCCCTAACTGTCATCGTTCGGCCTCTGAGAGAGAGAAGGCTGGCCCAGTACCATCAGGGGCTGGCCTGAAGAAGGAGGCTCCTCCCTCCCTAACTGTCATCGTTCGGCCTCTGAGGGAGAGGAGGGCTGGCCCAGTACCATCAGGGGCTGGCCTGAAGAAGGAGGCTCCTCCCTCCCTAACTGTCATCGTTCGGCCTCTGAGGGAGAGAGAAGGCTGGCCCAGTACCATCAGGGGCTGGCCTGAAGACGGAGGCTCCTCCCTCCCTAACTGTCATCGTTCGGCCTCTGAGGAGAGAAAGGCTGGCCCAGTACCATCAGGGGCTGGCCTGAAGACAGAGGCTCCTCCCTCCCTAACTGTCATCGTTCGACCTCTGAGGAAGAGAGAAGGCTGGGCCCAGTACCATCAGGGCTGGCCTGAAGAAGGAGGCTCCTCCCTCCCTAACTGCATCGTTGCGGTCCTCTGAGGGAGAGAGAAGGCTGGCCCAGTACATCAGGGGCTGGCCTGAAGACGGAGGCTCCTCCCTCCCTAACTGTCACGTTCGGCCTCTGAGGGAGAGAGAAGGCTGGCCCAGTACCATCAGGGGCTGGCCTGAAGAAGGAGGCTCCCCACTCCCAACTGTCATCGTTCACCTCTGAGGGAGAGAGAAGGCTGGCCCAGTACCATCAGGGGCTGGCCTGAAGAAGGAGGCTCCCCCCTCCCAACTGTCATCGTTCGGCCTCTAGGAGGGGAAGGCTGGCCCAGTACCATCAGGGGCTGGCCTGAAGACAGAGGCCCTCCCTCCCTAACGTCATCGTTCGCCCTCTGAGGAAGAGAGAAGGCTGGCCCAGTACCATCAGGGCTGGTCTGAGAAAGGAGGCTCCTCCCTCCCTAACTGTCATCGTTCGGCCTCTGAGGGAGAGAGAAGGCTGGCCCAGTACCATCAGGGGCTGGCCTGAAGACGGAGGCTCCTCCCTCCCTAACTGTCACGTTCGGCCCTAGGGGAGAGAAGGCTGGGCCAGTACCATCAGGGGCTGGCCTGAAGAAGGGAGCTCCCCACTCCCTAACTGTCATGTTCAGCCCTGAGGGAGAGAGAAGGCTGGCCCAGTACCATCAGGGGCTGGCCTGAAGAAGGAGGCCCCCCTCCCTAACTGTCATCGTTCGGCCTCTGAGGGGAGTGAGAAGGCTGGCCCAGTACCATCAGGGGCTGGCCTGAAGACAGAGGCTCCTCCCTCCTAACTGTCATCGTTCGGCCTCTGAGGGAGAGAGAAGGCTGGCCCAGTACCATCAGGGGCTGGCCTGAAAGGAGGCTCCCCCCTCCCTAACTGTCATCGTCGGCCTCTGAGGGAGTGAGAAGGCTGGCCCAGTACTCAGGGGCTAGCCTGAAGACAGAGGCTCCTCCCTCCCAAGTGTCATCGTTCGGCCTCTGAGGGAGAGAGAAGGCTGGCCCAGTACCATCAGGGCTAGCCTGAAGAAAGAGGCTCCTCCCTCCCTAACTGCCCGCCCGCTCGCTTTCCACCTGGGCAGGAGCAGCCCAGAGAGACCTTCCTTGCTGCCGAGCGGCGTTCCAGGGGGAGATCTTTAATCTGTACTGTTTTGTATTTTCATTTGTTTTGTAAACCGCCATGATCATAGGAAGCGTATATAAATAAAATTCAATAATCAATCAATAACATATCCAGCTAGCTTAGAATGTACAACAATAGTACAGTGAGGGGGAAGAGGGGAGGCTAACAAGGGAACAATTAGGGGAAGGCTTGTTGGAACAGGAAGGTTTTTAACTCCTTCCTGAACCGATCAAGGGAGGTGGCCGAGCGGAGCTCACCGGGAAGCGAGTTCCAGAGCTGAGGAGCCGAGCTGGTAAAGGCCTTGCGTGAGTGGTGGCATATTCGAGTCTGGAACTCTCAGCAATGCTTCCCGGCCGATCTGAGTGTGCAGGGCGGATTATAGGGGGAGAGGCGGTCCTCCAAGTACCCTGGGCCCAAGACATTTAGGGCTTTATAGGTATAAACCAACACCTTGTATTGCACTCGGAAGCAAATAGGCAGCCAAGTAGATCTTTAATACTGGTGTTATGTGGGTGGCCCTGGAAGATCCGTGACCAACCTAGCTGCCATATTTTGAACCAACTGTAGCTTCCGAGTATGGTACAAGGTTGCCCCATGTAGAGCACATTACAGAAATCCAAACAAGAGGTTACCAGAGCATGTACCACGGTTTCAATCCCTCCGGCCCAGGAAGGTCGCAGCTGGTGAATAACCGAAGCTGATAGCAGGTACTCCGGACTCTGTTCGCAGTCTGGGGGTGCTCCTGGACTCGTCGCTCCACCTCACATCCCAGGTGGATGCGACGGTCAGGAGCACCTGTTTTCAACTCCGTTGATATGCTAGCCGAATCAGATCGGCTGGGAAACATTTGCTGAGAGTCCCAGATTCAAATACGCCTCAACATCGCGTAGAGCCTACCATCTCGGCTCCTCTGCTCTGGAACGCGCTTCCAGTGAGCTCCGCTTGGCCACCTCCCTTGACCGGTCAGGAAGGAACTAAAAACCTTCCTGTTCAAAAAGCTTTCGCCTCATTCCTTTCCTTTGAGCCTCCTTCCTCCCCCTCCACTGTTATTATTTTTGTTGTTGAACATCCTATGCTAGCTGGATATTGTTATATTGTGATTTGTGAATTGTACTGTGATTTTAATGTATATTTGCTGTTTTCGTTTTTTCCTGTAACTGAATTGTTGTAACCCGCCTTGATCTACGGAAAGGCGGGCTATAAATAACATATTTATTATTATATTATTATTATATTATTATTATTACTATACTATTATTATTACCACCTGAGATGTAAGGTGGAGCGACGAGTCCAGGAGCACCCCAACGGCGAACGGAGTCCTTCAAGGGGAGTTTGACCCCGTTCAGGACAGGTGGACAAACCTCCAATCCGGACCGGGGGAACCTCACGAGCATTACGTTTCTTCTGGATTCAAACTGAGTCTGTTTTCCCTCATCCAGCCCATTACCGAGTCTAGGCAGGCATCAAGAGGAGAGATGCCATCCCTGGTCACTGCATCAGTCGGAGACACAGAGAAATATATTTGGGTGTCATCAGCGTACGATAACACCGCCCCCGGTGTCTCCGGATAATCTCCCCCAGCGTTTCATGTAAATGTTAAATAGCATGGGGGACAAATGGCTCCTTGAGGGACACCAGAGTAGTGCGCTCTTGTCAGAGCGACAACCTCTCGTGCACCATCGGGAATCTGCCAGAGGTAGGAACGGAACCACTGGAGCGCAGTGCCCCCGATTCCAACTCCCTCAGGCGTTCCAGAAGGATACCGTGGTCAATGGTATCGAAAGCCGCTGAGATGTCCAAGAGCACAAACAGGGACACGCTACCCTGCTATGCCCAGACGGAGATCATCGACCAGGGCAACCATGGCAGTCTCAACTCCGTAGCCTGCCCGGAACCTGGTTTGAAAGGGGTCCAGATAATCTGTATCATCCAGATCGTTTGAAGCTGGATTGCAACTGCCCTCTTGATCACCTTCCCCAAGAAAGGCAATAGTGAGACAGGCCATATATTATGCATCAGGGGGTCTAGGAGGGCTTTTTTAACAGCAGTTTTACAATGGCCAATTTTAAGCTGGCTGGAAATTGCCCATCCCTAAGAGATGTATTGATTATGCGGTGCAACAGAGTTGTTACAACCGCACCCCCCCCCCCCCGAGCCACTAGCCACGAGGGACAGAATCGAGAGAACAAGTTGTCTTCCTAACACTTCTAAGGATCTTGTCCACATCCTCGGTACTTACTGACTCAAAGTGATCCAGTACAATTGAGTCCACGGAAGCTCTGGAGACCTCTACTCTGGTTTCTGAACAATAATTAGCTTGTGTTTGGAAAGAGGCTGGGTACCTTTAGAATCATGCCACCTATGTATACTAGTACTAATGTGAAAGACCCAGGTTTGTGGTGAATAAAAGGTTTATGGTGAAATTACACATGTACACATAGTAATTCAAACAGACACAGCATTCAGAGCTAACCAAATGGAAATGGGGAAATTGGATAGCGGAGTTTGGGGCATACAGAGAGTGGTAATTACCTGTCCAAAAGGTAGACCATAGAAAGCTAGAGTAGCTCAGACTAGTGTCTGAAGGCAACACAGTGCGTGGAATAATCTTTCTGTGCACATGGAGCACAGAGGTGGGCAACTGTATGCAGAAGGCTAGGTTTTAGGACCAATATTTATTTATATCTGATTTGGGGTGTCTTGATGACATCTCATTGTAACAAAGAGCTGATGGTCTTCCCAGGAATCAACAATGGGATTCCAACCTGGTGATGGCTTTAACTTTATAGTAACAAACGCAATTGGAATAAGACAACCAAGGATGCAGAGATAGGACATTTGGCTAGGAACACAGCAGGGGTAAGAGGAAGCATTGGCTTACTTCTTTGTGCAAATGCATTTGAGGAAGTAGGCTAAGTCTACAAAAACCCATAACAGTAACAGTATCTGGATTGTATGCATGCCCTTGGGTCTGCATTCCTTTCTTATGAAAATCCATCTGGTATTCCAAAGTCATCATGACTCTTAAGAAATGCTGTCTCCAGAATATGAAAATATGGAGACAAAGAATAACACAGGGTATGCAAGATGCACTGACAACAATGTGCCCCTCATTTGTAGGAAAAGCAGGATCTAAACACAGCTATTGAATACTGAATGAATGAGAAAACTACTGGAAAGGATTTATCTTCAACTTGAATTTGTATTGTAAAGGCATAACCAGTCCATCCAAGTACTGTGATGGAATACATAGGTCCTGTAAGCTGAATAATTTCTCTGCATCTAAGTAAAAGAGTTAAAAGATAGCTTTCAGCATTAATACCTCAAATTCCATCAGCAGGGGGAGATATATATTCAGCCACTCACCCACCCACCACTACAGAGGAATTGCTCTTAATATATACAAGTGGAACCTTTCACAGGTAATCAGAATGCAGGACTAATATGTAATTATTCCCCCCATCAATATATAATAGCCACTATTAATCAAATTTAGAATTTCTGGTGTGCAACAGTTATTTTCTAGGGGGGTGAATTCACTTTTTAAAGAGAGAGAGTTTGTTATTGTCTCCAAATGGGCTTCCTTTGTTATTAGCTGCAAATTTAACAAAACATTTTTCCCATAAAGGTTAATACTATGAGGTGCTGGTGGAAAGCTTAGAATAGGAAGGCATGTGTTTGCTTTTCACCATTTTCATATGTTCAGGCTTTGCTCTGTTTTCCTCCAATTAAAAGATCAGTCCTTAGAATAAGACCATGGTTTTTCAGTTTATTTTGTTACTATGCAGAGTTGCCAATTCAGGAACATTCCAGACCTTGAAGTCTGGGCCAGAACCTGAGATCTAGAGGTGGCCCCTGGTGATATTATAGCATTATATAGTAGTACCAACATGAGTACTCACAGCTTGTCATTCAAACAAACATACACCAGAACTTTACTGTAATGGCCCTGGAAACTGGCCTGTAGCATTCCAAAACGGAACGTTTCTGGGGACGATCAGCGGCACGGAATGGATTAACTGCACAGCGAGAATGCTGCACTGCTGCCACCAAACATCCCCATCCCATTCCAGATGCGTCCAAGAAGGGGCAATTTTTGGGCAGCGTTTCTGGAATCGCCCCCTGGGGAACACACTGGAATGGATGGGAATCTTGGTGGTGGCGGCAGCGTTCTTGCTGTGCAGTAAAATCCATTCCCCACTGCAGAGCGTCCCCAAAACGTTTCCATTTGGAATGCTACAGGCCCATTCCAGAGCCAATGCAGTAAAGTTCCATACAGTCCAACACCCTAACCTTTAGTTGGTTGCCAAAAGGAAAGGAAAAAAAGCACAAACATGCTTAAGACATTGAGAGAAATGCATACTTTAGGCAACATGGATACCAACTTGGAACCCACTTGGACAAATTACACTCGTTCACCCCAGAGGAAGAGAAGGCAAACCCCCCTCTGAATAAATTTTGCCATGAAACCTAACCATAGTTTTACCGGAAGTCTGAAAGTGCCTTGAAGGTACACAAATAATCATAGAATTATAGAGTTGGAAGAGAACTCAAGAGCCATCCAGTTCAAACCCCCTGCCATGCAGGAACACAGAATCAAACCACTCACAACAGATGTCCATTCAGCCTCTGTTAAAAAATCCCAAAGAAGGAGACTCTACCATTCCTGAATATTCCTGCCAAGCACAATTACCCAGTGCATCACTGGGTTGTGGGGGGGGGGGCGGGGCGGTGGACTGCACTAGGCAAAACCCAGAAGAGGGGTTAAAACCATGTAGGGCCTTCTCCCCCTTCAGTAAGAAGGGCAGCATGCACACCCATAGGCTTCTTCTCCAGGGGAAAGCAGGGGCATTGGGGAGCAGAGGGACACATGTTCAAATACATAGGAAGCTGCAAAAATATATAAAGATAGATATAGATGGAAAGGGCAGAAGGAAGATTTACTCGGAGTGAGCAACTGAGTAAATATATATTATAATTATTATTATTCCATGCAAGGTCAGTATTAATCTCTGCTCCCCACCTCCTCACCAGGAAAGCAGCCAGCCGCGATAGCAACCAAACAACTGAGATGATGGAAAAGCAGAAGCAACAAAACATCATCTGAAAAAACTCAAGTCCTGAGTATCATACAGCAAGACGTTAGTGCAAACAAAGAGTTCCAAAAACAAAGTCCTTAGCCAGTCTGAGAGATTAGGGTTTGACCAATCAGAATAGTCAAAGAGCCCAGAGAGTCTGGAGTTCCAACAGCAGAATTGTCTATCCGAAGTCCAAAGGCAATTCAGGCAACAAAAAAGTCCACGAACAAAGTGCTTCACCAGGGAAATCAGTATGTGGTGGGAGTCTTATTCTTAGAGGTTTTTAAACAGCGCTGATGGCCATTGTTGGGGGTGCTTTGATGCTGAGTTCCTGCATGGCAGAGGAGTTGGATAGATGGCCCTTGTCACTCTTCCAACTCTATGATTCTATGAACCTCTGACAAAGTTTCTGGCAGTCTTCCCAGACTTTTATCTCTGGCTCTCACTGGTGTATTTGTTCCCTAATTGCTTGGCATTTCATGTAAATTGTTTGTGAGCACCACATACCTCACTTCAGATCTTGTTCGCTGAATGAAGTCACAGATACATCGCCTCCTCATTCTCCTCAGTGCCCAACCTGGCAGGAACCTCTGCTGCACTGGTGCCCGGTTCCTTCTTGTCCTCATGGCAGCAGTCCCACTGGCACTGGCATTGAGGAACTGGCCACAGCTTTTTCACAGGGCAGGACACCTCCTTCATGCTTGGAGGGGACTTTCCTCTTTAGGTGTGTTTATCAGAGGTTTTTCTAGCATGGGCTCTTGGATTTCGTTCAATAGAGCCCAGATGAACTAGATACAGACAAAAATGGCATCTCTCTTAACCAGACCTCTTTCCCCTTCACCACTCCCATTTGTGGCTTAAAATCCAGGCCCGCAAAAGCTACTGAGATAACACTGCTGCTCCCTCTAAAATAGTAGTCTTCCTGCCCATCCACTCTCAGGCTAAAGCTCCTCTGGAACCTTCATTCCCAGTACGCACCTAATGTTTAGGTGGAATCTCTTTTCCTGTAGCTTGCATCTATTGTTCATGTACTATTCTCTGGAGTTGCAAGTTGCTCTATCCTCAATAAGGCATCTTTTCAAATAGTTAAACAGGGCTACATGTCACCTCTTACCTTCTCTTCTCCAAGCTAAACATACCAGCTCCCTAAGTCACTCCTCATAGGGCATGATTTCCATACCTTTCACCATTTAGTCGCTCTCTTTATGGGGATTCTAGGCATTATAATAATTAATAATAATAATTTGTTTTATTTATATACCGCTATTCCAAAGATCATAGCGGTGAACAGCTAATTTGCCCCCAACAGTCTGGGTACTCATTTTAGTGACCTCAGAAGGATGCAAGCCTGAGTCGAGCTTGGGCCCTTTGCTGGTCTTGAACTCGCAACCTTGTGGTTTTGAGTGAATGGCTGCAGTAGAGGCATTTAACCATTGCACTACCAGGGCTCCTATCATTGCATTAGCTTTCTTAGCTGACACATATATTGCTGAATCATGTTCAAACTGTGGTCCACCAAGATTCCATGATCCTCATACCATGGGCCAGGAAGCCAAATTATTCCTGGCAGCAGCATCTGCAAAGTCACCTCCATTATTTTTCTCCCCTTCCTGAGTGATGCCCTTCCACTGGAAGGACAGATGAAATATCTACTTGTGCATCCAGACCCTTCAGCTTCCTACCCAGTGGTAACATCATATATCTCCGGGGGGGGGGGGGGGGAATATAAACTAGAATGCCTCATAAGCTAGCATATGGCCAGGTTGATTAATATTTATAACAAGAAGCTTCATGTCACAGCTAAGTAGAGTTAAGCTTAATAGGCCCAAAAACATATACAAAGAGAGATGGTATGTATAACTTTAACAGCTCTGGAGAAGAAAATGATGTTCTGTAAGAAATTTCTAAATGTGAAGTGTTCTCCAATTCTTGAAGGGCATCATATACAAGTCTCGCAATTTGATTATTAGTCCTGTAACCAGTTATGATTCTAGCATTTCTTATAAAATACAATATGAACTTTTTTTAGATGTAAGCTGCTTTGATTGTTTGGCAACAGAAAAGTGGGATATAAATAAAGTTTTTATTATTTATTATTATTATTTTCTTATGCAAGGATATTATTCTTACCTAAAGCACTTGTTAAATTTCAGTGGCTAATTGATATGGCCTTCCAAAATTCTAGCAGCATAATCATTAAAGTATTTTCTGCTCTGCACCATATGTATGGATTTCTCATTGTTTGAATCATGCCTTCATACAGTAATCTTTTTTCAGTAATAGAACATGGTGTTCAGTATGGCCCAAACATACACTCTTATCAAATGGAAATAGGAATATATTCCAATAAATAGTTCTCAATTTCTAACCAGGACTGTAGCAACCACAACATGTTTTACTGTCAAATTAAAGATAAAAGGAAATGAATGTTATCCTCATGCTTTCAGTTTACGCTTTTACACAGTGATTTTTGGTCATTTAGCTTGTTTGTTGTATGAAGGTGTGTGTGTGTGTGTGTGTGTGTGTGTGTGTGTATATGATTTAGCAATGGCTGTTAGTTTGTTGTGGTTTGTAAATTTTCATCAAGTCAGCTTTGATTTATGGCAACTCTATGAATGGGAGACCTCCAATATGTCTTGGAATCAATAACCCAGCTCAGATCTTCCAAACATAGGGCTGTGGCTTCCTTTATTTTGTCAATCCACCTGTAAGAAAGTATCCCTCTCTTCCTACTGTCTTACATTTTGCCAAACATTGTTCTCTTTTCCAATTAATCATGCCATCACATTATATGTCCTATGTACAATAGCCTCAATTTGGTCATTTTGGGTTTTAAAGAGGCCATTAGCTAGGGTTACTAAATTCAACGTCAGGAAATATCTTTGTCCATCGGTACTAGCTGCTGTCTCTAATGCAACCATACCATCCTCCAGCTCAGCCTGATAGCCACCCGATTTCTCCCCAGCTCCACGTTCTCAGGAAAGGTGAAAGCTTCAGTGTTTGGCATAAACCCAGTCCCTTCCCTGAAGACAAAGTGAGAGGCTGTGAGCACATAGCTGGGCAACACCTTCTTGAGATAGAGGGTGAGGCTGTGTCAGTTAGCTTTATAAGTCAGGGACATTTTCCCATTTGATTTGCTAGAAGCAAACTTGGGCAGTTTACAGACCGCCCCTTGGTTTCTCTCTCAGTCTGTGTGAGATACAAGCCTGTGATTTACAAACCTGGACTGTTTCTTGACTGTGATATCTTGCTAATCCTATTGAGACTCTGCTTTGATACATGGCTCCTGACCTCCCACCCCCAACCTGGATGGTTTGTTATTTGGCTATTGCACTTTTAACACTCTAGGTTATGTTGCAGCATGAGAACAGGACAGTAGCATAGGTATGGGAACCACACAGTCCTCCAACTGTTATGGGACTGCAGCTCCCAGCATTCTTCACTACTGATTAGACCAACTAGTAATGCTGAAATCTGTAGGCCTATGACATCAGGAAAGCTGTATGATTCCCACCCAGACATATTAGATAACAAACACACAAGTGAATGGAATGACAAACAGATAAGGACCAAGACCTTACTTTGCTTGGCCAAAAGCCAGCACCATTCCTGGAATGTAAAGTAGTGAAGGCCAATATTCTTTAGCTTTTGAGCTAGTACCAGTTTATGCTCTGATGGATTCTGCCAATTGTCTGCTGAGAGGTAGGCAGTTCTTAGAAATGAATAGAAACAAGAACTGTAGAGCAGTGCTTTCATAACAAGCCCTGGAAACATGGCACATCCTATCCCTGTGATGGTGAACCTATGACATGCGTGCCCTCACTGGCATGCAAAGCTATTTCTGAGGGCACGCAGAGAGATGGGAGGGTGGGGGAAGAGAAGGAACAGGCATACACCTGTTCCTCCTCTTCTCCCACCTTCCTGTGCCTTTAACTGCCTCTCCGGAGACAGCTAAAGGCCCAGGAGGGTGAGGAAGAGTAGGAACAGGTATGTGCCTGTTCCTCTTCTTCCTCCCTCCTGTGCCTTTAGCTGTCTCTGGAGAGGCAGTTAAAGGCACAGGAAAGTGGAAGAGCTCTTAGGCCTCATTGAACTACAAACCCCAAAATGCAACAGGATTCAGTCAGAGCAGTTAAAGTGGAATAGTAACCATGTAAGAGTGTACTGTGATAATCTCCTAAGGCTTCTTCACATTCCAGATGCATTCTTGGAAGTGAAGAAAAGTTATAGTTCTCGGAATGTCTCTGTACCAATCCAGGTCAAAACTTTCCTCAATAAGTAACATCCTGCTTTGGAACAGAAATACAGGACATCCTGCTTTGTTATCTCACAGAGGTCATACCAACCACAGGTATGGTCAACCACCTCTTTCCTCTTTCAGATCCCTCAAAAAGCTATTTCTCTCTCTCTTTGTGCACCTAAAACCATGGACTGCCTTTCGTCCTACTGTGGCGAATGCTGACGTTCATTCCTCCCTGATGGGCTGTTCAAAAGTCAAGATCTTTCTTTTCACCGTAAGGTCATCATAATGAAAGAAAACTATGCAACTCTTCTTGCTTTCGGCACACAGGGAGCCTGCTGGGTGAGAAGATAGCCTGATCGAATGACTCACTAATGTTCACAAGACTCTAGCCTACTTTTCTCTCCACCACCAGCTGCTTGATATTCTACAGCTCTTTCCCCCTCATCTTTAACTGAAAGAAATGTTCCATCTATTTCAGCTCTTCCTTGGTACCCTGAGATGTCAGAAAACTGAGCTGTGACCAGCTTTTTTCTTCCACTAAAGGTTACCAGGTCATTCTCCTTTTGTTCCACAGCCCAACTAGTAGCAGTTCCAGATGCAATGAAAGCCAGTCATTCAATGAAAAGCAGAGGACATTTGCAACAGCTTGCCAACTTTCAAACTAGTATGCTGCATACCAATTGAAGAATCAGTTCCTGGAATTCCACCACCTTTTCCTAACTTTCTATTGCTTTCATAAGTGTCCAAGAAATGCCAGTTAGGATCGGGGCAAGCAACTAAAAAGTAGGATTGTGTAAAGCGAGAAAGAGCATTGATTCTGAATAATGACTAGAATCACCTGGTGAAGTAGGCAGGTGCTAGAAGTCACTTTTCCAGCAGTGGGAGAGGTCATAGCAAATGCACAAAGGCCCTGCTTCAATCCATAGCTCCTTGAGTTTTAAAAGACTGAATAACCAGTAAAAGCTCTGCCAGAGATTCTTCAGACCCACACCCAGAAAATCCTTGAGCAGGCAACAAATAGTCTCATCTGGTATAAAACAGTCAGTGCAGAAGTAGAGAACTGTTGGAGCCTAGGGGGAAGCGTCCCCCACAGCAGAAAGCCACTGTGACATAGTGGTTTGAGTGTTAGAGTGGAGCTCCAGTAGATCAGAGTTCAAGCCCCCACAGAAACCTACTGGATGGCCTTGGAAAAACCAAATTCTCTCAGCCTCAGAGGAAGACAACGGCAAACCTCTCCTGAACAAATCTTGCCAAGAAAACCCCATGATGGGTTACCTAGGAGTTTGACCACTAAGGGGATGCTGGAGAGCTACCCTTACCAGTACTGGAATACAGGCTGTTTCAAAAAGGATGGTATGAAATTAAAACTATACTTACCTGGAATTGCCCTCCAACTGTCTCCCACAGCACCTAGTGGGTATGGAGGACAATCTTCCTACATTTTGAGGGGAGGTAGTTTATACCTAGCAAACAACTTAAACTTTGGGTGGTGTGAGGGGCTCAAGTAGGGTAAAAAAAAGGGGGGGAAGGCACATTTTCCCATCCCTGTGACAATGTTTCCAAAGGCAACCCTTTACTTTCCTCCACATGATAACAGAGGAGCCATTTCCATTAGGACCACTTTCCCCAGTGAAGACCATCTGGCCTCCAACATCATGTTTTAGCACCTGGTTAAGACATTTCTCTACTTCCAAGCATTTGTTATTGTGTGCCTTTCAGTCATTTCCAATTTATGGTGATCCTAAAGAGACCCTATCATAGGGTTTTATAGGCAAGAATTGTTCAAAATGGGTTTGCCTTTGCCTTCATTTGAGGCTGAGAAAAAGTGACTTGTCAAAAGTCCCCCAGTAGGTTTCCATGACCAGTTCAAACCCTGGTCTCCATCATTCAAACCACACTTTACTTAAACATCATTTGATGGGAGGAGGAACATGGTGCAATTTTATCTTCTGTATTGTTTCATTGCTCTTGTTCTCATATTTGAACTTTTGTATTTTTAAAGCATAAGTTTTATTGTTTGAGAGAAAAACATGGCTAAGAAATGTAAATAGAGTGAATAACAAAGGTTTACAGTGATTTTTTAAAAAAACTATTGTTACTATTTGAATGATTTTGGGGTGCTGAATTTAAAAAAACATAGGAAAAATGTCATATTTCACACAACTGGTTTACAAAATTGATGTTTTTATCAATTCAGTTGTTACTCAGCTTTGATTAAGTGCAGTTGTTGATTTTCAGTGCGATTACTTTTAGTACTTCTGAACAAATCTTTGTGTTTTGTATCAGTGAATTAAAATGTTTTCAAAATCTATTAGAAGACTTTAACCTCTTTCTTATTCTTTGTAGGATAATTCTTTCCAGGATCATTTTATTCAGCCACATGGTACAACGCAGAAATATCAAAGCAAGTTGATATAAGATGGAGCAAATCTGAGGTCATTTTTAGATTTAGAACATGAGATTCTTATAAAACTAGCATTGTTGTTGTTGCATGCCTTCAAAGTGTTTCCAACTTATGGTGACCCTAAGGCAACCCTATAATGGGGGTTAAAATGCTGGTACTGCAGCCACAACGGTGTGAGTTTGATCCTGCCAGGATCCTGGTTGACTCAGTCTGCCATCCTTTTGTAGGTCAATAAAATTAGCCCTATTTAAATATCTGAAAGGATGTCATACTGAAGATGTCGCAAGTTTGTTTTCTGCGGCTCCAGAGAATAGGACCTGGAGCAACAGATACAAACTATAGGACAAGAGATTCCACCTCAATGTTAGGAAAAACCTCTGGACAATAAGAGCTGTTTGACAGCAGAATATGCTGCTTTGAAGTGTAGTTGAGTTTATTTAGAATCACAGAGGCCCGTTACAGACGGGCATAAAATACATCCTGGGGACGTACTAGGGTTAGGGAAAGTGCGTGCCTTACGCACGCACCTAATCCTATTATGTCGCCAGGATGTACAAAATAGCAGTGCCCTATACACATAGGGGCCGCCATTACGACATCATGAACGCGCCGCCTCTAAACGGGGCAGCGCAGACGTGACGTTTTTGCACTGCGCGAGGGCGCATAGAGCGCCCTTTCCGTGGCGCTGGAAGGAGCTCCAAAACGGAGCTCCTTCCACAATTTGCATTGCTGGCGCAGCCAAGGGAAGCCCCTTTCTCCTCCTCCCTGCCACCGTCATGTGTCCTTGGGGCATGAAGCCCCAAGGACACCCCTTTCCAGGCCACAGGGAAGCGACCTTTTGCCGCTTCCCCGCAGCCTGGAAAGTGGCGGATCAGGGCCTCGGAGGCTGCCGCTCTGGCAGCTGAGGCCCCGATCCAGCAGGGAAAGGAGCGCCTACAGGCCGCCCCAAAGGGGCAGTCTGTAACGCACCAGAGTTAGAGGAGACCACAAAGGCCATCCAGTCCAACCCCCTGCCATGTAGAAATACACAACCAAAGCACTCCTGAAGATGGCCATCCAGCATCTGTTTACAGCCCTCCAAGGCAGGAGAATCCACCACTCCCCAAGGGAGTGTGTTCCACTGTTGAACAGTTCTTACTGTCAGAAAGTTTCTCCTAATGTTTAAGGTGGAATTTCTTTTCCTATAGTTTGCATCCTCTGGTGGTTTTTAAACAGAGACTGGATGGCCAACTATCAGAGGTGCTTTGATTGTGTATTTCTGCATGGCAGGGGGTTGGATCTGAAGGCCCTTGGGGTTTCTTCCTATGATCCTAGGAATGTAAGATACCCAAGGAATGCAATTTCAAAATCACTGCAACAAGACAGAACAAATATAAAAATGAAAACAACAAAACCGTGCTAGATATGCAGAACCAAATGGCCAGCTATATGTCAATCAGAAATGTTTCCCTGCCTTTACACAAAATTGTTCATCATCTAATCTCCATGTTTAAAATTATTTCCATCTCCCTTTATTACCAGCTTTGTTGCACTGAAATCAATGAACCTCTAGGCAGACAGCTCTGAAAGTAAATGAGACTTGACCAAAGGCTGTGAAAAGCTCCCCACTTTAGCTGCATGGGGTTATTTTCTGAATGAAGGAAGCATTTTTCGCTCACAGTAGAGTTCCTTGCAGCTCTGTTAGATATATCTTTTCCTTACATGGAACTGCCCTGGGCAAGCTGACATTTCGAGATATGTAGGCCAATGCATTACTTCCCCATGAGGAGTAAATGCGTAATCTTCCCAGGTAGACATGGTGTTTTTCTTTTACTTCCCATGTGTGATCACCAGCACAGATGATGTTGCAAAAAAAGAGAGAGAGTTGGCTCTGAGCATGCTAACTGAGGCACCTGGTAAAGAGGAAAACTGCTTGCTCTGAGCTATGGGCCCCACATGACATGAAAAGTTGCATATGGCAGTGTTTAATGATGCTTGCCTGTTTAGACCCACATCCTAAAGACCAGCTAGTTTTGGATGGATCACAGTTGACTGCTGATATCCATCCAGCTCTTCCTGAATCACTTGCTTGTTAAGTTTGCCAACGTACTAGGGAACCCCTTTTTGCTTCAACCACTGTTTCAAAAGAATATAGGCTATGAATTAAAATGAAATCATGTTAGGTGCATCTACACTGTAGAAATAGTGCTTTTTGACACACTTGAAGGGCTATAGCTTTATCCTATGGAGTCCTGGTATTTGTAGTTTTACAAGATCTTTAGCCTCCTCTTTCAAAGAGTGCTGGTGCCTAACAGTAAGAGCTGTTCGACAGTGAAACACGCTCCCTCAGAGTTTGGTGAAGTCTCCTCTGTTGGAGGTCTTTAAGCAGAAGCTGGGTGGCCATCTGTTGGGGGTGCTTTGATTGTGAGTTCCTACATGACTGGATGGCCCTTGTGGTCTCTTCCAACTCTATGATTCTATGAAAATTACCAAGCCCATGATTCTGTTAGATGAAGCCATGGCAGTTAAAGTGGTGTCAAACTACATTATTTCTACAGTGTAGCTGCACCCATTGCTGCCCTGGCTAGTGTCCCAGAAGAACACTTGGAAGAGGAAAGACTTAGGCCCTGTGCAGAACGGCCTTAAGGGCCAGGTTGGGGGAGGAGTCGGGGCATAGCATCCATATGATGCGCATTCCAGCTTCACTCCCAGGGCAGTGTGATGCTGCATGACACACCACATGGCAGGGCACGTGGTATTACGACAGTCATCTGGTGCTGCATCCTCATGATGCAGTACCAAAGGAGGACTGTAAGGCCACGGCGCCGCAGCTATCACAGATTGGATTAGTTTTCAGTGTTTTGGACCTCAGTCTCAAAGGTGCTACAAGTTTCCTTTGCATACTGATTTTCCAGACTAACATGGCTACATCTTTGAATTGTAATTTGTCTAATATGTGAATGTGGCTGTCTGAATGTGGAAACCAAGGGAGAGAGAGAGAGCCCTGAAGTCTGGAGAATTAAAAAATAAATATCTAGGGAAAAAAATATGAGGGGAGAGATATTTGGGGGATGAATATTTGGGAGGAGGATGGGGGGGGGGAATATTTTCAAGCCATGGCTGGTTGAATCTATGGACGCAGAATCCATGGATAGGGAGGGCCAACTGTACTAATGTTGTTCTTTTCTCCTTTGAAAGGAACATTTCACACTGCACCATTATAGCACTGTGATTCCATATAACTGTCATGGGTGCATCCTATTGAATGCTGCTGGGGTTTGTAGTTTGGTGAGGCACTAGAGCTCTTTGATGGAGGATTCTAAATATCCCTTCCTAAACTGAATATTCCAGGATTCCACAGGTTGGAACTATGGTAATAATAATAATAATAATAATAATAATAATAATAGTTATGTTTCCCTGCCTCTCCCAATGGATCGAAGAGGGGTTACAGACTACTTGAAATTATACAAAACATACAGTAGAATTCATACACATGTAAACCATTAAAACCATTAATTCATTAAAAGCATCAACAATTAAACAATTAATATTCAACAGACAGAAGGCAGCAGAAAATTCTTGGTCATGTAGTATCGGGGGGTATGCTCGATGGAAAAGTTCTGTTTTAACTGCCTTTCTGAATGACTCCAGGGAAGTTATCAAGTGAATCTCCTCTGGGAGGCTCTTCCACAATCTTGGAGCCGCTGTAGTAAAGGCCCTTTGCAAGGTTGATACATATTTAGTAGATGTTGTTTCCATTAAATTCTTTCCTGATTTTCTGAGGGTGCAGGGCAGATTATATAGGGAGATGCGGTCCCACAAGTAACCTGGGCCCAAGCCATATAGGGCTTTAAAGGTAATAACCAACACCTTGTATTGTGCCCAGAAGCGAATGGGAAGCCAATGAAGATCTTTCAAAATAGGTGTTATATGGTCAAACCAAGATGAACTGGTGACCAATCTGGCTGCCATATTTTGTACTAACTGAAGCTTCCGAACTTGGTACAAGGGTATCCCCATGTAGAGTGCATTACAGAAATCTAATTGAGAGATTAGCAGAGCATGTACCATAGTTTCAAGGTCCCCTCGGTCTAGGTAGGGTCACAGTTGGCGTATCAGCTGAAGCTGATAGCAAGCACTTCTGGCCGTCGCATCTACCTGAGATGTCTATTGCAGGGATGAGTCCAGAGGTACTCCCACTTCGTCCTTCAGGGGAACTGTGACGCTGTCCAGGACAGGTTGACAAATTTCCTTCCTTAGACCTGAGGGACCTATCACAAGTACTTCCGTTTTCTCTGGATTCAATCTGAGTCTGTTTTCCCTTATCCAGCCCATTACCGACTCCAGGCAGTCATTCAGAGGGGAGATGCCATCCTTTGACACTGTATCAGTCAGAGACATAGAGAAACATATTTGGGTGTAATCAGCATACTGATAACACCACGTCTCATATCTCCAGATGATCTCTCCCTGTGGTTTCATGTAAATGTTAAATAGCATGGCAGACAGAATGGCGCCTTGGGGGACGCCAGATGTCAGCTCCCTCTTAGAGGAGCAGCCGTCTCCCAGCTTCACCTTCTGGAATCTACCCAAGAAGTAGGATTGGAACCACTGGAGTACATGCCCCCGATACCCAGCTCCCTCAGGCATTCCAGAAGGATACCATGGTGGATGGTATCGAAAGCCGCTGAGATGTCCAAGAGCACCAGCAAGGTCACACTACCCCTGTTGGTGCCCAGACAGAGATCATCGACTAAGGCGACCATGGCAGTCTCCACTCCATATCCCGCCCTGAAGCCGGTTTGAAATGGGTCCAGATAATCTAAGACATCTTGGAGTTGGAAGGCAACCGCTCTCTTGATTTCCTTGCCTAGAAATGGTAAATGGGAGACCGGTCTATAGTTGTTTCTCACCAGGGGGTCTAGGGAAGGTTTTTTCAACAGCGGTTTAACCACTGCTGACTTCAATTCAGATGGGAATTTGCCCTCCCTGAAGGATGCATTTATTATAAATTGTAATAATGTAATTACTGCATCTCCACCCTGGGTAGTCAACCAAGAGGGGCATAGATCAAGAGTGCATGTTGTCCTCCTAACACTTCCAAGTAGCTTGTCCACTTCATCAGTATTTATAGACTCAAAGTGATCCAGTGTAACACAGTCCACGGAAGCACTGGATATCTCTCGTATCATTTCTGTTATAATGCCGGCATCAAGATCATCCTTTATCCTAGAGATTTTATCTGCAAAGAAGTTGTTAAAGTTGTCACAGCAGGCTTTAGTTGGTTCTAGTATAGGGTTTGGGGTGGGAGGCAGCTGAGTCAGCTCCCTCACCACCCTGAACAGCTCTGCTGGACGGGACTTTGCAGACGCAATACATGCAGCATAGTGCAATAATTGCGTAGTGTCAAAGAGCTCAGAGATGACTTGAGGTTTCTGATTCATCAAATGCACTCTGAAACAAAGATATGGCTTTTCAGTTTAACATTAGTTTATGTATTCAGGGAGGTGAGGAGCTATAGCAGGAATTTCAGCCATATTTCCACTCAACCTTGAGTCCTTCCCTGTGTGTTGCAGAGAAATCTATGGGATTTTATTCTTGGTTTAAATGTCTCACTCTTCTGTAGCAACATGGCCTTTCGTTAAGAATTTGTAGAAGATGAAATTTTTTTAATGAGCTGTAAACAGTAACTGTAGGAAGTCAGTAATGAGAGAATGTCTCTTGGTCCTTTTTCATAGGAGGCTATCATATCCAATCACACTTTAGAAAGAAAAAAGGGATCAGAGATTTCATTCTTGAATGAAATTGAGACATTCAGCAAACACTGCCAGACTGGCTTTCAAAAGATTATATGTTTACATTTCTTTTGCCTTGATAAGGCACAAGGGCTTTTCCTGTTTCTGAACTTTGTTCCTTTTTTTATTTTTGCAAACTGTGTTACTCCACACACAAAACTATTGGTTATCACTTTCTAATTTAATTATGGCTTTGCTTCCATCCTTGAGGGATAAATTCCTATGTACCACAAGATTTTGTGTTGTGTGTGTTTTTTTAATTATAGAATTATAGAGGCAAGACTTTTTAAAAGCCCACAATTGTAAAAATGGTTCCTAAGAGCTCCCCCTCCCCAATCCTGGAATTTAGAAACCATGTCTTATTAAAAGAATGGTTCTCATTGCATTGTGTACCTTCAAGCCATTTCTGATTTATGGCAACCCTAAGGCAACCATTTCATGGAATTTCCATGGCAGAATTTGGTCCCTTGCCTTCCTTCGAGGCTGAGAACATGACTTGCCCAAAGTCACCCAGTGGCTTTTCATGACTGAGCAGGGAGTCAGGCCCTTGTCTTCTAGTGTCCTAGTCCAACACTCATCCCCACCATCTCTGGTGTCTTGACTTGAGCTTAGCTTGGAGAAAGCACTAAACTATGGTTTGCTTAACTTAATGCTGATCTGTTTGTACATCTAAACCCATGGTTGTTCTAACTATCCATGGCTGTTCTAACATTACACTGCTTTGTTTGTACATTTGCACCCAAATGGGTTTCCTAGCCAATTGTCTAGCTTAAATCTCCTTTGTTTCCATTTCTGAATGCAACCAGCACTGGTAATCATAGTTTGTGGTTGTAACTTAATTTGGTAACCTAGTTTAATCCACGTTGCATCATTTCAGCTGCTGTTGACTACCTGAATGCAGAGCTGGAAAGGAAGAGACTCTCGGAAGCTAAACTAACTGGTTTTTGCCAGATGTCTTTATCCATTCTCACTGTCAGGCAACAAGGTTCTTTCCTCCAGAACCTAAATGATGGGATACAAGTTAATACTGATAACTCAACAACAGCCTTAGGAGATTTTTCTTTCTATGGAGGCAGACATGCTTTTACATGCTTGAAATGTTTATTTTGGGGGACTGCAACTCCCAGAATTCCCCAGACACCATGGTGCCTAGCCATGCTGACTGAGGAATTATGGGAGGTTAAACCCACTGGGTGACCATGGATACATCACACTTTCTGAGCCTCAGAGGGAGGCAAAGACAAAACTCTTTCTGAACAAATCTTTCCAAGAAAACTTCATGATAGGTTTGCTATAGGGCCACCAAAAATCAGAAACTACTTGAAGGCACACAACAATAACTAGTCTAAAATATGACTCTGAGGGTGTTGTTTTTTCTTAAAAAATCATGTTTAATGAGAGTTTTTATGGCTTTAATCCTATGATTAGTTATATGTTAAATGAGAGTTTATATGGCTTTAGTCCTATTGTTAGTCCCATATAGAGTAGACCCACTGAATCAATAAAGCCACCTGAGACAAAAATTGAATCAATGGTTCTACTTAAGCTAGAATTAATAACAGGAGTTGCAACATATATTTAAGGCACAATTTTGCTTTTACAAAGCAATATCAAGAGTTCAACAGACACAACTGTACATAGCATACTTAAAAGACTGTCTACAACCATCATTGCTTCCCAATAACTCTGGTTCTGCAACAGCCACCACCTGCTTTAATAATGTGAGGAGCCATGTTATTGCCAACACCTGTTGGTTTGGGAGGGTTCATTTCACCTGTAAAGCTTTAATAGTGAAATAGCAGCTTGTCTCTTTATTGTAAGAATAGCTCCAACATATTTCCTCTTGAGACAGCTGAAAAGAAAGAGTTATCTAAGAAGGCCAGCAATCCTGTTGTTGTAAGAAAAAATGAAATGAGAGTTGCCTGCTCTTGAGCATACTGAGAGCTGCCAAAGATCTCCAACAAGGGCAGTCCAAGGGATTTAGCAGCCTGGGGGACAAATGTAAGATAGAACTATCTCTGTTCCATGTACAGAAGGCAAATGAAGAGTGAACTGAACATGATGTCAACACTGGTGATGGGATATTACGAGAGCTGGGGTGAGTGAAAGGTTTTTTTAAAAAAAAGAAATACATCCAAACAATAAAAATCACCATATTTCTATATTCAAAGATATAGCCTTGATAATCTGAAAAATCAATATGCAAAAGGATCTTGTAGCACCTTTGAGACTAACTGAAAAAGAGAAGTTATGGTAGCATGAGCTTTCATAGACTTGAGTCTACTGAAGTCTATGAAGGCTCATGCTACCCACTTCTCTCTTTCAGTTAGGTGTTTATCACACAAAGGTTTTTGCAGCTCAAATCTGGGGTGACTCTTGGTTGAGCTATGCGAATTCATGTTATAATGTGAATGTTTTATCACACCTGGTTGCCCTTTCATTGCCCTCCCGAATCGAAGGGGAATCGAATCCAAAGCAAGTCACATGATGTGGATTCACGCAAAGTGAAGTGAGTGCAAATTGTCTTACCACACTGGTGCATACCATGTGGATTCAACTATTTGAATCGGCACCCTTGCGCATGCTCAGTGGGGGTCTGAATGCAACATGACTTTGTACATTTCTGGGGTGAAAAGGGGCGCAAGTTCTTGTTCCCTGTTTCGCGTGATTGCGTGAATATTTGCCTCGTGAATATTTCAGTGTCTTCTTCATCCCCCTTTTTTATTTTCCCTTCCATTTCAGCAATTTCTACACATAGATAGACAGACAGACAGACATATCTGTATATTCACAATGACTTGCCCTGAAAGTTGCCCTGAAAGTGAAAGAACCACCGAAAGTAAATGGGGGAAATTGCAGTGCCGCATCATGGGAAATTTGAAACCTGGGGGGGGGTGTTGTGTTGGTGTACCAAAGCAGAAGCAAAGTTGCATTCCATACCAGACCAATTCGGAGTGAACTCAAAGTGAGCTTGGAAGCGATTTCTGTGAATTTGCTTGTTACCAATTTCGCCAAAATGAGGGGTCACTTTGGAATCACCACAGAAGTGCCACAGAACGAGCCCCTATTGAAAGGAATCGCATGTGATAACACATCATGTTATTGCATGAATTCGCATCATTGGACCCGCAGTCATGTCGGATCTGAGCTGCAAAAAGCTGCAAAAACTTCCGTGTGATAAACACCTTAGTCTCAAAGGTGCCACAAGATCCTATTTTTAGAAACACAAATAGTTTTGTGGAAAACTGCTATGTTTTGTGCAAAACACACCAGTTTTGTGCACAGAAATAAATGTTCTTTCCAGAAAACACAAAATTTTCATGCCCAAAATGCCCTGTAAAGAATAATTTCCTGAAACACTTCAGCTGTGCAAAATTCTTTGTTTTGTTTTTCCATTTTGGGAAGTGAGCAATGGCAACTATAAAAGATAGAACTACGCAACACCTATTTTGCTTCAGTTTTCTCTCAAAAAGAGAACTGTGTGCTTTCATGAAGCAACAGAGACCTTGACAAGGGATCTGGATGGCAAACTGAGGCCTATTACAGACTGCCAAAATAAAGCTGCTTCATGTCTCATTGGAGGCATGCTATTTAAATGATGCATGGGTCCTAAGAGTCCAGAGATCGCACCAAAGCCACACTCCATTCCTAAGCACTGCAGTGCAGCTTTGGTGCAGCTTCCAGATTCTTAGGATGCATGCATCATTTAAACAGCATACCTCCAAAGAGACCCAAAGCAGCTTTATTTTGGCAGTCTGCAACAGGCCGAAGATTGATAAGGAGTTAGTCAAGAATCACCTAACTAACCTACATGTGTTCAGATCTGCAAGGGCAGATGAAGTGCATTCCAGAGTACTGAACTACAAGCCATCATTTCTGGGAAATCTTGAAAAACAGGTGAGATGCCAGAGAATTGGAAAAAGGCAACCACTGTCCCTCTCTTCAGGGAAAAGCAAAAAAGAAGATCTAGGAAACTGCAAACCAGTGACTGTAATGCCATGAAAAATGGTACAATGAATTATAGAGGAGTCAATTTGCAAGAAATTGGATGGCAATGTGGTGATTACTACAAGCCAACATGTGTTTGTCAAAAACAAATTCTATCAAACTAATCTCTAGTTTAGTAGATGGTGAGAATTTTGTGGATGTCATTTATCTGTATTTCAACAAGATGTTTGATGAGGTCCTTTCATAATATTTTCATTAGCAAACTGATTAAATGCGGAATACGTGAGAAGACTGTCAGATGGATCCATGATTGGGTTAGAAAACCATGTTCAAAGAGTCATCATCAATGGCTCCACTTCCCAGAGCCATTCAGTATTTTTACCAGTGATTTATTTGATGTAGTGAAAGGAACCCTTATGAAGTTTGCAGATGGTTCAAAATTGGGAGAGGTGGCTAACAAACTAGATGGTAGGAACAGAATTCAAAAAGACCTAGATAAACTTGATAATTGAGCAGAAAATAGTAAAAATGAAATTTAATAGAGAAAAATGCAAAATTCTACTTTTAAGACACAAAAATCAAATGCACACTTATAGGATGGAGGACACATGTAGTACACACACACAAAAAAAAAGGTCTTGGGATTATTGTTGATCAAAAATTGATCATGAGCCAGCAATGTAATGTTGCAACAAAGAAGGTGGATGCTATTTTAACCTACATTAATAGGAAAATGGTTTCCAGATACAGGGAAGATATCGTCTCACTACATTCTGTGCTGATCAGGCCTCATTTTAAGCAGGATACAGACATGTTGGAGCAAATTCAGAGATGGGCAACAAGAATGATAAGAGTGATAAGATGATAAGAACATAATGTATAAGGAAAGGTTGAAGTAGCTGGGCATGTTTAGACTGGTGAAGAGAAGACTGACGAATGACCTGACTGAATTCTTTGAGAGGGAAGTGACAAACCTTTTCTCTGCTGCCCCAGAAGGGGTCCAGACTAAGTGCCACCATTATAATAAGTCTTGAGTGCGATGGCGCAGCAGCACACACCATTCATTGTATCTAACGAAGGGGGGGGGTCCGCACTCCACGAACCACCACCCTCCTTGGATATGTCCCTGGAACTAATTGTCTAGAGAGGTGGTGGGGTCTCCTTCTCTGGACGTCTTCAAAAAGAAGCTAGACCTGCTGGGGATGCATTCGCAGTAGATCCTGCACTAGGTGGGAGGCTGGACTTGGTGGACCATGAAGCTCCTTCCAACTCTGTGATTCTGCGAACCTATTTTCCATCCCTAAGTTTGAATTCAGGCCTTTTTTAAAACAGGAGGTATACTGCGTTAGAAAGTCAGTAACAGAGGGACAGATAAATTGGCAAATGATGGACAGGAAGTATTGTATGAATGAAGATGATGAGTAGAAGGTTTAAGTAAGTGATTGAAGGTTAGAGTAAGTAGATTGAGAGTGAGAGTGAATGAGTGAACTGATTTAGATTGTGTGGTTAGGTTAATGATAAAAGACATGAAGAAGGGAGAGAAGAAGAAGTAGGAGAAGAATAGAAACAAAGGAGAACAAGGAAGTAGGAGAAGAAAGGGAAGTAGGTGAAAGGAAATAACTGAGAAGGGAGAAAAGAAGGTAACAAGTGGATGGAACTGAAAGAATGTAAATATCAGAAGACCATCTTTGCCAAATATATGGATGAATTATAGGCTGGTATAGATATAATTACAGGCAAAGCTGAGGTAGAGTAGGTAGCAACCAAGTGTAAATGTATGTAAATCTAATATAATGTAATTTTTTTTCTGATATTGTATGAGGTGTGAATCTTCTTTTCTTTTTGTAATGATTTGTAAAAAAAACCAGGAGGTATACTGGAAGTGACTTCTGTTCACTTGTGTTTTTTTTTTGTTTGTTTGTTTGTTTAAGGTATCTCTTGGGCCTAAAATGCCCCAGGGGTGCTAAAAAAACATGACCAAAAATACCCCCATGCCTTGTGTATGTCATTTGAAGGCTAGATAGAATAGAACTGCTATTTTTACCCCACCAATCCTGCAGGATCGAAGCCACTTACAATACAGTAAAATATGGCAATAAAACAGTAAAATACACCAATACATAAAAACCCATTAACCCTCCCTCCAACTGCAACCCATAATTCACAAAACCAATAATAAAATAGTGACTAAATTAATTTTAAAAAACAATCAAACGACAGAGAGATGGGCATCCTGGGAGAGATAGTTCATATCAGTGGGTGGCCAGGTAAGATGCTCAGGGAAGGCCTGTTAGAAGAGATCCATCTTGATAGTCTTTTTCAAGCTGTCAAGGTTGGTAATGTTGTATATAGATAAATGGTTGACTGACTGACTGACTGACTGACTGATTGATTGTAGGGAAATGAAGCCCTCCAAAGACTCCTGGGAGGTCAATATGCTCCCTCAATGTCCTATGGATGCCCACAACATTACAATCCAGCAGAATGTTTTGTCCACAACCCTTCTGAAGGCAGCACTCTTTCACAATATGTTGTTGGTTCCTTATATAAATTGCACAAGTGGTCAGAATTAATACTCTGTGGACAATATCACACTATACTTTTATAGCATGATTACTCCACCTTAACTGCTTTGGCTGCCTCCTGTGGAAATCTGGGATTTGCAGTTTAGGGAAGGAGTTTCAGAATTCTCTGCCTGAGAGCTCTTAGGCCTCACTAAACTACAAAACCCAAAGCTCCCCAGGAGGCAGCCATAGCGGTTAAAAGTGGATTAATAGCACTATAAAAGTGGAGTGTGATATTAGGAGATGGTTAGGGGGCTAGGAATAGATGGTGGCCTGGGAACAGATGTCATAATTGCAAAGGAGGACAAAGCTCTGCAAAATGAGGGATATTCAAGAAAAATATAAGACGTTACCAATTTATGCTTCTCAGTCATGTTCTCAATGGAGGGTTTGAAATCCCTCCTTAAGAGAATAATGAAATGTAGGACATGTCCTGGAAAAGGAGGACATCTGGTCACCCTTCCTAGGAAGGGCTTTAGTCTCCCTGTATTATATCTTTCATCACTCTTCCTCTTCCCCTCAAAATTATTCTCATATTGTAAAGTTGTGAACAAGTTTGTTTCATATATGCAAGGAATCCTATGGAAAGACACATCTGGAAGCAGATGGAGGTAGGTGACAACAGAATCAATAAATAACACTATTTCTTGCCTGCCAATCTGTCACTGGTACAAATAGAAACTCTAAAAAACAAGGGGAGAAAGATGTATTGAAATAAATTTGTTCAGTATCATGATGGTTTCTGAGAAGTTCCTAATTCTAGCTATCTATTCAGAGAGCTTTTCAAACAACAGAATCTAGGACAAATGGCAGAAGAAAGTGAGGTCTGCTTAAATCCCTCACTGAGAGATGTCTCTCCTAATGCAAGGTGGCAGCTGCGAAACGAGTACAAAAATATTGCCATTTTGAAATATATTATTTACACATGCTTTGGAGGGAGGGGCAGAAATAGGTATTGCAAATGCCTATGAGCAGCTAAGAACATGAACTTGAAGTAAATCCTACACACACAGCTACTTGTTACTAATCCTGAGCCAAGAAGGGAGGCTGAAAGTTATACATTATCTATTCCATCTACACACTTGTGGGACAGCTGGTAAAATTTGCCCTGGTTATGAGCCAAGCCTTTAGAGACAGATTTTTTCAAAGGAGCTTCAAGCACAGGCTGTTTCCAAATTCAGAGCAAGGCTGTCAGAAAGGTATTGGTCCTGTTCACACACCCTTAAAAGGCACACGCCAGTTCGTTGGCTCTTGCTTAGGAAAATTTAGGTAGCATTTTTAGTAGTAGTGCCAATCCAGGACAGAGTGGAGATCTAATGGTGATAACAGGAAGGACTCTGGTGCATAGCACATGGTTAAACTTTGGAATTTGCTACTGCAAGATGTTTTGATGGATGCCACCTTGGGAAGCTTAAAGAACTGCCGCTGATGTTGTATGTCTTCAAGTTGTTTCCAAAGTATGGTGGGGTTTTCCTGGCAAGATTTGTTCAGAGTAGTTTTTTGTGGGTTTTTCGGGCTATGTGGCCATGTTCTAAAATGGTGAAGGGTCTGGAAACCATGCCCTACGAGGAACGACTTAGGGAGCTGTGGATGTTTAGCCTGGAGAAGAGAAGGTTAAGAGGTGATATGATAGCCCTGTTTAAATATTTGAAAGGATGTCATATTGAGGAGGGAGCAAGCTTGTTTTCTGCTGCTCCCGAGAACAGGACCCGGAACAATGGATGCAAGCTGCAGGAAAAGAGATTCCACCTGAATATTAGGAGGAACTTCCTGATAGTAAGGGCTGTTCGACAGTGGAATGCACTCCCTCGGAGGGTGATAGAGTCTCCTTCCTTGGAGGTCTTTAAACAGAGGCTGGATGGCCATCTGTCAGGGATGCTTTGATTTGGATTTTCTGCATGGCAGGGGGTTGGACTGGATGGCCCTAGTGGTCTCTTCCAACTCTACGATTCTATGATTCTATGATTCTATTCTAGCAGAGTTTCTTTTTGACGTTTTGCCAGCATCTGTGGCTGGCATAGATGCCAGCCACAGATGCTGGCAAAACATCAGAAAGAAACTCTGCTAGAACATGGCCACATAGCCCGAAAAACCCACAAAAAACTATGGATGCCGGCCATGAAAGCCTTCGACTTTACATTGTTCAGAGGAGGTTTGCATTGCCTTCCTCTGAGGCTGAGAGCATGTGACTTGCCCAAGGTCTCCCAGTGTGTTTCATGGTTGAGCTGGGAATTGAACTCTGGTCTCCAGAGTTGTAGTTCAGCACTCAAACCATTATGTCATGCTGGCCAGTTTAAAGGAAGATTGGGCATGGTGCTCCCCATATGGACAGGCGAGCACCAAAATGGCACACAGGTGGGGAAAGTAGAGCTGGGCACATGTAACTGCTCAGCCCTATCTAGCCTTATTTTCGAGCCCAGGCCGGCACAAAGTGCTGGTCTGTTTAGGGCCAAAGTCTATATTGCTTTACTGGTAAAAAATAATAATAACAATAATGTTAAACAATTAAAGACAAGTTTCAAAAACATTTCTAAAATATAGATATATATTATCATACACACACACACATATATTAGTTTGTTGTAGCAAAAAACAAAGAATCCAGTATCATTCAAAAAACTAACAAGTTTTACTGCATTGTGAGCTTTTGTGTACTTGTTGTTTTGTGTACTTGTAATGTGCCTTCAACTTAATAGGATTTTCTTGGAAAGATTTATTGAGAGGAGATTGCATTGCCTTCCTCTTAGGCTGAGAGAGAGTGATTTGCCCAAGGCCCCTGTGGGTTTCCATGGTTGAGTAAGAATTCAAACCCTCATCCTCACAGAATCTCAGTCCAATGCTCATACCACTACATCACAGTGACTGCTTTTCGTAGACTATAACTCACTTAAAAGCTGAGCAGCTAATACTAGTAAATTATTATTATTATTATTATTATTATTATTATTATTATTATTATTATTATTAACCTTTATTTATGAAGCACTGTAAATTTACACAGCGCTGTACATACAATCTTTTTAGTTAGACGGTTCCCTGCCCTCAGGCTTACAATCTAAAAAGAGACATCTCACCTCTGACATGCTGCAATAGTCAAAGTTGGTTGTTGTCACAGAAACACTGATATCTGGGGCTGCAGCGATAGGAGCACATATTCATATTGTTTCTCTTTGGGAATCTGATCTGGGATTAAGCATTGTTTTCCCAGTTTTAGGAACCTGCTTGCTTCCATTATCCTCTGCTCACAGTTGGCTAGATAAGCAGATATGACAAAGACACCACAAGTTTTCCCTGTTCCCTTACATCAGAAGGAAATAGACCAGCTCACTCTGAGACTTCCTATGACTTTGAAATGATTCAAAATTAACAGCTATTTGAGATACATGTAAAAGTGTGCCTGTGCATGTGTGCATTCAAATTTGTTGTTGTTGTTATGTGCCTTCAAGTTGTTTCTGGTTTATGGCAACCCTAAGGCGACACTATCACGGGGTTTTCTTGGCAAGATTTGTTCAGAGGAGGTTTGCCATTGTTTTCCCCTGAGGCTGAGAGCATGCAACTTGCCCAAGGTCACCTGGTGGGTTTCATGGCCGAGGTAGGAATCAAACCCTGGTCTCCATAGTCATAGTCCAACACTCAAACCACTACACCACACTAAACAAGTGCATATCTCTACTTATGGAGCCAGTATGGTGTAATGATTTAAGTGCTGGACTAGTTCCCCAGGAAAGCAGAGTCTGGTGTAGTGTGGTGTAGCGGACCTATTGGATGGTCTTGGGCAAGTCCCACTCTCTCAGCCTTAGAGAAAGACAATGGCAAACATCCTCTGAATATATCTTGCAGAGAAAACTGTAGAAATCATGCAGTTTGACACCACTTTAACTTCTATGGCTCTATCCTACACAAACCTGGGATTTATAATTTTGTGAGGCACCAGCGCTCTTTGGCAGAGAAGGCTAAAGATCTCACAAAGCTACAAATCCAAGAATTCTTGAGTCCCTATATTGGGAGCAAGATGGGATATAACTAAATAAAATAATGATAACAATAATTTTTGCCCCCCAAAAACATTTTTCTGTGCAGAAAGTCCATGTATATTTTCCCCCACAAATGATTTTCCCAAAAGGAATTTTGAAGTGGGAAGAATCTTGCAGCTTTTCTGTTTTAATTTGATGGGATGTATCAAATGTCAGGATACCCTTTGCAGTGGAAGATGTAAGCATGAACAAGTATTCTTTGCATCACCGCAGCCTATAATAGAATGATAGAATGCCTTGGTGATTTCTTTTTCTTAAAAAAGCTTCAAAAACTAGTTATCTCTGCAGCATCTTTTCCCCACCTCTTTCCCAGGGGAAAGATTTGTATTAATAGGTCATTTTTTATGCAAATACTTTTTGTGTTCTGACAAATAGCAGGGTACCTAATATTTGGCCTGTCACGAAGCCAACTTACTCTACTAGAGTCTTTAAAGAGCCCTTTGCATTAATTCAACATGAAATGTCAATGCTTCATAATTCATGACAGTACGCTGAGAGACCAATTTTCAATAGTGTTGCTCAAGGTTCAAACTAAGATTGCATCTGAAACCAAGAGAGTCAGTTCTTTCCTGGAATGCTTGAATGCCTCCTTTCTGGCTCAGATATTACTTTCTGAGTTTGTGTGTTTTGACTAAACATCACTAGCTATCATATTAATCTAACCGATTCTTAACATATGAGAAAGGTATGTGATCCTTTCATAAACCACAATTATTCATTAATAATTCCTTTGGTTTGATCACTTTTGCATATGAACAAAGAGAATTGCTCACAAGTACGAACTTAAGAGAGCCAGCATGGTGTTGCAGTTTGAGTGCTGGACTATGACTCTGGAGAACTGGGTTCCAATCCCTGCTCAACTGGGTGGCCTTGGGCAAACCTCACCTGGAATACTATGTCCAGTTCTGGGCACCACAATTCAAAAAGGATGTTGACAAGCTAGAGCGTGTCCAGAGGAAGGGTCTGGAAACCATGCCCTATGAGGAGAGTCTTAGGGAGCTGGGTATGTTTAGCCTGGAGAAGAAATAGTTAAGAGGTGATATGATAGCCCTGTTTAAGTATCTGAAGGGGCATCATATTGAGGAGGGAACAAGCTTGTTTTCTGCTGCTACAGAGAATAGGATCCAGAGCAATGGATGCAAGCGACAGGAAAAGAAATTCCACCTCAACTTTAGGATGAATTTCCTGATGTTAGGAGGAATTTCCTGACAGTGAGAGTTGTTCAACAGTGAAACACACTCCTTCTGTTGGGGGTGCTTTGATTGTGAGTTCCTGCATGGCAGGGGATGGAACTGGGTGGCCCTTGTGGTCTCTTCCAACACTATGATTCTATGATTCTAAGTTGCACACTCTCAACCTCAGGGAAGGCAAGGGCAAACCTCCTCCGAACAAAACCTGCCAAGAAAGCCCCTTGAAAGGTCTTTTTAAGTTGGAAATTACTCAAAGGCAAACAACAGTTGCAACAAATGAACTAAGGCCTGGTTCATATAGGCTTCTTCAGCTGAAAAGTCTTTGCATAAAGAGGATATAGCTGTACTTCTCAGAGATGGTCTATGGATAGCTTGACACGGGCCAAGGACTGGAAGCTGAGGTACTGGAGAACGAAAGCTTCTTCCCACCCCATGTCATTTTAGGCCCAGGAGAGGCCGTTTTTACAACATCTGAAAATTTGAGGGAAAACGACTTAAAAAAATATATGGAGGGTATGGAAGGTTCTTGTGTCCTCAAAAACTATCTTGGGAGACACATTTAGCCCATGGACCACATATATCTCACCTATTCCCTACCTGATGGTCGACTTGCACATGCTGGATCTTCCTGGACAAACATTCTCCTGCAAAGAAACTGAGTAAAATGTTTGTGGCTTTTATTTTATTTTACTTTATTTTGATGGGGGGGTCAGAAAGATGACCACAGGGAACATGATAAAGGTTTCTGTAACATTGTCCATGGTGGGGGGAAATCAGAAAGAGAGAATTTCTCCTTCTCCAATCCTAGAAATTGGGGTCATCCAATTAAATTGATTCAGCCCAGGCAAAAATGCAGGTCTTGTCCCACATAATACATAATTAATTCACAGAATCTGCTGCCAGAAAATGTGGAGATGGACCAGGGGTTCAGGAAACTTTTTTAAAAAGGGATTAGACAATGTCAGGGAAAAGAAAGCTGTAAATGGCTCCTGTGGCGGTGCATTTGAATTACTACAGTGTGGGTTTGTCTTTGACAATGATATGAAAAATTTTGTTCAGTCCAAAATAGGACAGCAAGATTGGTAACTGGGGAAAAAGAGAGGTGAGACTTTGATAGTTTTTCTTTTCTTTTCAAGAAGAATTTACCTGTAAATTTCTTCATATATTTAGTGGAAATACATTGTTTCATTCCCCTCCATCACACGCACACACATACACACAAATAAATGTGGGACAAAGCAAAACTGAGATTTGTCCATCCCAAACAAAGTGCTTTTTTTTTTTTTTTTTTTTGGTAGCTTTTAAAATCTATCTTCAGTTGTGTCTGGGGCACCAAATCAGTGTTTTCACCACGTTTTTGTCCCTTGCAAATCCCTGATCTTAACCAATTAGCTAGCAGGCAGGTAGTCCTGATCCTGTCTATGTAGGGAATAGCTTTACCTATCAGGTTAAGCCAATATAGATTTGCCAGAATTTCCTTTAATTTGATATTGGTGAAGACTTACTGAAGTTTCAAAATTCTTCATAAGCAGAATGCAGAGAAACATAAAGTTGTCAACCCAGCTGGAAGTGAATAGTATGATTTCACGCCAATACTTTGTGATGGTAACTAGCTTTCAGTCCATCTCTGAACTCAGTTCAAGAAGGTGGAACCTGATGGGTTTTGGTTCCAGGACCTCTCATGGATACTAAATTCTGTGAATGCTGACCTGCCATTAAATACAGTGGCTGGGTAAAATGGTGTCCCATATATAAAATTGAAAAATCAAACTTTGCTTTCCGAAATTTATGTGGGTTTTTTTTTAATTCAAAATGTGGATAGTTGAATCTGTTGATATCACAGGCCAACTATATTAACCTGAGCCCTCTAAAGTTATCTGAAGGATCACTTTCTCATACATACACATGTCCAGACCTTAAGGTCAAGTGGAAAGTCCCCTCTCAAGGTGCCTCTGCCAAATAAGATGCACTAGATGGGATATAAGATGGAGGGACTTTTCAGTGAGCTATAAGATAGATTCTACTGTCCTCCTGTAAGAGGCTTACCTGGTGCAGTGTCTATGCTCATTTTGAGAATATTAGCAATAGCAATCACATTTACATTTCTATATCGCTGTAGTGGGGTGAGCCTGGAGGCTGAGAGAGCTGGGAGGGCGGAAGTGGGCCAGGTGGAGAAGGAGGAGGCAAAGTACCAGGAGGCGGGGAAAGATGAGAAGGCAGAGAGGGGTCAGGTGGAGAAAGAGGAGAATTACCAAGGGGCGGGGCCAGAGAGGGAGGAGCGGAGGAGCCCTGGAAAGGGAATAAAGGAGGAGGGACAGTGGTGCGCAGGGAGAGGGGGACGTCGCGGAAGAGGAGGACAGGGAGTCGCGGACAAGCGAGGGATAGTGCAGGTGAAGAGAAGCCCTGGGAGAGACGGAGTCCCAGTATCCCTACAAGCCCGACCTAGCTTCCGACGACGTGGTCCTCACCAAGAGGTAGAATTACGGAACCAGCGGACGGAGGGCGTGTATAACTACTCTGACGAGGAGGAGTGGGTAAAACCACCGACCAGGGATCTGGAAGACGAGTGGTGGGACCCTAAAGGCGCCAAGTGGGAGTGTGGACCTCCTCCCTTAGAGCATGAGAAGGCCGACTGGGAGCCTTTAGAGAAGCACTCAGGAGGACGGAGAGGGCGAGGCTTGGGAAGCCCTGAGACTGAGAAATGGGCAATTTGAGGACTGGACTCTATCAGCCTCTTAGAGGGGACTTTTGTTGGCCCGTTGGCCGGTTGTTGGTGTATCACGGGTAAAAAGGGAAGTAGTGTGTTGTTGATGCATTAAACACTGTTGCAGCAAACTTGAGTCCGGTAAGTTTGTTACGCACGTGGTCTACATCTTCCTTGTTATCGGAGGAATATGCAGCCAGGAACGCCAGCCCCGCCCACAATCGCTTATCAGTGAACTCAACACTGTCTAAGCAATTTACTGTCTGTAAAGCAATTGTCCCCAACAAGCTGGGTATTCATTTTACCAACTTACTAAAGGATGGAAGTCAATCTTGCAGCCCTGGGATTGAATTCACAACTTTATGGCTGTAATACTGGCATTTAACCACTGAGCCACCAGGGCTCCTTCAATGCCAGGCTTGATGCCCTTTGCATTTTACACAACCTTCTTAATCCTTGAAACTTTGTTTTTTATATTTACAGATCAGTGGATTTTTGTGGTGACACTGAACTCCAGTATAGTAGTAATAGTAGTAGTAAAAGTTCTTTACCTCCTTCTCCTCTTCTGCTTTTATTCTATATATTTCAGCTGACTTTAGATTTTATATTTTTGTGCTCTTATTTCTTTATTGAATTGTTTTCACACTTTATTGACAGCCACTAAACTTAGGTTATTAGACAGCACAATAATGTTATCAGTCAAAAATAAAGGCTGACATCCTACATCAGACATATAGCCATGATGGAGTGGCCACAATCTGTCTCCCGATTTGATCCTTGAAACCCACCTTAAAATCCAGCCAGCAGCGCCAAATGACAGAGTTCTGTGGTGATGGCAAGGAAGGCATTGAAGGATGACATGCTGAGCAGAAGGAGGGGCCCTTGATGGGTCTTGCTGCAGCTCTTGGCTCACTGCCGATTTCTGGCAGGAGAGGGGCAGATACTATATTTGTCAGTGCTCCACTTGCCAGCACTACAGAACACCATTCCTCACTACACCTTGCTGGATTTTAAAGTGGGTTTGGAGAGCATTTATGATCAGGGCAATGGTATCATGATCGTAAACGGGAATAAGAAACAGTTCCAAGGTTGTATTCCCAACATATGCTGTTAAAACTAATAGGATGCCAGCCAAAGAAATGTACAGTTGGCCTTCCACATTTGTGATTTTTATTTTTGAGGATTTAATTATTTGCAGGTTTGATTAATATGTTCTGTTTAGAAATCTCTAGGTCCTCCAGAACAACTCTACCAAAGGTTGACCACAGATTCATGCTTGAGAACCTAGAGGTTCCTAGAGAAAACAATTCTCTAGGCATTTGTAGGTCCTCCAGCATGATTCTGTGATCAGCATCTGGCAGATGTTGACCATATTGTTGCACTGGAGGAACTGGAGATTTCTTTAAAAAAAGTGTTCTCTCAGGTAAAAAAAATTTTTTTTTATTTGTGGTTTTTCCACATTCACGGGAGTCCTTCACCCATAACCCTAGCAAATGTGGAGGGACCACTGTAATTCCATACTCAGAGGCAGTCTGTGATGGCAACAGTGAGTGCATGATTCCTTTTATGCTCTGCTCATGAACTTCCCAATGGTTGTTTATTCTTGCATGACAGAACATTGGCCAAGGTGGCCCTTGTGATCTCTTCCAGCTCTATCTATGGAGTTTATCACACTGGGGCTGATTTTGGCATTAAAGAGAAATTAAAGCACATTTAAAGAATCCTGGAAAAGAAGCAGAAATGGTAATTGTGTGAATAATTGTCACACACAAATTGCATTGTTGCTGAAATCCCAAAAGTAAAAATATGCACATTAATACTTTTTTGTGACCACTTTAATGGTGGGTTTTGTGTGAAGTCATGTGAAATCATTACGTGATTTTTCTGAGATATTCATGGGGTAAACTCCCGATCTCCTTCATGTGATTCTAACATGCTAGACAGATTTGGCCTCATCCAGCTGAATCTTCATTCTATTCAGGGAAAAAACAATTCTCACTTCTAAAAGAGCAAGGGGATGTTACTTTTTTGAACTATAACTCCCAGAATCCCCACAGCCAGCATGGCCACTGGCCTTCTAGGAACTTACCTCTCAGAATCCCTATGGCCAGCATCGCCCCTGAGGGATTCTCTGGGTACTGTAGTCCAAAGACATTTTTGTAAACTTTGGGGAAAGAGCAACGTTCTATGAATTCTTCTGCTTCATATTGCCTTGCTTGCATGGGTCAGTTAGTCAAGCGCAACAGATCTGTGCAGTCAGAAAGCTCCTACTCCTGGCAACACAGGTTCAAACTGTAATGCACACTGAGTTAAAACACTGTACCAAGTTAAGTATGTAAGTCTCCATAAATTTCATTCCCACAGGCAAGACTGAATAAGTTTACAATTTTTCTTCTGGGTATAATTTTACCATTTTTCTGCCACACAGTTTTCTGCAGTTTATACTTTTACAGCATATGGGTGTTTGTGTGTGCATGTGCAGAAAACAGCATTTCCTATGTAGAAAATGTATTTTTTATCTAGAATAAGTCCTGACCTGTGAATATTGTTGCCTTTCTAGGATTCTCCACTTCAGGATTTCCTCTGAAGAATGGGTTTTTGAGGAACCCATTCACCTATTATGTTTCAAGTATTTTTGGAATATTCTCTCCATCTCTAACCATGAATTCTTTTTGTGTCATACTTTATTAGCCTATACAATCTACGGTGTGCACCCAAAAAAAAACAAAAAACCCAAAACATGCCTTACACATAAATGGAGTGTCAGTCCTATGTATGAGGACACAAAATTACTCTCCTTTTTTTAGCAGAGTTTTATCTATTGCTACATTAGCAAGAAAACAGCAGAGAACATCTGCAACTGAACTGTGAAAGCCAAATGCCATGACAAATTGCACTTGATCCCAGAATTAATTTCATGTGGTTATCCCTTCCTCCTGCACTTGTTTCACAAACTTTATAACTTAGGATTTCAAACAACAGCACTTTCCCATCTGAATCTGATATCACTCTTGCACCATGACTTCAGATAGCAGAACTGAATTTTAACTAAAGCCAGGTGTAATTCAACATTTACCTTTTTACCTTTAAAATGAAAAGAAATCTATAAAAAGAGGCACCACTATTTAAACTGTTGAACTGAAGCAGGAATTCTGTTAGAGGAAGTGAAAGAAGTATCTGACTTCAGCTACTGTAAATATTTTCTTCTGACATCTGTCTCAAACAACAGTAAAATTGAAAGACTTATTATCACTTCATTTACCTGCCAGATTAACATAGGCTTGTCCAATATCCAGAAACTCTGGGGCTGGTCTATGGCTGCATCTGCACTACAGAAATAATCCTGTTTGACACCACTTTAATTTAACTTTTAATTTTGTTAGTTGTTCATCTCACAACTATTGTTGTTGCATGCCTTCAAGTGATTTCCAACTTATGATGGCCTTAAGGTGAACCTCTCATAAGGTCTTCTTGGCAAGTTTCTTCAGAGGAGGTTTGCCATTGCCAACCTCTTGAGTCTGAGAAAGAGTGACTTGCACAAGGTCACGCAATGGGTTTCATGACCAGGCCAGGTTTTGAACCTTGATCTCCCAGAGGCTTATTGTACAACAAATAAAGTGCCTTATCTCTGCCAAATTCAATTTGAATTTGGGATACATCCAGATTTTATTGCACCCATTTTTGGTGTCATCTCCACTGGACAGGTGGATCATGGGAAACATCCGGCTAGAATCTGAATTCAGCCAGCCGATTTGCAAAGCTGGTGGCGGCAGTGTCAAAAACAGGTGCAATAAAATCTGGATGTATCCCAAATTGGAACTGAATTCTGCAGAGGTAAGGCACTTTATTTACCTGTGCAATAAGCCCCCCAGTGTTGTAGTCCAATGCTCAAACCACTGCAGCACACTGGCCCTCATTATTGCCATTATGTTTAGTGATGTATGATATTACGATTAATGAGTAATCATAGTACAAAAAACATTACATTACCAGAGCCCTGGTGGTGCAGTGTTTCAATACTGGTACTGGAGCCACATGGTTGTGAATTTAATCCCAGGGCTCCAAGGCTGACTCAGCCTTCCATCCTTTCGTAGATTGGTAAAATGAGTACCCAGCTTGTTGGAGGCAATTGGCTTACAGATGTTAAACTGCTTAGAGAGTGCTGAGTTTACTGATAAGCAGTATAAACAAAACAAACAAGCTTCATTTATATACCGCTCCATACCGCCTAAGCAGTGTCTAAGTGGTTTACAAGCTGTAAGCTAAGCTATAGAAATGTCTATGCTATTGCTATTGCTAACATTACATTACCAGAGGCCTGATGGCGCAGTGTTTAAATCCTGGTACTGGAGCCACAACATTGTGAGTTCGATCCCAGGGCTTCAAGGCTGACTCAGCCTTCCATCCTTTCGTAGGTTGGTTAAATGAGTATCCAGCTTGTCGGGGGCAATTGGCTTACAGATTGTAAACTGCTTAGAAAGTGCTGAGTTCACTATGAAGTGGTATAGAAATGTAAATGCTATTGCTATTGCATTTACTATGGTATAATGTGGGAGGAGGTCAATTGGAGGGGGTGACACCATGCATTATCTCACTGAGTGACTAGTGATACCACTGCAGGAAAGGTGGGGGCATATGGGGTCAGAATACTCCAGGAACAGGTTAAATGTTTCCTCTCGTGAGCTTTCTCTTATTGGTGAAAATGCCTCTGTATTCCTTAAGTTGCAACCCTTGACTGTATGCAATTACCGTACTGTCATCTTTTTTTAAGAAGCGCTTATTGACTATTCTACTAGAGTAGAGAGTATCTGGAAATGAACATATCCCATAGGCATACGGAGTGTTGCTGCTAATCAACAGAACTTGCTCTCTGCTGGAGACAGTTCAGAGGAGACACACACACACAATCATTACAGGGCCAGGGGGATTGATTAACGAGGAAAACTGAATTAACTACTTCTCCTAATAGCAGTTATAAACTATACATCTCTGGGCAAGAGTGCACAATGAGAAGGAAGAAGAGGTTTTTTGCAAGCATCTTTCCTTACGTGACATAAACACTCCATATTTGTTTCCTTAATATCTTCTCTTACAATTAAAAAACAAAGACATTTAATAGAATGAACAACAACAACAATGGAAGTAACACAAAACTTACCTACATTCAACAAAGAAGAAAACAAACACCACATCATTACATTAACTTTCCATTATGAAGCCAAGCCCTCCCTTCAGTCCATCTGCCTTGGTCCAGGCCTCGGAGGTTGAGAGGAACTGCTGGACCTCTTACCCTTTCCCTCCACCACTCCCTTCTCCTTCTGTGTCATGTCTTTTTAGATTGTAAGCCCGAGGGCAGGGAACCATCTAACTAAAAAGATTGCATGTACAGCACTGTGTAAATTTACAGCGCTTCATAAATAAAGGTTAATAAATAATAATAATAATAATAATAATAATAATAATAATAATAATAATACATAACCAAACCTAAACATATACAGAATGCAGCATAAGCTAACAAATAACATAACAAATTACTTCCTTCCAAACAAACTTTGTTGTTGTTATCTATTTCTATGATTTATCTGAAGAGGAAGGGTTAAATTATTTGTCCTATTTTAAGATCTTGTTTTACCTACATGTATTTTCAAGCATAAACATCATAGACATCATGACAGAAACAGAAAGAGGTGGCAAAGCCATATCAATAGAGCAACAATCCTGTGGAATTTGCAATGTTTTTAACGCCTCTGTCAAGTCTGTCCAAGAAAGTCTCTTGGGTTTCAACTGCATTGCAGAAATAATGCAGTTTGGCACAACTTTAACTGCCATGGCTCATGGCTGTGGAATTCTGGGAACTGTAGTTTTGCAAAAGATTTAGCCATCTCTGTCCGAGAGCTCTGGTGCCACAACAAATGACAGTTCCCAGAATTCCATAGCACTGAGCCATGGCAGTTAAAGTGCTGTTAAACTGGATTATTTCTATAGTGTGGATGCAGCTTTGGATTGTTGAGTAACTGAGGTCCAAAACACAGTCTGAGACCACTTTAACGGCCCTGGCTCAATGCTAGGGAATTCTGGGAACAGTAGTTTTGTGAGACCTTTATAGCCTTTTCTCTCAGAAAGAGCTCTATCGCCACAACAAACTACACTTCCCAGGATTCCCTAGCACTGAGCCAGGGCAGTTAAAGCGGTCTTGAACTGGATTATTTCTGCAGTGTGTTTTGGACCTGAGTCAACCAGAAATGGTAATCACTGGGAAGAGCTTTGTCAAAATGATGTCAAAGAAGAGGAGGAGTTACTGTAATTTACAGGCCAGTCCAGGACTGCAGTGGGTTATTTATTCATTTATAGACATACCTCAGTTAACAAAGCCTCTGACAAAGAGATTCCTTTTTACAAACTTTTTATGCCTGTCCAGCCCCTCATCATCATCTGTCTAGCTAGACAATTTTTAGCAGCATTGGTATTGAAATGAAGGTGAACGACGGCTGTTGAAAAGACAGACTTTTGGAGTTGAGTTCCAGCAGTATGTCTGCAGGAAACAATGCAATGAAGTTTGAATTATGATTCTATGCTAGCCAATCCTATTGTACATATGTGTGCCTGTGTGCAATAGGCAAGGTAAACAGCAGCTATCTCCAGATCAATAAATTTGGCCACCAAAATAGAAAACATTAAAACAGGGGCTAATGAAAGAAAATGTCATCTCAGAAGAAGCCTTCAAGAGGCCCCTAGAAGGTTCAGAGTTTTACACCCCACCATCCTTGTATGTTGCCTCTTATTTAGATTGTACACCTGCAGTCCACCTACTTATAAACTGCTCTGGAAACCTTTGTGACTGAAGGGAGAGATGTAGATACCTGCTTTACAATAATTAATTAATTAATGTGAAGTATAGATTAATTAATTAATTAAAACCCAAGTAAACATCTTTGTTCCATGCCAGGAATAGCCTGTGCCATTGTAGTTGGGTGGTTTTTGTTTCAGATGGTTTTTGAAGAATTTACTAAAATTTGCAAATTTGTTCATCTTCAAGATAGAAAGAACTTGAGATTAAAAGAAGAATTCATATGGGAGAAACAAAATTGACAGATTTTCCATGCTCTGACAGAAACACAGACAGCTAGGCCTGTCTAACTTTATTTGATTGTATTCCATATTAATGAAATAAAATTTAATATACGATTGTTAAAAAAAATAAAGGCTCAGTGCTTAGCAGTTATCACATCACAGGAACAATGGAAGAAGTTTATTGCTTAATGAGCATTGTCACTGAGTCACTGGCAAGCTTTCTCTTATAGCTCAACAAATAATAGAGAGGGCAGAGGCTGCAATCCAACATCCTCTCAGCATAGCATAAATAACTCACTTGCAGAGAGATGTTATGTGAGCACTACAAAACTCACAAGCAGAAAGCAACAATGTGCAACACATGTCAGTGACTAAGTGCCATTGCATAATGTGGAATGCACAACCAGACTGCAAAGTTTAGGGTGCACAACCATAATGCAGTTGCAGTGGTGTTGAAACTGCATTCCTTCTTACATTCTTAGGATCACAGAATTGTAGAATCATAGAGTTGGAAGAGACCTTAAGGGCGATCCAGTCCAACCCCCTGCCAAGCAGTAATTCACAGTCAAAGCACCCCTGACAGTTGGCCATCTAGCCTCTGTTTAAAAACCTCTGAAGAAGGACTAGATTACTGCACTGCACTCTTATAGTGCTGTGATTCCACTTCAACTGCTCTGGCTGCCTCCTGTTGCATTCTGGGATTTGCAGTTTAAGGAGGGACATCTCAGCCAGAGAGATCTTAAGTGTCAATGAACTACAAAAAACAGAATGCAACAGGAGACAGCCTGAGCAGTAAAAATAGAATAGCAGGACTATAAGAGTGTAGTGCGGTAATGTGGGGATACACCACCATTCTCCAAGGCAGCATTTCCACCGTTGAACAACTCTTACTGTCAGGAAGTTCTTCCTAATGTATAAGTGGAATCTCCATACCTCTGTTTCAGTTAGCCTTGTACATTGTTTTAGACAGAATTGTTGCTGTGCGCTTATGAAATATGCTGCATATTTCTAAATAAATCCCTGTAGCATTACAAAAAATGTGCATTGCCTAACATATATTATTTAAAAAATAATAATACAGCTCCCTTGTAATCTAAGACCCTAAACTGGAGTTTACCTAGCTAGTCTATAAATGGAATACAAAGAGAGTACACATCTTGATGAAAATATTCATTCTAAGTGTGATCAATAAGGAATTAGGAGTATCCATTTGGCTGGTTCCCCTTCATGCTTCTGGGTGGAAAAGGGAGGTTGGTTTAGGTGTGTGTCATGGGATTAGCTAGAGGGGGGGGCAAAATGAGGGCACTGCACCCACAATTAAAACTTCTGCATCCTCAAATGAAATTTTCTTTTAGTCCCCACATTTCTAGTACTGTATTAATTTTAAACATCAGTTGAGCATTTACAACTAGCCTTGAGGCATCCAAAGACAAGCAGCAAGCCAAGTGGCCAAGGGAACACAAACAAAACAACTAAGAAGAATTCTAGGTTTGGACAGTTTTCTGTCTCTCTCTTTGTGCAGTGCCACAAATTTGGGAACTAAAGGACAATTTCATGGGTGGGGGAGAATTCTTGTTTGGGGAATAAGAATTCCCTCATAGCTACACCCTTGGTTTGGATATGGTGAAGCTTCCAGAATAAAGAATGGTCACAATGGTAACTAGCCAGCCTATCTAAAAGAGAAGAAGAAAACAGATATATCAAACCTACATAAATAATATACAGTACATAGTATTCTGTATGAAGAATGACATGCTATGATGCCTGCCTATGCTGCCACAGGATTACTCTGGTAAGGCAAGGGAACTGCAGCTTGCACGGTGAACTTTAGAAATCTCTGCACTGTTTTGTGCTTTGCAAACAATCATCTGTTTTCATTCACCTTTGATAGGAGTGATAATCTCAGATTTTGGTTTACCTGATGCTTTCCCTCATCTTCTCAGTCCATCCCTGTGAGATTAGAATGGTATTCAAGTGGATACAGCGATGCTTCAGCTTCAGTATTTTTATTTTTATTTTATTTTATTATTTATTTTATTATTAAGGAGCCCTGGTGGTGCAGTGTTTAAATGCCTGTACTGCAGCCACTCACTCAAAACTGTAAGGTTGCGAGTTCAATACCAGCAAAAGGGCTCAAGCTTGATTCAGGCTTGCATCCTTCTGAGGTGGCTAAAATGAGTACCCAGATTGTTGGGGGCAAATTAGCTTACAGTTGTAAACCACTTAGACACTGCTTAGGCGGTATGAAGCAGTATATAAATGAAGCTTGTTTGTTTGTTTATTATTACTATTATTACAACAGCATATGTTGTTTTGCTTACTTAGCAGTATTCCTGCCACTTACATTGTCCTGAAATCTACCTGTCCCTGACTGGCTACTGGCATGCACAGTAGCCTTGGTTAAAGTTTGTAACAAACTTTGTATCTTGCTTTACCTCTGTCACTGGAGGAACCTCAGGCCCTGAACTGAACTTGGGGTTCCTCTTGGGGTCTCAGTACATCCCTTTTGGGTTCTTCAGATGATTACACCTCTTGTCACCAACACTGGGTACAGGGGCCCCAGCCCATTCTAAAAACTCTTCTGAAGACTGAATACTGGCAGTAAAAGCTTCAGTCTAATATAGGGGTGGTACAGACCGGCACTTTATGCTGGCCTGTATGTGTGGTAAAGGCTGAGCGTCCGCATGCTCGAAGCCCTTACTGCGCCACCTGGCTGTCATTATGGTGCGCACCCATCCACATAGGGCACACCATGATGACGCATGCCAGGCACAGCACCCAAACAGCGCTGCGCAGAAGGGACATCATGATGAAGCACCGTGGCGCTTATGATGTCCCTTCCAGGAAACTGCTTAGAGCTGCTTCTTTTTGCTCCCTAGAGGGAGTGGATCGGTGCTGCTGAGTGTGGCTGCTGAGGCACCGATCCAGGACACAAAGGGCGGCATCTAGCTGTCCATCTGTACAGCCCCATAGTTTTCCTCTGTGTTCCTACCAGGTTCACCTGTGGGAATGGTGGAACAGTGAGAAGGGCCTCCCTAGAAGACCTCCAAGCACAGACAGGCAAAGCATGGATACATGTTGCTTTAAGCATCTTAAGAAACTGATGTCAGGTATGTGCTGAATGATGGCATTTCATTAATTTTCAAAGGAAAAAAAAGATATCAGAGATCATTTTGCAGGTCTTTGTGTCCCACCAGTGAGACCAATATATTGTGTGAAGAAGTGGAAAGGGGGCTTCTCTGTTGTGGCACCTCAGTTATGCAATGTCCTCTAATAATAGGCCTGATCAGCACCAACTCTGGTTTCATTTCAACATCAAGTTACAACGTGGCTTTTTAATAAGCCTTTGGAGGAGTCTAAGTATTTTATCTAGTTTATTCACATACATAGTTTTGAGTTGTTCCAATCTATTAAGCAATTTAATGTGTTTTTGCACAGTATTTTTTTTTTTTACATTTTACTTTTATTATTTCACATTTTAAATGATTTTAAATTGACTAAACAGATTTTATTATCTGTTGTCCTGGGATCTTTGGATACATGGAAGCATATAAAATTTTAAACCAATCAATAAATCTAGTCCAGTCCACACATTCCCTTGCTCAATGAAGGATGAAACAACATAGTGGCATCTTTAAAGTTGCTTTTTGGATTACAAGTCTAATAATCCTCCAGTTTTCTTCAAGCTCTAAGCATCCATGACAAATGGCTAGCCAGCCACTCCATCCAGTTTCCACCCATTAGTTCTAGTTCAACTACATCTTTTCCCAAAAAAAGCCACAGAATATTTGAAGATACCATGTTTCTGCTTTATTTTCTCTTTAGCAAACTAAAACATGCCAAGCTCTTGCCACTGTTCCTCATAAAATTTGGTTTCCATAAAGTCTTCATAGGTTTTATGGAAGCATTTTCAAGACACCCAGATGCAAATGTCAGAAATTTCCATTGTAAGCCATAAAATGGTGACATTTCTCACTAAATGTCCATATCTATAGTCATTGTTTGCTGGTAAAGGGCATTTTCCATATCATCAGGTTTAAATGTCAAAATTTGCCCAATGATACAAAAATTTCTGATGGTTCCCAGTAGGCTTCCTGTAAAAGAAAGGGAGCGGGGGCAACCCTTAATAATGACCAGCAAATGCCAGTATTCACCAAATTTCTGACATTTGCCATAATGGCCTCTCTTGAAAACGTGTTATTTCTCTTTCGATTGCCAGAACAGTATTGTCTCATAACTAATGGGTGGAATAGATGCAAGTTAAAAAATAGGCCCTGCAAAAGCCTGGGCTTTTAGCTTTTAGATCTTGGGGCGGAGAGGGGACTCACAGGTACAGTACTTCTTTGCTTATGAAATTATTATATTAAAATATATTCAAATGGCTTGATTCCGAGAGTTTTGCTACATTTCCGCTCTACTTCAGCCTCAAGAAAGCCAAAGCGTATAATTATAAAAGATAAAAAATTGAGATAAGTTGCGAAGGGAACTCATAAAGGGCAAGTGGTTAGAAAGTGCTATACAGAACGACAAGCTTAGTAGCAATTTACCTCTCTAAGCAATGCAGGCAGATTCCTACATAGTATAAAAATCAATGAGCAGAAACTGGAGCTGGCAACCATCCAGGAGAGTTGCCAGTTCTGGTTGGATGCATTCCTGGGCGCCTCATCATGTGATGCACAGGAGCAAGCTTTTTCCAGTACTCATTCAAGTGAGAGGCTTGCCCTTAACTGCAAAGAACTCATAAATAAAATCTGAAAGGAATGCATTCAGAGGGCAAGGCTGCTGGATAATAACAGCTTTCGAACTCAAGCCTCCCCTTCCCCTGCTGCAGATATTTGGATGGTGTTGGGTTGTGACATAAATGCACTCTGCTGATGGTCAAAAAGATGCAACTTCTAATTTCTGCATTATAGCAATAAAGCATGATATATCCATTCATATCATGCCTACATATGTGATATTGCTGTACAAACATGTACAAATATTGTTGTATGAATTTGTTTGTCGTTGTGTGCCTCTAAGTCATTTTTGACTTATAGTGACCTTAAGGTGAACCTATCATAGGGTTTTCTTGGCAAGATTTGTTTGGAGGGGGTTTATCACTGTTGCCTCTCTCTGAGGATGAGAGAATGTGAATTGCCCAAGGTGAGCAAGTGGATTTTTATGCTTGGGTGGGAAATCAAATCCTGATCTCCAGAGCCATAGTCCAACACTCAAACCACTACACCATAATGGCTCTCAGTATGTATACATACACATACCTATAGATAAATGTTAAATGGTGTGTTTGTGTGATGAATGAATGAATGATATTTCCATTGTACCTGCAGCATTATCTTCCAACACTACATTTCAAATTACTTAATTTTCTTGTCAGCTTTCTTTACTGTCCAGCTTTCACAGCCATACCCAGAAATCAGAAATACTATGGAATACAGTTGTCTCTCCATATTCGCTAGGGTTAGGGGAACAAGACCCCCGTGAATATGGGAAAACTGCAAATAACGAAAACACTGTTTTTACCTGAGAGGACACCTCTCTAGGAATCTCTAGGTCCTCCAGTGCAACTCTGTGGTCAATGTCCAACATACACTGACCATAGAATGACACTGGAGGAGCTACAAACCGTCTTTCAGTGCAACTTTTAGTTAAAGTTGACCACAGAGTTGCACTGGAGGACCTAGACAGTCCTAGAGAGAACATATTAATGAATTCCGTGAATAATCAAATCTGCAAATATCAAAGTCGCAAATATGGAGGGATGACTGTAAGGCGGGGTACAGACCGCCGCTTTGCAGCGGTCTGGCGCCGCCGCCAGAAGGTCTGCGGGGGAGCCGGAGCCTTCAGACGGCCCGACTCCCGCGCGGACCGAAAAAAGAAGCTCCAAAATGGAGCTTCTTTTTGCGTCGCGTTTGCGACGTAGCGAGGCGCCAGGGGCGCGCTCGCTACGTCAGCAGCGGCGCGACGCGTCTGGACACTGTGCGTCCGATACGCAAAGATGGCGGCGCCCATGTAGAAAGGGCGCCGCCATCTTGTACGCATTGGCTACGTATTAGGGTTAGGGGGGTGCGGAAGCACCGCCCCTTCCTAACCCTAATACGTATTCAATACGTATTTTTTGGCGGTTTGTAACCCGCCAATATGATTCTGAGTTTGGTATTCAATGATCTATCTTTACAGTGCAGGATCTTGCCTAGGTCCTTCATAGCTGCCCTTCCAAATCCTAGTCGTCTTCTGATTTCTTAACTACAGTACAACCTTCATTTTGCTTAATTATTGAGTGAAGGTATTTCAGTGTCTTCATCATCCACTTTAAATGTATGGGAATCATTCATAGCCATCATTTTTGCTCTCTTAATGCTCAGCTACATTCCTGCTTTTGCACTTTCTTTGACTTTCCTTAACAGTGTTCCAAATCTTTGCTATTTTCTGCTAATAGTACAGTGTCATCAATGGATCTTACACTGCTGATGTTCTTTCTCCAATTTTCATGCCTATTAGTTCCCCCTTGTCCCTGTGTACAAGTCTCTCAACAGTTGCATTCAGGATTCCAACCTTTTACTTTTTGCCTACCCTTAACTGTTTGAAGAATTTCATCTGCCATCCAATTAGGCAGTTGCAGATATTGTTTTTGCATTCCATGCTGACACTGTCTCTTGCCTTGGTCTGGACCATTTCTGGATCCTGGTCTACTTGGCATAATAGTACAAATGGTATTTAAATTCTATAGGGATGTTGTTCAGAGAGTATTTTAGCATGGTGATTGATGTACTTTACTTCTTTGGCTTTACTCTAATTTTTAATATTAAAAGTTTAAGGTCTGTGCCACAATCTACTGCCTTGGTTTTTGCAGACAGTAGAGCTTCTCCCTCTTCGGCTTCCAATTATGTAGTCCATTTAATATCTATATTGGTTAGCTGGTGATGTCTACATATACAGTTGTCTGTTTGTTTAGCAATGAACAAATTGTGGGCGTCACCAAATTGTGCTCCCTCTTTGTTTCTTGATCACTAGGCTAGATTCTCCAACAATATTTGGTTCTTCACTGTTTCCCACTTTTGCATTCCTATCACCTCTGATTAACAACATGTCCTGTTTCCCCCTGGACTCCTGCAGAGAATTGTTCATTTTTTTTCTTCTTTTGCCTCTGAAGTTGGAGCATAAACTTTGATTATGGTTATATTTATGTTTTTTCCCTGATGTCTTATTAATATTATTTGGTCAGACTTTGCATTAAATCCCATGACTGGTTTTGCTACATCTCTCCTCAATATTAATGCCACCCCATTAGATTAGATTTTAATTACTAAATAAAACACTATGCAGTTATCTGTTTGAAAATGTGTCATTTATCTCCATGTCAGCTCATTCACCCCCAGAATCACAATGCTTATACAATCCAGAATCATAGAACCATGGGGTTGGAAGAGACCACAAAGGCCATCCAGTCCATGCAGGAACTCTCAATCAAAGCATTCCCGACAGATGGCCATCCAGCCTCTGTTTAAAGACTTCCAGAGAGGGAGACTCCACTACACTCTGAGGGAGTGTGTTCCACTGTTGAACAGCCCTTACTGTCAGGAGGTTCCTCCTAAAGTTGAGGTGGAATCTCTTTTCCTGTAGTTTACATCCATTGTTCCAGGTCCTGTTCTCTGGAACAGCAGAAAATAAGCTTGTCCCCATCTCAGTGTGACATCCCTTCAAGTATTTAAACAGGACTATCATACCACCTCTTAACCTACTCTTCTCCAGACTAAACATCCCCAACTCCCTAAATCGTTCCTCATAGGGCATGGGTTCCAGACCCTTCACCATTTTAGTCGCCCTCCTTTGGACATGCTCCAATTTGTCAACATCTTTTTTTATTTGTGGTGCCCAGAACTGGACACAATATTCCAGGTGGCGCCTGACCAGAGCAGAATAGTGGCACTATTACTTTCCTTGATCTAGACACTATACTTCTATTGATGCAGCCTAAAATCGCATTGGCCTTATTGTTTACCTTCCCCTGATTCATGCTTCTCACATTCCATATTCTTATTATATGTGTTGAGCAGTTTTGGACCTTCCTTTCACCTCTGAGCAGCTGAACATCTTTTTGGTTTGAGTCTAGTTGTGCCATGAGCCACAGGGCTACTTGCACATGCCCTCTGCTCTTCTCCAGGAGCTGGTTGGGTGTCCCCTGCTCTGATGAAGAAGCCAGTGGAGCTTTGAAAGCTTGCAACCTGTAATATGTGCATTTGGGTTTGCCCCATAGGAATATCCCTCTACAACCTCTTGTTCAAATGCAGGCTAGGACTAACACTACCTACCTGCCTGCCTATTTCTTCTGTATGATTTTTAGCCCCTTGGCCTGATGAAGAAGCCAGTGGAGTTTCCAACTTTTGCACCAGGGATGGCCCCATAGTTACAGCCTTCTGCAACCTCTTGATCAAATTCAGAGCTAGAACTAACACTATCTATCTATCTATCCATCTACCTACCTACCTATCCATGTACCTACCTATTTCTCCTGTATGATTTTAACCTCTTGGCCTGATGAAGGAGCCAGTGGAACTTCCAAAGTTTGCAACATGTAATAGGTGTATTTTGGTTGGCCCCATAGGAACATCCCTCTGCGACCTCTTGATCAAATGTAGGGCTAGAACTAACTCTGTCTGTCTGTCTGTCTCTCCTGTACCCCTTGTCCTGATGAAGAAGCCAGTGGAGCTTCGAAAGTTTGCAACTGGGATGATGTGCATTTGGGTTGGCCCCATAGGAACACCCCTCTGTAACCTCTTGGTCGAATGCAGGGCTAGGACTAACACTCTCTCTCTCTCTCTCTCTCTCTCTCTCTTTCTCCTGTACCCCTTGTCCTGATGCAGGAGCCAGTGGAGCTTCCCAACTTTGCGCCGGGGGGCTGCTGTGGCTGTGGGTGGGTCCTTGGAGGGGTGGCGTTGGCTGCTCTCTCTTTCTCTCGCCCTTCTTCCCTGCTGCCAAGGCGGGGGAGCCTCTCCCTCTGCCTCCCGGTAGGCTGCGCTGCGGGTCGGGGCTGGACCCCTTTCCCCTCCCTCCCTCCCTGGGAAGCCCCTTCTCCTTCCTCCTCCTCCTCCTCCTGCTGCTGCCGGCGTTGCTGGCGAGGCTGCCCTTGCACTGCTGCTGACGCCGGGAAGCAGAGGCTGGAAGTGGAGCGGAGTGGTGGCTGCTCTGCTCTGCTCTGCTCCGGAGGGATGGATGGATAGATGGAGCCCCCCAGAATGAAGCGGATGGCAGCCTAAGGGTGCGTGGCATGCAGAGGGTTCCTGCTGGCAGGGCTGGCCCTTTCCCTGGCGAGGGTCCCCTGCTTTGCCTTGGCAGCATTGGAGGGGAGCCAGGGGGCTTGTTCCAGGGACAGAGAGAGAGAGAGAGAGGAAGGGAAAGCAGGGGAAAGTGCCTGGGCCACAATGTTGCCACTTGTTTTCCTTTGGAGAGATACAAAGTTGCCTTCCTTTGGCCAATTCGGAAGCGCTGCCACTTCGGAGGGATGGAGACGCCTTGGGCTTGATGTGGTGGTGGTGGTTGTTTTTGCAACGTGAGGGGGGTGTTTGGGGGTTGTGTGTGTGTGTGAGACAGAGAGAGGGAGATAGAGAGTCCATATATATATATCTGTGTGATATCTGTGTGTATACAGTATCTCCAACTTGCACACGACCAGTGCAAAATCGGTGTCTGTCTCTGAATACGTAAGTTTGTGTGTGTGTGTAACTTGCGCAAAATCAGGTGGAAAGTGGATTGTGTGCGAGTCTATATGTGTGTATATACACGTATGTGTATGTGTCTCCAACTTGCTGGAATCCAATGCAAAATCAGTTTGTCTGTGAACACGTGTGTGTGTGTGTGTGTGTGCACGCAACTTGCACAAAATTGGTGGAAAGTCGATTGTGTGTGTGCATGTGTGTGTGAGAGAGAGTCCATATCTCTCTCTCTGTGTGTATGTGTGTATGTTTACGTCTACAACTTGCACAAAACCAACGCACAATTGGTGTGTGTCTGTCAATACATATGTGGGTGGGTGGGTGGGTGTGCAACTTGCATAAAATCAGTGTAAAGTCGATTTGTGTTGTGCATCTATATGTGTGAGAGAGCGCTCATATATCTTTCTGTGTATATATATGTGTGTGTGTGTGCGTATCTTCAACTTGCACAAAACCAATGCAGAATCAGTGTGTCTGTGAACATGTGTGTGTGTCTGTGCAACCTGCACAAAGTCAGTGGAAAGTTGATTGTGTGTGTGCATGTTTGTGTGTGTGAGAGAGTCCCTATATCTCTCTGTGTGCATATGTGTGTGTATATATATATCTCCAACTTGAACACCAATGCACAATCAGTGTGTGTCTGTGACTACGTGTGTGTGTGTGCAACTTGCACAAAATTAGTGGAAAGTCCATTGTGTGTGCGTGTGTGTGCATCTGTGTCTGAGAGTCCTTATATCTTTGTGTGTATATATGTATGTATCTATATATCTCCAACTAGCACAAAACCAACGCAGAGTTGGTGTATGTCTGTGAATACTGTATATATGTGGGCGGGTAGGTGTGCAACTTGCACGGAATCAGTGGAAAGTCAATTGTGTGCGTGCATCTGTGTGTGTGCGAGAGTCCCTCTCTCTCTCTCTCTGTGTGTATATATATATATATATATACACACACACACACACACATATATGTGTGTATGTGTGGTTGTGTGAGTGTGTGTGTCTCCAACTTGCACAAAACCAAGGCAAAATTGGTGTGTGTCTGTGAATACCTCTATCTGTGTGTGTGTGTGTGTGTGTGTGCAACTTGCACAAAGTCAGTGGAAAGTTGATTGTGTGTGTGGCTCTGTGTGTGAGAGAGAGATTCCATCTCTCTCTGTGTGTGTATGTGCATCTCCATTTTCCACAAAACCAATGCAAAATCGGTGTGTCTGTGAACATATGTGTGTGTGTGTGTGTGCGTGTGTGTGCAACTCGCACAAAGTAAAGTGGAAAGTTGATTGTGTGTGTGTGTGTGTGTGAGAGAGAGAGTCCATATATATCTCCCTGTGCATGTTTGTGTGTGTATATATATCTCCAATTTGCACACAACCAGTGCAGAATTGGAGTGTGTTTGTGAATATATGTGCGTGTGTGTCTGTGTGTGCAACTTGCAAAGTCAGTACAAAGTCGATTGTGTGTGTGCATGTGTGTGAGAGTCGATATATCTCTCTGTGCATATATGTGTGTGCAACTTGCACAAAATCATTGGAAAGTATATTGTGTGTGTGTGTGTGTGTGAATCTCCAACTTGCAGAAATCCAATACAAAATTGTGTCTGTGAACATATGTGTTTGTAACATGCACAAAATTGGTGGAAAGTCGGTTGTGTTGTGCATATGTGTGAGAGAGAGAGTCCGTCTCTCTCTCTCTCTCTGCATATGTGTGTGTTTGTGTCTATGTATCTCCAACATGCACAAACCCAGTGTAAAATTGGTGCGTCTGTGAATATATGTGTGTGCGCGCATGCAACTTGCACAAAATCAATAGAAAGTTTGTGTGTGTGTGTGTGTGAGAGAGAGAGAGAGAGAGTCCATATGTATATATTTGTGTGTGTCCTCAACTTGCACAAATCCAATGCAAAATCGGTGTGTCTGTAAACATGTGCGTGCAACTTACACAAAATCAGTGGAAAGTCAATTGTGTGTGTGCATCTGTGTGTGTGTGAGAGAGAGTATCCATCTCTCTCTGTGGGTGTATGTGTGTGCAACTTCCAGTCAGTGGAAAGTCACGTGTGTGTGTGTGTGTATATATATATATATGTGTGTGTGTGTGTGTGTGTGTATATATGCGTGTGTGTGTGTCTCCAACTTGCACAAATCCAATGTAAAATTGGTGTGTCTGTGTGTGTATATATATATGTGTGTGTGCGCGCGCATGTGTATGTGAAACTTGAAAAAAATTAGTGGAAAATCGATTGTGTGTGTATTTATCTGTACGCAATTGGCACAGAACTGATGCCAAATCGATGAGTATTTGTGGGTGTGTATATATGTGTGTTTATGTGCTCACCTTGCAGGGGACCCATGCAGAATATATGTGTCTGTGAATATGTGTGTGTGTGTGTGTGTTTGCACCTTGCACAAAACGGATGCAAAATCGATTTGTGTGTGCGTATGTGTACGCGTGTGTGTGTGTGTGCAACTTGGATTAAACCGATGCAAAATCGGTGCGTGTGTGTGTGTGTGTGTGTATGCAACTTGCAGAAAATCAATGCAAAATCCATGTGTGTGTTTGTGTGCATATGCGTGTGTGTGTACACTCACACATCATGGATCTTGCATCGGTTGTGCGTAGGTTGCAAAGCCAAGAGTTCTTCCTCCTCGGCCTGCCTCTCGTGTGTGTGTGTGTGTGTGTGTGTGTGTGTGTGTGTGTCCCTGTCCCTCCCCACTTTCCCTTCACTGGAACTGAACCCAGAAGCCTCTCTTTCCCTTTGCTGGTCCCAGCCTTTCAGCCTCTTGGCAAAGCGGAACCCCTGGACTGCCTGCCTTGCCTTCCCTCTCTCTGCCCAGCCCAGCCTCCAAGGCTCCTGATGCTGCTCTTGCTGCTGCTGCTGCTGCTTCTCCTCCGGAGATTGCTCCAAAGGCACTTTTGGAAAGAGATGCTTGAAGGCAAGGAGGGAGGGAGGGAGGGGGCGCCTTGCAACTAGGGATCCCCCCTTGTAAGTTGTCCCCCCCCCTCTTTTTCCCATTAAGACTGGGGTCCACCTGCCTTTCTTGTGGGAGGAGGCTACACTCTCCCTGCAAAAGCAAAGCAAGCATTTAGTGGGTGTGCATGCATGTGGAACAACTCCGGGGTTGGTTTGTGTGTGTGCTTTACACACAGAGATGTATACATTCACACATAGACATAGATATACACACACAGATATAAATGTGAACACATACACACACAACACACAAACTTACACACAGAGATATAAATGTATACACACACAATACATATTAACACACACATATTCACACACCCACATATATACACACATACACACACACACATATTTATACACACATGCAAATACACACGCACACATACACACACACACATATATATATACACACACACGTGTGCGCGCGCGTGTGTGTATGTACGTATATGTGTGTGTGTGTGTATAATTTTGGAAAGTTCATTGATTTATGGATTGCCAAAAAAGTGTGTATGTCTGTGTGTGATGTCTCTATCTATCTATCATCTATCTATCTATCTATCTATCTATCTATCTAATTTTGCAAAGTAGTTTGAGGTGTGCATTGCAAAAAAGGGGGCGTTTGTTGTGTACTTAGTATTTTTTTAAAATTGCAGAGACCTTTAAGGCATGCATTGCCAAGAAGTGGTGTGTATATGTGTGTTTGTTTGTCCTTAATATCTATCTTTCTATCTATCTATTACATTTTGCAAAAGGCTTTGAGTTGTGCATTGCAAAAAAGTCTCTTTGTGTGAATGTGTGGTTAATATATAGAGATATATACAGTAGATATATTTGGAAAGTGATTTAAAGTGTGCATTGCCAAAAAAGTGCGTGTGTGTGTGTGTTTGTGCAAATACCGGAGGCGTATTGTCTTAGAGAAGATGCTACTGGGTTTTGCAAGCCTGGCTTCCCCTGCTGGGACCTGGAAAGAAACTCACATCAGGGGCTGCGTTTTAAATTTTGCATGGTTTTCACAGAGACTTGGAGGAAGCAGAGAGAGGCTGGTGCTTTGAGTCCAGAGGAATCCATTCAAGGAGATTTCCTGGTGGGTTAGAAAGAGGCTTGGACTGTTCATTCATTCATTCATTTCCAATGGAATTGATCCACATTGCAGAAATAAAGTGGTTTGACGCCGCCTTAACTGCCATGGCTCCAGGCTGTGGAACCTGCCACAACAAACTGCAGTCCCCAGAATTCCATAGCCTGGGGCCTTGGCAGTTAAAGCAGCGTCAAACCAGTTTATTTCTGCAGTGTGGATGCAGCCTCCTTCCCTACTGTGTGGACTAGCAGACATAGGTTTTGTTGGGGAAGGGGGCAATTGCAATATTGAACTGGACTGGATTGATTTGCATTCTTCTGGGAAGTCAAGGCTGGAATCAACCCATTGGATTGGGCTCTTGATGGGTAAAGTGAGGCTTCCCTAAATGCCACTGCATTTCCCTCTCTGGTTCTACTGGAATTGCGACTTGCTGGTTGGAAGAGGTCAGAGTTTCCAATTCTATGGCTCCCACTTCCGAAAGAGAGCCAAAAATGCAGAGTGCCCTGACTGGATCACTGAAGAGAACCCCCCGTTTGGCAGAAGAAAGGTTGTCTTCATCCACAGTGCAGAATTAATCCACTTTGATGCCGCTATAACTGCCATGGCTTCATGTGATGAAATTCTGAGATTTGTAGTTTGGTGGAAGATTTAGCCTTCACTGTCGGGGTGCTCTAGTGCCACAAAAACAACACCAAACCTTGCACATTCCAGGATCCCATAGCATTGAGACATGGCAGACAAAGCAGTGTCCGACTGCATTATTTCTGCAGTGCAGACATAGTCAGGATCACATTTCCAGAAAGGCTTTGCAGGGTCCCTCTTGTGCTTGGCTTTGTCCATTTTTCTAGAAATTAAGCCCAAAGAAGTTGGGGAAATGAGTTATGTATACTTGTAGTGGGTGGGTGGTGTGAGCATTGTATTGGGAGGTTGCGAGATCTGAGTTCAGGTTATCACTGAGCCATTATTGACTATTATTATTATTGTTATTATTAAAATATTTGTTCCCATGACACTCCCTGGGCCAATCTCATTCTCTCAGGCTGCTGCCACGCTGCAGAATTAAAGCAATTTCACACCGCTTTAACCACCATGGCACAATCCTGTGAAACCCTGGGAGTTGTAGTTGGTTGTGGCACCAGAGCTCTCTCACAGTGAATTACTGTATTCTGTTCTGGCACCAGAGCTCTCACCAAATTGTAAATCCTAGAATTCCCCAGCATGGAACCGTGACAGTTAAAACAGTGTGAAATTACATTAATTCTGCAGTGCAGATGCACCTACAGGCTGCCCTACCTTGCGGGGTTGTTGTGAGGATTAATGTGGGGAAGGGGAAACACAATCTAGGTTGCCTTGAGCTTGGTGGAAGAAAAGTGAAGTTTGAATGTCTCAGATAAAGAAATGTTGTGTGTGTTGTGAGCCTTCAAGTTGTTTCCAATTCACAGCGGCCCTAAGGTGGACCTATCATAGGGTTTTCTTGTTGAGATTTGTTCAGAGGAGATTTGGTTTTGTCTTTTCCTGAGGCTGAGATAGTGCCCAAGATCAACCAGTGGATTTCATGGCTAAGTCGAGAATTGAACCCTGGTCTCCAGAGTCGTAGTCCAGCCCCCATGCCACAAATACTCGGATATAAGTCCCCTTCCTCCTTGCAGTTGAGATTTATTCATGAGTAGATAAATAGGATGGAGTGTTATGCTGCTGCAACGCTCTAGTCAGAAATAAGCTCCATTAGGTTTACTGGCTCATACTTTTGAGTATATATTTGCAGCCTTTTTTTAAAAGCCAAGTTTCTTGGCAGGAAGGCTGAGATGGGGAAGATTTGGGGTGTATGTGTGTGGGGAATGAAGAAGCACTATCAATTCACTCTCTACTTCGCAGCTTTTGCTTGCATGGGGGCCCAAGAGAAACCTATTTGAATATGAAGCTTCTGCAGTTAATGATTTTAGCAGCTTTTCTCCAGAGGGTTAACCAATTTTTAATTTTTTTTTCTTTTGCAAGTGTCGCTTTCCGCCAAACCAAAGCAGTGGTGTGTGTCTGTGTGTGTATGAGAACTACTTGGATGAATTCTATATTAGAAGTGAGGAGGCAAACTTGAATCAAGAGAATCCAAAATGTACTGTATTTCTAAATTCCCAAATAATATTTGCAAAAAAATACACATTTTGCCAGCTGGAGGGTCTGTCAATGTTGACCTTCAAGAGGGATCCGCTTTGCAAAGGGTGGAGAGGGGTGTGTGTGTGTGGCTTGCATTTGGGAGATCTTTGCAACTTTTCCAGCCCATCCTTGCCCATATTAGTCCCGTAATGGTTTCACCAGAGCATGATCCTAAGATATATAGGACTGCATCCACACTGCTGAAATAGTCCAGTTTCACTGCCCTGACTCAATGGAATTCTGGGATTTGTAGTTTTCCGGACATACAGTACTTAGTCCCCTCTATCAGTTAAAGGTGGATAAGTCTGTCAATTTCAAGTTTCCAAACATCGCTTCATCTTAGACAGCTCTAAATTTGTGCCAAATTTGGAGATTTTTTGGGGGGAGGAGGGGTGTATGTCAAATTTTGTGTCAAAACCTCATTGTAGTTTTTATGTATTGTTTCTGCAGTGTGGAAGCAGCCCAGGACTGCAGCCATGGGGTGCGTGAATCTTCTGCTTTGCAAAGGAAACTATCTCTATAAAGAGGAGTTGGTGTTGTGGAATAAACAGATTTCTTTAATTGCTCATGAAACCTGCCTGGAAATACATACATACACATTTATACAGACACACACTTATACACAAACACCTTGCTTTTTTGGGCCCCTTTTCTTTTTCTGTCCTTCTGTTCCTGGCAGAGTTGTTCCTTTTGTGCCATTAGGTTTTATTGTGTAGAAGACTGGAGGTGTCTGGGGAGCTGTGTGCTTCTCTTCTTCCTGGTCCAATTAAAAGAAATACAAATGCAAAGGAACTTCAAGGCGAAATCAAGCAATAAATAGACAGTGCCCTAGAAGACCTCCGGTTTCCCCTAGTTAAAAAGGAGATCTGCTGGAGGAAACATGTTACTGTACCTTTTTTCTTTGGCAACTCTGCTGGCTGGGCTTTCATTGCAATCAAACAACCCCAGGTTGTGCAACAGCTTTGCTTTCCATCAAATTTTTTCCCCAAACCTGGTTTGTTCTTTGCAGACAGCGAGGTGATGAACTTCCGTAGACGTTTAGCAAATGCTTGTTTCACTTTTTTCTCTGTCTGCCTCCCCTCCCAGATCCCTTTGTGACTGAATGTTCAGGTTGCTGCTGGCAATGGAAGTAACTGTACAGACAGAAATATACAGCACTAGATTTGGAAAGGAAGAGATGCTTAGCAGTCCAGTAAGACCTAGGCGACCCAGGATGTTTACCATATATACTCAACTATTAAGTTGAGAAATTTATGCTCCAAAATTGACCCTAAAATTTTGGGTAGACTTATAGAAGGGTCAGTGCATCAGTAGTGCTTAGAAAGGTCGTAAAACAAGCAAGCCTGATGCCCCAATCACCAATGAACACCAATTCCTTTCCCCTCCAGTCTGTTTTGCAAGCCCTGGCTTCCTATAAAAAAACTCCTCATTTAAATCCACTTGCTTCTCTGGTCTGTTTTGCAAGCCCTCTGGCTTCCTGTAAAAAAAAAAAACCCTCCCCATTTAAATCCACGTGCTTCTCTCTCTGGTCTGTTTTGCAAGCCCTGGCTTCCTATAGAAAAAAAAATCCTCTTCATTTAAAACCATCTCTCCAGTCCCTTGTGCAAAACCTTGCTTCCTATGGAAAAAACTCCTTTTAAAACCACTTGCTTCTGTGTCCAGTCCATTTTGCAAGACCTGGCTTCCTATAGAAACAACTCTCCACTTAAATCCACTTGCTTCCTTTCTCAATCCGATGTTAAAACCTCTCTTCCAGCACCTGGGAATCGGTTGGGAGAGGTCCAGAGAAGGAGAAGGAGTGGGATTTCCCCCTTTCCATCCTTCCTTATAGTCCCCTAAGTTTTACCCTTGACTTATCCACGAGTCATATTGAAATCCAGGATTTTGACCTGAAACCTTCCCTCGTCTTATACATGAGGTCGACTTGTTCATGAGTATATACAGTAATCCCCCCCCCCAAGTGTCTGTCTATTGGTGAAAAATCTTCGAAACAATAGTAAGGAAAGAGAGAATCAAGTGTGATGATGATGATGATGATGATGATGATGATGATGATGATGATGATGATGATGATACAGATACAGTTGTCCTTTCCCGTACACAGAGGGGAAAAACACGGATGCTTAAGCCCCATTCAAGTGAATGGGGCTTGTGCCCGCGGCGGTGCGCAGTGTGCGCTATACCCTTTTCCGGTGTGTGGTGCTGCAACTTCCAGCACGGCTTTCAGTGCATGCTGGAAGCAGCGTAAGTCGCACCCACGTATGACAGGGGCACACTGTAATAGTAATAAATCTTCACAACAGCCTTATAAGGTGGCCAGAGCTAAGCCAGACCAACATGACTTAGATCTGGGGAAACTTTGCAGCTAAGCCAAGATTTGAACTTGAATCTGACTCCAACATCGGCTGCATCTACACTGTGGAAATAATCCAGTTTGACGCTGCTTTAGCTGCCATGGCTCAATGCTATGGCTTTCTGGGAAATGTAGTTTTGTGAGACATTTAGCCTTCTCCTGTGATAGAGTTCTGCTGCCATAGAAATCTACAATGCCCAGAATTCATAACACTGAGCCATGACAGTTAAAGTGGTGTCAGACTGGATTATTTATGCAGTGCGGATGCAACTGATAATGGAGTCTGGTTCAAGTTCAAATCTTGGTTCAGCTGCAAAGTTTCTCCAGAGGACTGAGCCATATTGGTCTGTTTTGGCTGTGCCCGTCTTGCAGGGTTGTTGTGAAGAGTATTTATTTATTTATTCATAGCCTTCTCTCCCCCCCACAATTGTGACAAAAAAGTGGCTTACAAATTAAAAAAAAACCTGATACAATTAAAAACATACAAAATGGACATTACAATAGAATTAAACTAGTATATATCTTTTAAAACAAATAGCAAGTAAAATGGGCACAGTGAATGCTGTTCTTAAATTGGTAAAGGAAGCTCAGATAATGAATGGTTTACAGGAGGGTGCATGGCAACCTTAGCCGGAAAGCATGGAGAAACTCAAAAAGTTTAGGAGCATGCTCCTTTGCTGTCTTTTGAATTTATGTAATCATATCTGAAATTGTGTGATGTTGTATGTCTTCAAGTAGTTTCTAACTTATGGCAACCCTAAGGTGAACCTGTCATGGGGTTTTCTTAACAAGTTTCTTCAGAGAGGGTTTTACCATTGCCATCCTCTGAGAGAGTGTGGCTTGCCTGGTGTTAAGTTGTGGGAAATGTATTGTCCAGAGATCTCATTCTGGGGATCAATTCAGATGACCAAGGCTGCTTCTGTACTGCAGAAATAACCCAGCTTGACACCACTTTAATTGCCATGGCTTAGGGCTGTGGAATTCAGGGAACTGTAGTTTGTCATAGTATCAGAGCTCTCTAACAGAGAAGGCTAAATGTCTCACAAAATCTCAAATCCCAGAATCCCATAGCATTGAGCCATGGCAGTTAAAGTGGTGGCAGACTGGATTATCTCCGCAGTGCAGATGCAGTCTAAATAGAAGATATTCAACCATAATGCTGCTCCTGTAATATGAGGAAGGTGATAAAGTAATGTGGTTAGAGTATGATTAGGGTTTGGGAATCCAGGTTCAAATCTCCATTAAACAGTGATGTTCACTGAGTGAACTTGGGCCACTCCCTTTCTCTCAGCCTAGCCTACCTTACAGCGATGTTCTGAGGAAACAGTGGGGAGGAAGAAAGCCACACTGTCTGCCTGACGATCATTAAAGAAGGGAGGAGGGTGATATAAATTTAACCCATTATCTGATAAATAAACAACTGACATAAAGTGGGTTTTTGTCAGGCTTACAGCCTTGTTGGCAGTGAGAAGATACATGTACAATTGGCCCACCATATCCATTGATTTTTTTATCCACAGATTCAAGCATCCACAGACTGAAAATATTCCCCAAAATATAAATTCCAAAATGCAAACCTGAAGTCACCAGATCATGTCTGATCTTGGAAGCTAAGCATGATAAGGTTTGGATGGTATACCAGAAAGGAACACCAGATGCTGAAGGGTATACATTCAACCCTTAGCATCCCTGTATTCAACTATCTGTGGCTTGAAAATATTCCAAAAATGTATAAATTCCAAAAAGCAAACCTTGATTTTGCCATTTTATATAAGGGACACCATTTTACTGTGCCATTATATAACGGGACTTGAGCATCCACGGATTTTGGAATCCATGGGGGAGTCCTGGGACCAAACTCCAGAGGATACCAAGGGCCCACTGTATAATACACTTTGAATATTCAAAAGAGAGACATCTAAATTCACATCATGATTAAAGTCTGGTGGGATTTGTTTTAATGCAAAATAAAAACAATGGAGACCTCTTTGTTCCACAAACTTTTGCTTTCCTGCAGAAGGTTAAGCCATGCTGTTTCTGTTCTCTCTGTGTGCCTGTCCAGATTATAAAGTAAACAGTGCCTGTTTGTGTTAATTATTTATTGATCCCTTGCTTTAGAATCCCATCTTTTGTCCCAGGGGTGTGGGTTTAGCCTTTTTCTTTTTCTTTTTGGAGAGAAAAAAAGTATCTCAACAGCCCCTGTGAGGTCATTTAGTTAAAAACACATCAAGAGTTGTGGCCTTCCCGTAATCTCTGTGGATGAGGGTAAGATCTGAATCTAGGACTCTTGAGTACAGATTATTCACTGCATCGTAATGGCTCTTTTTTAAAAATGTGAAAATGTGTTAAGACACCTAAATAAGAGTTACTGAATTAGAATGGGTTAGATTTAGGAATAGAAGAGGTGAGTTAGGAACATCCTTTTCATACTTAACTAATTTGTTGGCTTTGCTGTTTGAGGGAAAGCAGCCTTGTCACCAACATTGCATGCTGCCTTTTTCAAAAACATTGTGTATAAAGGTAACATCACTTGATCTGAACAAGATCTGAAGTGCTGACAGCACTACTTCCATGCTGTCTCAGGTCCAAAAGATACTGTGTAAATAATCCAGTTTGAGACCGGTTTAACTGCCCTGGCTCAATACAGTACTAGGGAATTCTAGAAACTGTAGTTTTGCGAGACATTGAGCTTTCTCTGTCAGAGAGCTCTGGTGCCACAATAAACTACAGTTCTCAGTATTTCCTAGCCTGGAGCCAGGGCATTTAAAGCGGTCTCAAAATGGATTATTTCTGCAGTATGTTTTGGACCTCTGTCTAGTAGGAGGTGGGGGTGTAAACTGCTGTCCTAATTCTTGTTGCTGAAGAAGGGTGGGAAATATATTTACTGTTCTCCCTGCATGTGAAATGCAAGATGATTAAAATGTTTTGTCTATCACACAGGACAGAACTCTCACCCATTCCAATTGGAAGCTGGAATTTCCATTTGGAAAGTTGATGTTCTGGATGGTTTTATTGTTTTATTGCTTCAGTACCAAGTTGAGCAGTTAAAACAGCAAGGGTACAAATGAGACATTTCTCACCATCACAGGGTTTTCTTGGCAAAATTTGTTGTGACATGCCCAAGGTCTCCCAGTCTCTTTCTGTGATCAAGCTTGCCAAGGTTTTCTGCACAGAAAACAGTTTTCTACACAGAAAGGCATTAAAAAAAACCAACAGAATATTTCCTCTGTAACACAGTGGGGTATTCAGATACTGGGAGAACACCATGCCCCATTCTTGCTAGCCTATTCTACTCAGCAGGGTTTCCTGGCTGTTGGGAAACCTGTTTTTTTATTTGTGCCTAAAAAAGGAATACTCTTTCTATCTGTAGTCTGCACAGACTGCTTCATAAGAGAAAGACACAGACAAGATTCTTTTAACTTCTACTGTACCAGTCTGAATTATGATTTCTTAAATGGGCTTTTCATAATGGACTGTTCTTGCCTTTTTGAATGGGTATGTATTAAATTGTGGGAAAGTGCCAGAAGTTGGGAATTTCATAGGGCCTAGATGGAGTATTAGGCTACATTTGCACTGTAGAATTAATGCAGTTTGACACTGCTTTAACTACCATGGCTCAGTGCTATGTTATTCTGGGATTTGTAGTTTTGTGAGAGATTTAGCTTTCTGTGTCAGAGACTACAGGTCCCAAGATTCCCTAGCACTGTACCAGGGCAGTTAAAGCGATGCCACAGGGACGTAGCTAGGATTTTAGGAGGGGGGGGGCCAGACTAAAAGGCCCCCCTTTTAAGGGGGGGGGGGGGGGGGGGCCGCCCCCCCACACCTCCTTTTTTTTTTTGGGGGGGGGGGGGGGCCCCGCCCCCAAAAACCCCCCCCCCCCTTGGCTACGTCCCTGGATGCCATACTGGATTAATTCTACAGTGTGGCTGCAGCCAGAGAGGGACACAACCCATAGTTGTTCCTCTGTCCTTGAAAAAAAGAACAGTTTTTTGGGGAAAATACTTTTAGCTCCAAATACCAAGATCCCTAAATGCCACAGCCCAGAGACAAACTGGCCACATTTTTACTCTCCCAGGCTATTTTAGGACATTTTTTTATATATTGCAAAAGAAAGTCATTTGTAAGCTATCTTTCTTCTGAATTCCTGTTGCAAATATATCTTCCAGGCCTAAAATGGACTAGGGAACATGGCCACCCACCTTCCCAGTTTTGGGGAGGGGGTGATTTTTGTAGGTGATAGGTTTTTCTAGTGTCTCAAAAACAGCTTTGGAGGGTGTTTTTTGCTGGGGAGACACCTGCCCTTTTTGTCTTATAGATAGATTGCTATTGTAATAATAATAATATAATAGGTATTTATTTATACCCCACTATCTGAGTGGCTTAGTGCCTTCAAGTCATTTCTGACTTATGGCAAACTCAAGGAAAACCTATCACTGTTCCTTGAGAGCGGGTTTGCCATTGCCATTCTCTGAGGCTGAGAGTGTGCGACTTGCCCAGGGTCATGCGATGGGTTTCATGGCTGAGCAGGGATTTGAACCCTGTTCTCCAGAGTCATAATCCAATGCTCAAACCACTACGCTGCACTGGCTGTATTATTATCCATTTATTAGATTTGCATCCCTTCTTTCTTCCAAACTTTGCCTTGAGTCCCAGTACTGGGTAAAAAAGGGGGGAGATAAATACAGGAAATAAAAATGATAACAGTGCCAGAGTTTTTCTCTGAGTCTTGATTCATGTGGGAGTGAGCAGGTGAGGTGTGTAAAGGGGAAACAGATAAGAGTGTTTGCTACTCTTTCCCCTCCAAGGGAATGTGGTTAGGGTGTGAGCAGCTGAGGTGTGTCTTGAAGTGAAAGCTCTGCCAAAAGCTTCTGTAGGTGTTCAGGTGTGATTTATTCACTAAAATGTGATTTTTTTAAAAACAGTATTCCATTATCAAAGAAGCCATGGCTGCCCAAGAGAGAGAGAGAGAGAGAGAGAGAGAGAGAGAGAGAGAGAAACATTTGAAATAATACAACAATAACAACAAAACAAATCAACAATAAAACAACAAAATGATGATGATGATGATGATGATGATGATGATGATGATGATGTCAGCCCTCCATATCCACAGATTCCTCATCCACGGATTTAACCATCCATGGCTTGATAATATTAAAAAATAACATAAATTCCCCAAAAGAAAACCGTGATTTTGCTGTTTTATATTAAGGGACACAATTTTACTACACCTTGGTATTTAATGGGACTTGAATGTCCATGAATTTTGGTATCCATGGGTGGGGAGGTCTTGGCATCAAACCCCAGTGGATACCAAGGGCCCACAATAATACATTTTTATTTCTTACCCACCTATCCCTATAGCTCGAGGTGGGGGACAACATAAATTAAAATACAATATATAACTGGTCATTAAAAACATAAGTTAAAACACATATTTGAATGTGATGGACAAATTGATGATTTTGATGAAAGAAAACCTGTTTTTCAAAAGACAATTTTTCAAAAAAATTTAGTTGTGGATTTTAAGACTTGAATCTACTTTATTTTAATTTTTATGTTACAAGTGAGATAAAAATGAGTTAGTATTGTTGAGACACTCAAGGTCCTAAACAGGGACGTAGCCAGGATTTTTGGAAGGGGGGGGTCCAGACTAAGTGTCACCATTATAATGAGGCTTGGGTGCGGCGGCGCAGCAGCACACACCATTCATTTTTTCTAATGGAAGGGGGGGGGTCCGGACCCCAAGGAACCCCCCCCCGGCTACGTCCCTGTCCTGAACATTAATTTTCTTAGGCTTGAGAAGTGGGGAGTCAGTTTGTGTTAAGCTATATCTGCACTGGAGAAATCTTCCAGGTTGACACCACTTTAACTGCAATGGCTCCATCCTACATAATCATGGGATTTGTACTTTGGTGAGGCAGGAGCATGCTTTGGCAGAGAAGGCTGGTCTGTGACTGTAATAAAGATTCTACTCTATTAAGGCTAAATGTCTTCCAAAACTCCAATTTCTTTCTCAGTTTTTTGGCATTTGGAGACTGGTTTGAAAAAAATTCAAATTGATTTAAAAAAACACCCTGTGTTTTGTACTGAAAACTGCATTTTAGTGCAATATGCTGTGTTTTGTAAGTTTAAATGTTGTTTCTTGCACAAAATCCAGTGTTCTTGTGCAAATGATTAAAAAAAAAACCCACAACCACAGCCATTTTTCCAAACCTGAATTCAATCTGTGACTACTTCCAGGTTTTGTTTGTTTGTTTCATTTTTTCAACCATCTCTGCAGATCATAGAGAGTCTTGGGGCAGAAAATTGGCCCATCGATCTGTTGTGGTTGCCCACTCTTGGTTTAAAGGAGCAACATCTCTTGATCTCGATTTAAGTGAGCATTAGGCCATAATTCTGCTGTTCACTTGCTCCGCTTTTCTCCAGTACTTATTTACTTGTTCACAGTAAGACTGGTTTTAATAGCAGTACAAGAGTGGAAGTCTTCCATGAATGCTGACAGGCAGAGTACACATTTTAATCCATAGCTGTGAATATATTGCAAGCACTGAACCAGATGGGGGGTAGTTAATCATACTACAACAATAGTTAGCATTTAGGTATTTAAAATATTTGTACCCTCTCTTTTGACATAAGGCCTCAGGGCACCTTACAATATTATTAAAACAACAACAGTAAATCAATGAAATGACACAAATGGATAAAATCAAGGCTCCAAGAGAACTGCAACAGAGGGCATAGCAAAACTTACTTAATTCAAGGAGCTAATTGATGCTACAGTCGGCTCCCTGCATCCATGGGTTTTGCATCCATGGATTCAACCAACCATGCCTTGAAATTTTTTTTTAAATATTCCAAAAAGCACACCTTTTGAGTTGCTTGACATTTTATAATACGGGACACCATTGTATTACACCATTGTATATAATGGGACTTGACCATCCACGGATTTTAGTATCCATGAGAGGCCCTGGAACTAAACTCTAGCTGGTACCAAGGGCCCGTTATATTGAAGACGGAAGCAAATAGAACAGCTGATGACAAAGAAAATAGTGTGATGGAGTAATTAATCTGTCAGACGAGAACTGAGGAAGTCTCAGTTCAAATCTGCATCCAGAGATGATTCTCACAGGTTGACTTTAATCTACTCACTTACTCTGGGCTTAACCTACCTTACTGGGTTGTTGTGAGGATAAAGAGGGAAGGGAAGTCTATAAACTATAAACTGCTTTGAACATTTTGAAGAAAATGTCAGGTGTGTTTATAACAACCCCACAGCACAGGAGTTACAGTGTGTCTTTATTTGCTGTTTTGTTTACTAAGAGTAGTAACACTGAAGTGCAGTTTTGCTAGCATCTGGCTTGACACACTTCCTTCCTTCCTTCAGCCCAAATGCCTTCTATTGATTCAAGTTACATTATCTTGGTTGCCATCAGTATGACCTGACACAACCTCCTTGCAAGATTGCAATAATGCGCAATTACAGGAGAATACTAGGTATTCTCCCAGTACAATGATCTTGGAGGATCCACATAAATTCAACCTAGAAAGTGAGGTAGTTAAAGATTTTCCATCCCTTGAATCAAACAATGATCAGAATGGAGACTGCAGCCAAGAAATAACAAGACTAGGAATGGGAAGGGCAGCTATGAAAGAACTGGATAAGATCCCAAAGTGTAAAGATATACAATTGAGCACCAAAGTTAAAATTGTCCAAGCTTTCGTATTCCCCATCACTATGTATGGATGTGAAAGCTGGACAGTGAAGAAGGTGGATAGAAAAAAAAAACTCATTTGAAATACGGTGCTGGAGAAGAGTGCTGATGATACTGGGGACAGTCAAAGGGACAAAGGGGTTCTTGAAGAGATCAAGCCTGAACTCTCCCTGGAAGTCAAGATACTCAAATTGAGGCTGTTGTACTTTGGCCACATCCCGAGAAGGCACGTTGTAAAAGACAGTAATGCTGGAAAAGGTGGAGGAAAGTAGAAAGAGAAGAAGATCATACAGTAGATGGGTGGACTCAAATCAGGGAGGCTGTGGGCCTGAATCTACAACACATAAGCAGAGCAATGGAAGATAAGGGGTCTTGGAAATGTCTCATCCATGGGGTCACCACAAGTTGGGATTAACTTGAGGCAGTTAACAACAAACTGGGTCTGGATCTATTCTCATCTTGTGGCATCATTCTTCAGCTACTTATCCAGCTGCCATATCTCTCCTTCCCCCCTGCTGCCCCCGAAAATGACCCAAGAGAAGCATTTTTGTTGTGTAGTTGTAGTAATCAGTGCATTATGCTGGAATTGGGAGATTTTGGTTCTGCTGCTGCTCAACCATGGAACTGACTAGTTGAATGTGGGTCAGTCAGTCTCAGCTTGATTTAAATGGCAGAGTTGTCCGAAGGATAAAAGGAAGGGACAGGCTGTGTACATTGCTTGGACCTCATTGGATTAGTAGTGGAATAAAAAATAATATTATAGTACAGGATAGAAATGATAAAATATATCTAAAATACATCCTGCCCTGAATCTATAGATCTCAAGGAAGGATACAATAGAATCATTTAAATTAAATTAAAACTTAAGCACAATTTAAATCATTTGAAACAGTTTAAAATGTACAACCATAAAAGATTATTTACAAGTTAAAAACATATTAACCTCATACATTAAGACAAGTTGGAACAGTTTTAACCCTCTTCATGTACAAATTGGATGAAATAATTACACTGCAGAGGTTTTCATACCATGTTTTAACCTGGCGCTCAGGGGAAGCCAGAATTGGTGCCAGTTGGGCTCTTAAGGGGAGATTATATCACAACTGGGATGTCATAACAGAGAAGACTCTTTCCCAAAGCCCACATTGTGTGTTGTCCCTATTGGTGGGAGACAAAGAAGGACCCCTCCTGCAGACCTCAGTCCTTCAGGTATCAAGGTCCCATGGTATTACAAGCTGAGTATCCCTTATCTGAAATGATTGAGACCAGAAGTTGGGATTTTTTATTTTATTTTGGAATACACTAGTGGCATATAGAGAGATCTTGTAGCACCTTTGAGACTAACTGAAAGAAATATGTTGGCAGCATGATCTTTCCTAGACTTAAGTCTACTTCCTCAGATGCATTTGTTGGAGTGGAAAGCTAGGGACAGACCTATATATGCCATTTGTGTGTGAGAATGTCAATTCAAATACAAAATCCTTTGTGTAGGGAAATGAAGTGACAAGTCCAGTTTTAACTATGGTTGTTGGTGAACAAAGGCAGTGGAAGCTAGCCTGTAGATGAGAAGAATAGATGAGTGTGGAAAACAGAGAACACAAAGGTTTTTGAATTTGAATTGACATTCTTGCATGCTAATGGCATATATAGTTCTGTCTCTGGCTTTCCAATGCACCAAATCCATCTGAGGAAGTAGACTTAAGTCTATTAAAGCTCTTGCTACCAACTTCTTTCTTTCAATTAGTCTCAAAGGTGCTACAATTATTTATTATTTATTTCAAGGATTTATAGCCCGCCTTTATCCCACAGTAAGATTCAAGATATCTCTATACATACTGATTCTACTGAGTAACATGGCCATATATTTGAATTCTACCACTGAGCACTGTATGTACCTGTACAGCTGTCCTTTTGTATTGGCAGAGGTCTTATTCCAGAGCACCCCCAGCAGAGTCTAAAAGATGTGGGACCTTGAGTTCCATTATTGTCAATGGACACACAATGTGCGCATGTGCCATCATTGACAGTAATGGGGTAGGGCTGTCCATGGATGCTGAATTGCAAATAGTCTTCAGAAAGGATGCAAAAACAGCAGAAACAACTTTCTTGTAGTGGGAGTAAGAAACAGCACTAGGCTAGATGGGCAAAAATCTTTGCCTCTTAACAAGGAAAAGGCTTGGGAAGTTTAATTTTTAGGATTGCATCTCCCATAATCCCCCAGTTAGCATAGCCATGCTGGCTGAAGGATTCTGGTAGTCTGCAGTCCAAACACAGTGACTGACCCAGGCCTGGATCCCATCCAGCCTCCAAAGCTTGGAGGAGAACAGATGAGGCCATTTATCTTCCTAACAGCTCTTAGCTGGTTGAATATGAGCAACCTTTTTTCCTGACACTTTTATAATGGTGCTCTTCATGTGAACTTAACTTCATTGTCATTGGTTAACTGTTGTGTTTGTGTCTTCCTGAGTCTGGAAGCAGGCCACCTTGTCTTGTCACTTTGTTGTTCTTTTCCCTTCTGTGTTAGTTTCTGGATAAAATCCAGAGATGTGCAGTGAAAATAGAAAGAATAGAAATAACAAACGAGAGTATGTGCTGGCAAGGGATTTGATAGTGGTGGGGTAAGGCTATAAATATAAATAGTCTAATAACTTTACAGTGATTTAATGTTACATAATTATTTACACACACACACACAAACATTTGTCTTCGGCCCACCACCAACCTGAAATAGGTTTATTTGTTACTGGCCTTTTTCACTATTTCTTTTGAGTAGATTTTCTAAGTTTTGGAAGTGAAGAGGATTTTACTGGGAGGCTAGGGTTGCTTTGCCACTGAGTACATTTTCAAGAATTCACATGATAGCGTCAGAGAAAAGGGGATTGCACCTGACAGAATGATTTATTGGTATCTTGTTAGGTGAGTGAGTGTTGGGTGGGCTGGGCTAGGAGTTCTGTTTATACTGAAAAGTGTTGATGAGAAATTGTGTGTCTTTTAAAAATGTTTATGCTGAAAATATATAATCAAACGTGCTTATACCTGCCCAGCATAAATGGGTTGCAAATAAGTTGTTTGGACCATACTTTTGCTATGCCCCCTTCCTTTCTTTACAGGCTGACTTCAGAGTTTGAAAGGAGCAGACTTTGGTTTTAATTGTAGCTTTAGGACCAAGTGAGAACCAAATTCCAAAGAGCCCATTAAAAAACTGCACCATTTGAATGCTGTTAAAGGTTAAACATCATCCCCTTTTCAAATGTCATTTATTAGCATTCTGCATTTTTTTTTTTTTGCAATAAAGAACCTTACATTAGGTTTCAAATGCACATTGTATCCTGTCTTCTTATAACCACCTGAGTGCTTACAGGTATAATGTGGATTAAATGTAGAGTCAGAAGTGCATATAATGAGAGTATAAATGCCAATTTTGTGCATAGAGATAGAGCACTTCCACATCCAGCTCTTCAGCAATATCTTTCTTTGCATATACAAATTGTTATGGCATTTAGGTACTCTTAAAAAAATAAAGTGCTGTGTTATGTTGAAGAGTGAAGCTTTTCAATAACTTTCTGGATAGCTTGCATCATTGATACTCTTGAAGACAAGTGGTTGAAATTTAACATTTTGTTTTGGGTAGTGTAAATTCACATTCATTCTGGCTGCTGCCACACTACAGAATTAATGCCTTTTGACAGTGCTTTAACTGCTATGGCTCCATCCTATAGAAAACTGGGGTTTGTAGTTTGTTGTGTCAACAGAGTTCTCTGACAAGAGAAGGCTAAATGTCTCATAGAACTACAAATCCTAGAATTCTATACCATTGAGCCATGGCAGTGAAAGTGGTGACAAACTGCATTAATTCTGCAATGTAGATGCAGTTGTACTTTGTTCTTCTTGTTGTGTGCTTCAAGTTGTTTCCAATTTATGTCAACCCTAAGGTGAACCTATCCCTAAGGTGAACCTATCATTTAGTTTTCTTGGCAAGATTTGTTCAGAGAAGGTTTGTCATTGCCTTCCCCAGAGGCTGAGAGCATGTGGCTTGGCCAAGGTCACGCAGTGAGTTTCATGGCGGAGCAGGTGATCAAACCCTTGTATTCTGAGTCATAGCCCAGCACTCAAACCACTATGCCATACTGGCTCCTGCAGCTGTGGTTACACACTGATTATGTTGCACCATCCTTTTGCTGAATTACCAACTTTGTGCAATTTAGGAGCTTATTACTCAAATTTTTAACTGACTCCAGCCGCCTGGGTTGGAAGTGGGGATTATCACACACTAAACCACTGCCAAATCGCCAACTGTCATCAGCCTGAATCCCAGTAAGGTCTCAGTTGCACTCTGCCAGCACATTTAAGAAGTTTCAAAGCTTTCCGACTTCTAAAAAATACTGGCGGAGCGCGGCTGGGACCTGGGCTGATGGCCTGGGAGGCTGGAGCTGGTTTAAAATGCTGAGCAATAAACTCTTGATCGTGTTTCTGCCAAGGTGCCTGCTTCTCATTCCATTGTGTGATGGAGAAAGCACAGTGGCTCTTTCTGAAGTCTGGGTTAATCAAGTGGTATGCTGAAGGCACTGATAAATCATTAGACACCATTGAAGAATGCTCAGCTGCATGGTTGCAGTACTGCTGGTTAGGCCAACTAGAGAAGGCCCAACTACTGTAGACCTACTGAACCAGTTGTTAGATGCTAGGTCAATATTGAGATCAGTTGAACTGACTCCAGTGAGTCTTGCATTTAGCACACTTTTCAGATCATTTTGCAATAAAATATATTCAGTTCATGGTTACATTGCCATCACACATCCATGAATTGAATAAGTCTGTTGCTGAGTGGTCCAGAAAGTACAGCTTCAGAGAACTTACACAGGTGTAGGACATGAACAGGATTCCGGTCAGTTGTTTTAGGTATAGCCTATCCACTTCAATTAGCAGTTTTTGTTTCCAACTTAGGCACTTTTGTGTGTGTGGGTAGGAGGGGGAAGATCATTGTTAGCCCTTCAGTATAGTACCACCTCATCTTCTGGGCCTCTCCTCCAAAGCACTCGACATTATAATCACCATTTCCAACAGTATTGCTGCTGTTGGCCACTACTACTCTCCTTCCTTTCATGTAACACTGTACTCATTTGTAGGGTTACCACATGGAGAGACTTCTGTATCCTATATAGAAAAGGGAATTTCAACAGGTGTTGCTTGTCCTGCAACCAGGTAACAAGCAACACTTGCTGAAATTTCCTCTTCTATACAACCATTAAAGGCATAGGAGCTCTCCCCAGTTTTCATTCTGCTAACTGAGTTAACCCACCTCATTCCTTGCAGGTTTACCTGGGATGCATCCACAGAGCAAAATCACAACACTGTTACCACTTTAACTGCCATGGATCTATTTTACAGATTCCCAGAATTTGTAGTTTGATGGACTACTTAGCTATAATTCAGAGGAGTACACTAGAGAATACTAAACCCTTCACCAAACTACAACTCCCAAGATCTCATAGAATGGAATATGGTAGTTAAGGTGCGATCAAACTGTTAATATTTGTACTATGTGGTGAGTTACTCCTGTCTTTTGCATTCCTACTAGGAGGAATATATGTTGGTTCTTGCCAAACAAGTCATGTAGTGGCAACAGTGCTATCCTTTAGGTGCCAAGAAATAACCATTTTATTTGTCCAGACATGTTGAGTACTGCATTTTTGAAAAACTGCTGCCATTATGTTGTTTGGATATTTCCTTGCTTAATTTTGTCACAGATTCAATTTTAATGCAGGGCGGTATCTAAGGCTGCAGCTACACTGCAGAATCAATGCCGTTTGACATCACTTTAACTGCCATGGCCAACTGCTATGGATTTCTGGAATTTGTAGTTTTGTGAGATATTTAGCCTTTTATGTCAGAGAGAGCTGGCATCCCTCCAAACTACAATTCTCAGGATTCCATCAGATGAAGCCATGACAGGTAAAGTTGTATCAAACTGCTTTAATTCTGCAGTGTGGCAGTGGTCTATCTATTGCAAATAAAATTACTGTACATGCATACAGACACACACATATGTATGCTTTTATCCTGAGATGGAAAGACTTTACCCAGTACTTAGATTGTTGGGGGCAATTAGCTTATAGTTATAAGACACTTAGACACTGTTAGTTCAATATGAAGCGGTATATAAATGAAGCTGTTTTTTACACAATGAACTTCTTAACTGACAACACATCTTACATCTTAGTGTGAGTATGTGATAGTGTTATGTGTGTATTAGTATGTAAAGGGATCATGGAAATCAAATGTTTTTTCATCTTCTGTATTTCTGTAATTTTTCTGACTCTGGCTATATTGGAGCTTATTGATGTTTCGAAGTCAATGAACCTCTCTCTTCTCCTCTCTTCCAAGTCTAATTGACTTTGGTTGGTCAATGTTAGAGCCTAGATTAGTCATGGATCTTCTGGGAATTAATCATGATATGTGCCAAACTGTATTAGGATTAAACATATAAAATTAAGGGCATGATCCAGTGACACTTTTAGAGATCTGTATTTACTTCAGCATGGGGGATTTAAAGTTGGTCTTAACTCTGCTATTGAACTGAAAGGGATTTAGGAATGCTTAACTTTGATTGTGCTCTGAATGTATTTCATGTTTTAAAGCCATAATAGTTAAACAGATTATTTTAGCCCTGTCAACATGGGAAAGAAGTATGCATACATTAAGTAAAAATAGTCCCCTATCCCCTTCATTTCTAGGCATAGAGTGTTTAAAAAAAAAAAAGACAGGTTCTCCTGCTTTTTTCAAATCCCATTTGATTTCTCAGTTCTGAATTAATTTAATCCAAATAAGGAGTATGTTTTTCTGCACCTGTAAAAAGAGCTGCAGTCCTTCACACAACGTAGGTTGCTTTCCTCACATGGGAGGTTGTGGAATTGAAAGAGCCTGATTCTCTGGGTAGGGTTGCAGCCAAAAACTGGATTATCACTTCAGGACTAACTGAAGGATGACTTCTGCCAGTTCAGTGGTGTGATTTTCTTTAACACTTCATTTGTGAGTTTTTGAATATTCTTGAACTACCATGTTATTACAACTGCTTCTCTTTCAACAGTAGCTTTTGGTGTTAGGTTCCTGTAACCAAAAGGTTTCAGTCAATCATGAGAGCCTCACAGAAACGCTCTTGTTCTGTGTTCCACCTTGTCCTATTCCCCACAATGCTCAATTCTACCTCCCCTCTTAGTTTTACATCTCTTGCTTCCCATGGGCTCTCAACTCTGTCTTGCTGCTGAGCTTGGTCAGTGTTGTTTTGCCTTCTTGGGGCCTGTCTGCATGGGCCAAATAAAATGACCTCTCACCATGAGATCAGATGGTGCATGGCCCAAACCCTGGTGGTTGTGTGATCAGGTGGTGGCAGCTCATCCGCCTCACCCCTCATGCACATGAAATGCTCCACAGAAGTGCAGGATCACAAAGCATGTCCAAAAAGGAATGTGTGCACATGGAAGTCAATACCCATGCTCCACTTGAAGCTCTTTCCAGCTTAAGGGGATTATCACATGGAGGTAAAATGTGGTAAAATGTGGGCAAAAGGTTCCTGAAGTGCAAAGGTGTGATAGTGTATTGCACTTCTAAAACATTGAGGTGTCTCGCTTCTCTCCCGTTGACAAAGTGTTTGCGGAGCAGCCATTTTTTGAATAACGGAAGATCTCGTTATTCAAAAAATGGCTGCTCCACAAACGTTTTGTCAACGGGAGAGAAGCGGGACACTTCAGTGATGTTTTTGAAGAGTGACACGGTATTACACCTTTGCACTTCAGAAACACTTCAGGAACCTTTTGCCCACAGTAAGGCTCCATGTGATAAGGTCCTAAGATTCTGTTATACTATCATATTCCTCAGAATGTTTTGATAGGATTTGAAATAAACTGGGAAGTAGAAAAGAGGCGGAAGGAGGAGAGTTTGAGGTCAGGTGGAGGTGGCCTCGAAATGAGGTAATGGCATTGTTGTGTCAAGGTGGTAAAGGGAAGTTCGGGCCAGTGACATTGAGGGGAAAAAAAGATGGAGAAGAGGAGGAAAGAAAAGAGGATGAGATGTCAGTGGTGGCCTGGACCTGCTATGGGTGCTGTAAAAAATCACCTTCAATCCTAGGTGGTACAGGGACTTGTAGACTGGTGATGATGGAAACAACAGAGGTGTGGTGGTGGCAGCCTGGAAGTGAGCTGGAGGTGGTGGTGGTGCCAAAGTGGGACAGTGGGGTACAGACAGTGGGGTACGCTATTGGTATAAAAGGAGATGGGGAGGAGATGGAGGGCAAGGAGGACAGTCCACCAGCGTTGGCCTGGCCTTGCAAGATCTTCCAGATCTAGAACATTTTCTAGCTCTGGTGGTGGCTAGTTAAGTAGCATCTGCAAACTTGCAAATAATCAAATCTTTAGAAGTTAGACCCGTGGAAATTGAGGGCCGACTGTATTCCCAGACACCTCTTGAGGCCTGTGCTTTCTGTACTTGCTGACAGGCTCTATGATTAAAGGAGGAATGCTAGAACAACAACAATACAGTAGTTTAGTTTTCAAAGATATACAAAAATAAAGTGTCCATCAAAGCTTATAATAAAACTTAGTACTTTTTATAGAGAGAGAACATCAAAGCAGGAAAGCGTGTTCTGCATCACAAATAAAGTAAATACATACACAGAACATGAGTCCTACTTACCATATCTTGAAATTAGAGCCTTGGTTGGAGGCATTAAATACAAGAGCTGTTGGGGCGGGGACAGGGGGAGAGGTGTGTTTGAGTGAAACAATGGGCATCAGTACAGTGAAAGTGCATTTACATTTCTGAATACTTTGAAGCTTTTCTTTTCCAGAGTTTGGTATATACTTTTGCTGTCTTGGTTTCTTACCATTTTGAAATGTAGAACTATCAATAGCTGTTTGCTGTCATGGCTTAGTGAAAGTTCCACATTCAGATACAGTGGTGCCTCGGGTTACGAAATTAATTCGTTCCGCGGCCGCTTTCGTAACCCGAAAAGCCTTCGTAAGCCGAATTGCCATAGGCGCTAATGGGGAAAAGCCGCGATTCCGTGCGAAAAAGCCGAAAAAAGCACCAAAAGTTTTTTCGTAACCCGAAAAAACATTCGTAACCCGGAACAATGATTCCCTATGGGATTTTTTCGTATCCCGAAAATTTCGTAACCTGGGTATTTCGTATCCCGAGGTACCACTGTACAATCATACCAATGAATGTGAATTTCAGGAGCGAAACAATGGGAAAGCCTCTTAGTTTTAAAACCTGATTTAGAGCTTTCAAGCTGGATGTTTGCTCTGAAGATCTATTCAACAGATGGGATGGACCTTTTGTATAGTCAGAGATCTTTGTCATTGTCCAGGCTTTGAGTTGGAACCAGACAGAGATCATAAACCTAACTAGTCAGGTTAGCCAAACACCATCTGAATTGACACTAGACCAGATTCCCCTCAGTCTTAAGGATACTGGAAAATATTTCAGGATCACCCTAACTAGTGTGGTGTAGTGGTTTGCGTGTTAGACTTGGACTCCAGAAAACCACAGGTTGAATCATCACTCAACCATGGAAACCACTGAGTGGACAACTGTGTGAGGGGGGCCAGGGAGTCACATTAGACCATCCTCCAGGAGACCATGGAGGACTGCATTTCTCCCTCCCCATAGTTAATACAAGTTGAATCTCCCTTCCTTATAATTCTAAAATCTGAAATAACTCCTAAATCCAATGCTATTTTCACAGGTGACAGAGGTAGTGACACCTTTGGTTTCTGTTGGTTCTGTGTACACAAACTTTGTTTCATGAACACAATTATTAAAAATGTAAAGTATAACATTACCTTCAGGCTATGTGTACAAGTTGTATACAAAACATAAATTAATTTCATGTTTAATCTTGGGTCCTGTCTCCAAGATATCCCAATAGGTATATGCAAATATTCTTAAATCTAAATAATATATTTTTAAACAAAGTCCAAAATATTTCTGGTCTCAGTCATTTTGCATAAAGGAGATTCAGCCTGTATCACGGTTCTGTCCTATGTAATTCTGGGATTGTTAGTTTAGGAAGAGGCATCTCAAATTCTCTGCCGGAGTGCTGTATTGTCTCACCAAACTACAGGCTTCCAGAATCCATAGAATGGAATGATAAATAAAAATGGAATAATAGTACTATGTGAGTGGGCCTCTAATCATTGTGTATATTATTCCGCCCATTCAAACCCAGGCAACCAATTTTTCGCTTGAGTTTTTCAAAAGAATATTCAGTTTCCTTTTTGTGTGCCCTATCCATCAATTTGCCAGTTATTTCTACTCTGCTAGGTGGCCTGTGCTTTAGTTGAGTGACTGAACCATATCAATGAAATGTAGTGTGTGTATATGTGTGTGTGAGAGAGAGGGGGAGAGAGATGCATTTGTTACATCAATAATAACCCAAGCAATTTTGTCGTCACTTATGTCTGGCTAGAATTTTTTGGTTCTTATTACAAATCTGTGTTCTTTTATTTATTTTTTCATGGTAGATAATGGATACTTTGTATTCTCTTAGAAAATGTAGAAAACATCTGGTAGAGGTTGGTATTAAAATGGTCTGATAAAGGTTTTGTATAAAAGATGAATATTAGCAGATCACTCTGAAATTGATGACATTGAGGATGATAGATATTTGCAAGCCTGGGCGTCTGTTATGGAACCTGCAACAGTCTTTTTAGTGAAGTCAGTCATGCTCATCTGGTATTACTTATGCTAGACTGAGTCTTCCCATAAATGTGTACATATTGAATCTAGTGTCTTTGTATTCTCAGGGCCCTTGTCGTGTAATTTCTATGTTGTAAATTTGAAAACCCTAGTTAGCAATGGGGAGAATTTATGCCTAAATCTCATCCTTAGTCTTAGCTAGAGTAGGCCCAATGAATTAATGGGGAATAGGTAAAATAAATGCTTGTATAAATTCCACTGCTTCACTGGGTCTGCTCTAGTTAGAGTAACAATAACAGGGATGACAATTGTTAGAACTTCCAGATATTTATTGTTAGACTGTAGCTCCCAGCATTCCTCATCATTGGCTGTGGCAGCTAGGACTACTGGGAATTACAGCGCAACAGCATTTGGAGGGCCACATGATTCCCACCCCTGACAATAGGATTCAAAGCAGTTTCAGTTTGCGCTCATAAGAATTCCCCCAAATTTGAAAATTTCTTCATATTAGGAATGATGAGATTTTTTTTTAAAAAAAAAATACAGTATGGGAGACATGAGAACCTATAGATTTGTCTATCCAGTTCTTGTGTTAACTCTTAAAACTTTCTTTCTGTCTTTGTTTCAGTCTCTCTGAATTTAAACATGTTAGTGCTGAATAAATCTCCTTTCTTTTCTTTTCTTTTCCCCCCCCCCCCCCCGAAAAATTTAAATACGTATGACAATGATGTACAACACTGTCTCTTCCCTGCTGCAAATAACTGTACCTATTTAACTTGAGTATCATCCAAAATCCACAAAACAGTGATACCTTTATTAGGCTGACCAAAATGCACACTATACATGTTGCAATTTTTCGAACTGCCACTGGCTTCTTCATCAGGCAAAGGTGTTTGTTAAAAATCAAAAAAGAGAAGGAAAGAAAAAAAATGACAGTTAGTTGTAGCCCTGGATTTGGTCAAGATGTTGTGGTTGTCCTCAGTTCAAATGGTATAAAAGGGTATGAAGAAGAAGCTAATGGAGCTTTGAAAGCTTGCAACATATATAATGCACATTTTGGTTGATCCATTAAAGGTACGTATCACTGTTTTGTGGATTTTGGAAGAGACTGTACTCAGTTATATGGCCAGCATGGCTATTGCTGGATATCTATTCAATTAGGTGTAGGAAGATGGCTAAATTTTTTGTTTCAATTTATTTTTGAAGAATGTACCAAAATTGGAAAAAATCACATATTCCGAATGGAGAGAACTTGCAATTTCAAGCAATTATAACCCAGGAGAAGGCACAATTAACAAGTTTCTTGATCTGTATTTCTGCTTCAGGACTCAGTTTCAACCTTAGCCCTTAATAGCAAGAAGTTAACTCCCTACAACTCCATTCACAATCAGCTTGGCACTTTGATGCCTGTTCCAAATGTTGAGCTTTTCAGTTTTGCTCTCACAATTATTATTAGAGAGGTTCACATCAACTTTACAGCCCCCCTTCATTTATATAATGTGTGGTGGGATCAAATGGGTCAGCCCCATGGCCATCTTCTTCTACCATTCTGGTGTTTGGTTCCCATAAGAAGGAATTCTCATGTGCTCTTTCAAAGGAGAGGAGATTCTTAGATGCTTGCAGAAGTAAAAGGTTTTCTCGTTCAAGCAATGTAGATAGATAGACCAGTGCCCCCTTAGTATCTAAAAACAGTTGGGTGGACACGCAACCACCTCCTAACATTCCTTGCCTCCCCTAAATTATTATTATTGATTTTAATGTGTTCTATGTTTATGCGTTTTAATGCATTTAAGTGGTTTTCTGTGTTTCAATCTATGTTACACCCTGCCTAGAGCCTTGGGGAGAGGTAAGAAATAAATAATAATTCATCATCATCATCATCATCATCATCATCATCTCTGGTTTAAGAGAGATGTAACTCCCTATCAGATGTACTTAGGATTGAAGCCCAGTTGGTGAGAAAGACATTCGTTTTATTTTACTTATTTGATGCCTTTCTCCCGACATAAGACCCACAGCAGCTTCTAAAGGAAAAAAGAAAATTAGCTAAAAACCTGATAATGAAAAAGTTAAAGCACAATTAAACAACCATCACATTAAAACAGCATTAAATTTTAAAAGGCATAAAACCATTAAAATTAAAGTTAAAAAAACAGCATACAGACCCATCCCTGTCACAAATTAATCATTAAAAGTCTGTTTGAATAAAAAGGGCTTTGTCTGCTGATGAAGGAGAGCGGGGGGGGGGGGGCAGCCTAGCCTCCTGTGGAAGGGGATTCCATAGGCTGGGAACGTTCACCAATAAAGCTGTCTTTACCCATTTGGACCTGTGATGTGACCAAGAAAATGCCTCCTCCAAAGGATCTTAAGACTCTGGCAGGTTCATATTGGGAGATAAGATCTTTCAGACAGTCTGGACCTAAGCAATATAACCAGTACTTGGAATTGTGCTTAGAAACAAACCGGTAGGCAGTGAAGCTGTTTCAACAAGGGAGTTATATGCTCCCTGGTACTGGTGCAAGTCGACATTTTGGCTGCAGCATTTTGGACCTGCTGGAGTTTCCAAGCAGCTTTCAAAGGCAGCCCCATGCAGAACGTATTATGGTAATCCAAATGGGATTTAATAATTATAATCATTGTAACCATCATAATAAAATATTTATTCATTTTTTACCTGCCTCCCCCCATGAATCAAGGTGGAAAACAGGGACAGATTAAAACAAACACATAACATCAGTTAAAAACATAACATCAGTTAAAACACATACTACAGTTAAAATATGTAACATCAGTTTAAAAGAACATACATGACCAAAACAATCAGTCTGTAGTTTAAAAATTACAATTTAAAATTCATAATTCAAAAATTATTTGGATAGGCCTGGCTGAGGCATATATGACTGTACTGTTAGCCAAATTGCAGGGGATCCTGAGAGGGCACCCACTTATTGACTTCATTTGGTAAATTAAATTAGCTCAAAAGGAAGCAGCCAGAGGGCTAGGCTAATTCTAGCTGGAACTTTTAGCCTATGTATATCAGTTCGAAACCCGGAACTCAAGAGGCAAAATCCAAATTAGTTTTACACTATTTATAACAAAGGGAAATCAACTTTCACTCAGAGACATTCATTCACACATGCATACAACAGCTAACAATGTAAAAGTTGGGAGCTTGATAGCAGTTCGGAGGGTAAAGTAGTACGTTACTGGTTCCAGAGATGGCTCTCCAATTGGGGGAAGGCTGTAGAGTGGATTGTGCCCGAGCATTTGCCTGGTTTCAATGGAGACTGAAGTAGAATGGCTCAAACAGTCATTTATATAAAGTAAAAACGGGTCTTTGGGCAGTTCCTCAGGAAATTTGAGTGTAATGGCCAGGAATGCAGCCACAACATTGTGAATTCGATCTCAGGGCTTCAAGGTTGATTCAGCCTTCCATCCTTTCGTAGATCAGTAAAATGAGTATCCAGCTTGTTGGAAATAGTCAGCTTACAGCCTGTAATCCACTTAGAGAGTGCTGTGTTCACTGAGAAGCAGTACAGAAATGTAAATGCTATTGCTATTACTATCAAAATGAGCATAGACTCTGCACCAGGTGAGCCTCTTGGAGGAAGAGTTCACTATTAAGCAGTATAGAAATGTAAATGCTATTGCTAAATACTAAATAACTGGACAATAAGTGCAGGCATTCTAAACAAACAAGTGTCACCTCCAGATGGCGGTGCCCTTTGATTTCCTGGCAGATACTTGGCACCATTATGCCATCACATTCCTGTGTGAAGGGATTATGCAGATTCCAACCTCAAAGAGTCTATCCTGCCTACATGTGCTAGTGCTGCCAAGCCCAATCTACCTGGATCCACATATTTGGACAAACTACCTCCTAGTATTGGGGCAACCTTCTGTGGCTATGTGTTGAAATATCCCGATATCTGAGGTTGATTGGGATGATGGAGGGCTGGTCCATGTAGTAACAGTACTCTCATCTACCTTCTCAAGGAATGGGTACAACTGGCTCACTAGTCTTGAAGGGGTAAATGCAGTCCTGGCCACTATGGAAACCTCAGCATCAAGACAATGCAAATATTAGGCTGGATCCGCACTCAGAAATAACCCAGTTTTACAATGCTTTAAGTGCCGTGTTTCCATGCTATGGAATTCTGGGAATTTTAATTTGTTGTGACACTAGAGCTCCGATCTGGTGCCACAACAAATTACAGTTCCCAGAATTCCATACCATGGAGCCATGGCACTTAAAGCATTGTCAAACTGGATAATTTCTCAGTGTGGATCCAGCCTTATTCTTGTTATATCAAAATCCCCAGACAAGCCCTTTAAAAGACAGGGTGGGCAGGCTTTAAGATCTAAAGATGCAGATCTGGGTGTCAGAATTGCAAGCTGAGCACAGTGTTGTCAACTGAGACAACTTGTCTTTACAGATTTTGTTTTTTAAAAAAGCAATCAGTTCAGTTCAAATAATAAGCAGGATAGGCCAAATGTAAACAGAGCCAAAGCAGCTTTTTTCTCCTGCATAATTGGTTGTTTTCCCGCAAGCGCTTTCAGAAAATCGCAAACAATCTTCCAGTAACGAGCTGCATAGCTGGAGGTATCAGAGACCAATTAGATCACCTCACTCCCTCTGGTTTCCAAGAGAAATGCTTTGCAAGTTCTTGGTTTTAATTAAAAACGAGTAGCACACTCAGAAGGAGTATGTAAAACTTGCTTTTATGTTTGGTTTTGTAGCAGAATATGATAAGAAAAGGCACCAAGGCCTGGGGCTTATCTAACTGAAAATATATCAATATCTCTTTCCCACTCCCTCATTAATCTTAACTGTTATAATACACTAATCATGCAATCTTATAGTCTTTTACCTGGGACAACTCAGATAAGGGTTACTTCTAAGTAGAGATGTATAGGATTGGAGTGTAAGGGATTTTGGAAAAGGGGATTTTCTGGAATGGGTTGCTGAAATGTAAGGTTTCAGAGAGAATGACTGGAATATTTTGGATTATTTTGGCATGGGGGTGGTTATGAAATTTAACAGAACTATGCAAGGTACATCTATTTGGGATATAAGATCAGCACATAGGAGAACCAGTGTGGCGTAGTGGTTTGAGTGTTGGACTGTGACTCTGGACCCTGTTCAGCCATGAAACCCACTGGGTGACCTTGGACAAGTCACACTCTCTCAGCTTCAAGCGAAGGCAGTGACAAACCCCCTCTGAACAAATCTTGCCAGTAATACTCCATGATAGGTTTGCCTTAGGGTCACTACAAGTTTGTAATGGCCGGAATAACAACCTAGGATAAAATTCAGGCTGAAATCTAGATTGGCTTTACTGTCCCCACTGAAATGGAAATAGCAAGGTGCTATTGATCTTGACTAATGGCTTGCTTCTCAAACCCACTTCCTGTTTTGTCCACTGCCATAGAAGCCAACAACTGCCACCACCTAGCATACAAAAACAATGGGCTAAGGAAGAAAAATGGAAACACGGACTGATCTGGTGACAAGTGAGAAAGCAAGCAGAACCTGAGAGAGGAAGGACTAGTAGGGAGAACAGACTGAGAGAAGAAGTCTATATGGTTAGAAAATACAGTTTTTTGGGAGGGGGAGAGAGGAGAAAGGTATATTATAATATGTAGATTGTACAATTTGTATTATGTACTGTGTAATAAAAATTAATTAAATAAAAAAGAAAAAAAGAAAAGAAAACACAGTAGGCTCTTGTTGTCTACTGGAATTTGATTCCAGGACTTCCTGTGAATAACAAAATGCATGGATGCTGAAGGCCCAATTAATACAGTGGCATAGTACAATGGTGTCCCTTGCATAAAATGGCAAAATCAAGGTTTGCTTTTTGGAATTAATACATATTTTAAATATTTTTAAGTTGTGGGTGCTTGAATCTGTGGATAAAAAATTCCGTTGTTATGGAGGGCTGATCATACCAGCAAAGAAAGTTCATGTTCTTGAATATTCTTAAGGCTGAAGTTTATATATTGATTTGGAATGACAGATCCTTGCACACTGCACGGTTACACTAGTATGATTTCATTTTAACTGCCATGGCCATATTATTCAGAATCCTGGGATTTGCAATTTATTGAGGCACTAGGGCAATCTGGCTGAGAATGCTAAATACTACTCCTTAGACTGCAAATCTCAGGATTGCATAGGATGTTGCTTTGGCAGTTAATTGTAGCCCTATAATTCTATATTGCTACAGAAACCCTAGATCTTTGTTATGCTCTCAAGCATATATATTTTTTAATTTTTTGCACTGTTGTTGTAGTATTAAAGAGAATTTAGTGCTGGCTTCTGGTATCCAGAGTCCAGAATATAAATTGGTGGCAGCATGGTATCATGAATGACCCTTGAGGAATCCTAGCATCTTTACTTATTCCATTGGACTTGGTAAGGCTGACCTTCTGACCAGAAGTATTTTTATTTCGCTCCGTCCCATTCTTCCATTGATGAGGTCAGAGCAGCATAACTTGTGGTGCCAGACAGTTTTCCATCCAGCTGCTGGCCAAGCCCAGACACACTTGGCTTTCATGATGGATTGGAAATGCACCTAATACCTTCAGACCATTATCACCTAGCTGTTAGAGCTTCATCATATTGGCAAGGCTTTCAGGAAAGCTCCGGGAAGGGTATATCTTTCTGCTTTTATACACATGATTTAACTTTCAGCCAGCTTCTTTAATCTTGAGATTTACACATGGCGTCTTCATATTTGTGTAGTTACTCCGCCAGTGTTTCAAAACCTTAGTGCTGACCTTCTGTGCTTTAATGTTGCTCTTTGTCTCTCTGAGATTCTTTGTGGGTTTTCAGTGTGGATTTATGTGCTGTGTTGTATTTTTATGATATTCTGAGGCTTGACCTTAATGGTTTTACTTCACACACTCCCGTCTTCTGATTTCCAAGCTATTTGCTCTTTTGGTAGAGCTCTGCCTCCCCTCCTGCCATCGCTAGAATAAATGGGTACTTTCCAAAATACAACCTGAAAGTAGGATGTTGCATTTGTTGGAATGTTTTCAGTTTAATGTTGGCTTAATGCAAACCCATTGTATCTAATAGTTCCTTCTTTGCTTGTAATGTCATATGAAAAGTTAATGAAATAAAGTGGTATCTTCTTTGGAGAATCCACATCATGAGTTGTTGCAGGCAGAGAATTTACAAAGATGCAGTCCATTAAGTATACCATGAAAGTCAAACACAGATCATCAGTCCATCTTGAGTCTTTCAGGAAAAATCTTAAGACTTATCTCTTCTGCCAAGCTTTCCCCCACATGTCCTAATTGTTATCTTCTCCTGTGTTTTATGAATGTTTTTATTGAATGTTTACTGTTTTTTACTGGTTTAATTATTATGATTGAATGATGGTTTTTAATGATGTATTGTACTGTTTTAATATGGGGGGATTGTTGCTGTTACAATTTGTATTTTATTATGTTGTAAACCGCTGTGATCGAAGGAACGGCGGTATATAAATAAAGTCTCATTCATTCATTCATCTTGTGTTATGGCTTGGATAACTACAAAAAGCTTCAGTTACCTAGGAAAATGCTGGCTGAAGGAATTCTGGAAGTTGTAGTCCAAGAAAATCACATTTCCAAACTCTGCCCAGCCCCTCATCCAGCATGGCTGAGTAAGTGATACAAACAGAAGTCCATATGCATTCCCACACTTTGCGGACATGCAATATTTGGCTTGGTAGGCTATAGGTTTACAAACCTTCTGCAGGGAATTTTTTTTTAAAATGCTACTTTTTAAATAGACATTTATATGTTGTGTTCATACTTACATCCTGATTTGGTTCATACTGTCTGGGTTTTGAGCACAGCATCCAAATGCTTCCTCTCTTTGCTAAGTAATTGGAGAAAATGGACCTTGTATTTGGATGATGGGGTGGTGCTTTGGTTGTACAGCACTACCTGGTTACAGTTTATAGGGAGGGTCCATGATATATTTTGTTGGTAAGTCCAGAGAGGAGGAGGAGGAGGAGATGATGATGATGATATCCCACTTCCCCCCCAAAACTGGGATACAAAGCAGCCTACAAATTAAAAAACAATATATGCTTATGCATACTTAGAATGCATGCTTAGACTCAGATCACTTTCACACTACACTGCACAATACAGTTGGCCCTTCTTATACAGTACACAGATTTTTATACACGGATTCAAGCATACATGGTTTGAAAATGTTCAAAAAAGTATAAATTTCAAATGTCAAACCTTGATTTTCCATTTTTTATAAGGAACACCATTTTGCTCTGTCATTATATTTAATGGAACTTGAACATACACGGATTTTGTTATACACGGGGGATATCTTGGAACCAAACCCCAGCGTATAACAAGGCTCCACTGTAATAGCAGTTTGATACCACTTGAACTACCATGGCTCTATCTCACGTAATTGTGGGATTTAGAGTTTCGTGAACTATGTAGAATTGTCTGTCAGAATGCCCCACCAAACTACAAATCACAGGTTTCCACAGCCACAACAGTTCGCGTTGTGTCAGCGTGCTGTAATTGCTTGATGTAAAAGAGACTTCAGGTATATTGCAAGCTTCAAGTTAATAATTAGCCTTTAAGACCCTCTGTGCTGGAGAAAGTTACTGTTTGGCCCCATTCAGACTGACCTTTTTGCGCTGGATGGAACTGGGAAGATTCACCCCCCCCCGAATCCCTCCAGAAGCCAATGCCCACTACCTCAATCAGGGTATTTTAACCCTGAATGCCCTTGTAGCTCCTGTGGAGAAATCGGTTTAAAATGAATGTTCATGTTCAGTGAATTTACGTGAATGCAAATTGTTATCGAACTGGCTTCCCATTGCCCGAAAATAGCATGCCACTGCCCAAAATTGCGTGTGGTAGTCTATCATGCAATAACGTTAAACCCCATGATTACGTTAAGATTGCCATTGGATTATACTTCCAATTTCCCTTGTTTGATAAACTCCCATGTGGCTGCTGAAAACATGGCTGCCCTGGCAGCAACATTTTGCACCTGAGCACTTGAGCTATTGACATCATTGTGCAATAAGTATTGCCAAAGTCACTTTTTTCCAGATCTAATAGTGGTTTAAAAGCCACGTGTTGGAATTTCCTGTGTTCAGAGATGGGTGACCAAGATGAACAAAGGTCTTGAAATGAAACCTTATGTGGAATGACTTGTGGAGTTGATTGTGTTTAGCTTATGGAGTTGATTGTGTTTAGCTTGGAGAAGAGTAGACTGAGAGGTGACATGATAGCCATCTCCAAATAGAAGATGTAGAAGATGGAGCAGGATTGATTACCTTCTGGTGCTACAGAAACCAGAACGTGAACCAATGGATTCAGATTTCAAAGAAAAGAGATTCCCTCAAACATTAGGAAGAACCTTTACAGTGTAAGAGCTTTTCAGCAATGGACAATATAGCCTCGGAGGGTGGTGAACTCTCCTTCTTTGGAGAACTTTAAACAGAGGTTAGATAGGCAACTTTTAAGAGTGCTTTAGCTGTACGGTCGGCCCTTGACATTTGTAGCTTTGATGTTTGCAGATTTGATTAACATGTTCTCTTTAGGAACTTCTATGTCCTTTTACTATGACAATATATTTAATGGGACTTGAGCATCCACAGATTTTGGTATCCACCGGGGGTCCCACAACCAAACACCAGTGGATACTAAGGGCCTACTGTACCTTACCTTTCCAAAAGATCCCTTCTGTGGTGACTTGAGCATTACATGCCCTGCATCCAGCTTTTTTGAACACTAGGATAAATGAAACTATCTTGATTGTTTAGTATAGACTGCAGTCCGCACCTAATAATGCTTTAAAGTGTGTCTGTAATGTTTAGTCTCCCTGTCAATTTCAGTGGCCCATCCAGTGTGAAATTCCTTCCCCTTCCATCTCCTCCTTTACCCTCTCTCTCCAAAATTCTTGGCTAGAAATGGTGTTTCATTCGGGTGGGTGCTCTCAGTTGTAAGCCAAACCTTTCCGTCATTTCTCCTTGAGCTCTTGGAGCCCTGATTGTTTTCATGGCTCTCTAAATGCGATTCTCTTACCATTTTTATAAACAAATCATGCACTCTGTCATTCCTGAGAGCCGCGACGATGCTGCATGGCGTGTGCAGCCAGCCTATCCGATGGGTCCTGGATTGGCTGTTTTGAATCTGTCTCCAAAGAGGGAACTGCTACAACAGTTAATCAGCAATGTCCAATAATGATCTCTTTGTGTGCTGGGTGTATAGTTTGTCCTATTCTCTCTTGTGTTCTTTCTCTCTCTCTCTCCCTCTCTCTCTCTCTCTTTGTTGTTGGTGGTTTCCACGCAGGCTAGCGAGCCTTTGATCTGCTTTAATGAGAATTTTGATGGAGGAAGACAGTATGCCAATACGGAAGACAAATGTCCACCTGCATTTAAAAGCAATTTGGTCCTTCGCTGGGAAAGGCTCCTCCTGGGAATGATGTTCACTGGCTTGATTGTAATGGGAGCTGGGTGAGAGCAACTTTCTTAACCATCCATGGTTTATTAGAGGAAGTAAGCCTGAGCACAGTTTGTAAGTTGAGATTCTCAGCTCGGTCATAAATCCTGGATTTTGTCATCAGGATGTCCTAGGCTGTATCCACACTGCAGAAATAATCCAGTTCGACACCATTTTTAACTGCCCTGGCTCTGTGCTATGAAATGCTAGGAATTGTAGTTTGTTGTGGCACAAGAGCTTACAAATGGCAATCCCTAGAATTCCATTGCATGGTGCCAGGGCAGTTAAAGTGGTGTCAAACTGGATTATTTCTACAGTGTGGATGCAGCCCTAGGTTCAGTTACAATGGTTCTCAAAAAAAAAAAATCTGTCTGGAATGGGACAGGTAAAAGGAAATCCTTTTTCACATAGTTAAATTGTGGAATTCACTGCCACAAGACATGATGGCTGCCATGTTGGATGGCGTTAAACGAGGATTAAATTTAGGGCTATAGTAACAGAGGGAGCGAAATGTCCTTCCTCCAAATTTGAAACTTTCCTTCCTCCCCAAATTTATGACATTGCAGTAACTTAAGACTTCAGCTATGTGTTCGACAGAAAAAGGTTTTGGCATCCACCGCTGGTGCCACACTGCAGAAATAAAGCAGTTTGACACCACTTTTAACTTCCATGGCTGTGTACAATGGAATCCTAGGATTTGTAGTTTGGTGGGACACGCAGAGCTCTCTGACAGAGAATGCTAAGTACAGTCAACCCTCTGTTTTCATGGGGATCCGTTCTGCCCCTTCCCCCCCACATGAAAACGGAAACTCGCCTATATTCAAGCCCCATTGGCTTGAATGGTGGCACATGCCCGCAGGCGTGTGTGGGCACGCACTGCTGGTGCGTATCTCATTATGCCCCCCTTTGTTTGCTGCTCGCGTATAAGCAAGGGCGCGAATTCCAAGGCCGTGCAAACGGAGGGGCGACTGTATCTCACAAACTACAAATCAGAATTGTGGAAACAGGAAAGGTGAAGTAAAGTGGCTAATAGTTATGCCATGAACATGTACTTTGCAAGGGGTTCAGATCAAGCTGGAAAGTAGAAGGCCATTTTAATGAAGCTCTGTGAGGATCTGAAATGGGTTCAAGTCATTGGGCAGCTTATAAGAAGAAACAAAGTCTGTTAATTCCTCATTTTTGAAAACAGAGCTGTTTTTCTATTTGACCAGTCATTTAATAGCTGGAGATTCATATATGAACTGTGTAGTAGTGGAGGCAGGATTTTTAGGATCAGAAAGTCAAGGTTTTTTTATTGGCAGTAGTGATGCAATTGTGTTTTCTGACATTAGGCTTCTGTGTTTTCTGACATTAGGCTTCACTGTCCATATTAGCCTGCAGGTAAGGGGATTTTTTTTGTCCCCAATACATTTTTATGAACTATTCCCATTGTAATGCAAAATATTTTGGAGTAGCTTGGACTAGAATGAGAATTAAGGTTCTTTAGCTTTACAAAAGACCTGCACTTGATGAACATGAGAACAACTAGAATCATCGTTTGATATCAACCAATACAACTGCATACATTTTTGTGCTTTCTTTGGAGGCATGGTTCTTGAAACACTGATGACTACAAGCATGCCAAAATTTACCCTAGCGCAACTGGATATATGGGCACTGAAATCACAAAATATTTTAATGTTGCTTTTGTTATTGACGAACTTACTGTGGTTGGACACTGATCTGAGTCCCATATATACACATAATAAATCAAAGGAACATGAAAGAATGCAGATCATGCTTTCCATAAACACACACACACACACATAGACACATACACTTTTTCCTTCTTTTGAGATTGCTGGGTGTATATAAGATCTGAGCCATAAATATTATTACTGCTACAAAGTCATGGTCATAAAATTTAAGTAAAGCTGCACTTAAATGTTACTGCACTTTTAAAAGCTGGTGTTAGCGCGTGATCTGAGACAGGGTGTTTAGATTTCATCTGAGAGTTTGTTTCCTCTTTTTGTAAGCACATATTTCTGGATGTTAGGGGCAAGAGATTAAGAATGGTGGTAGGCAGGCTTTTGCATGGTAGAGTCCCCTCATCCATTGTGTTGCCTAAAAACACACACATGGAACATTCTATTTCAGCATATATCCACTTTCCTTAAAAAAATAGGGCCTTGGATAAAATCATATTTTTCCAAAATGGGAAATTAACTTTTGAGACCATTCCATGTGTCAGTCCCACCATTTTCCCAGTTATCCGCAGTAGAAATTGGTGTTTCTAGTAGTGGGAAGAATGATGTTCGAGATGACCGCCATGGCATGGTTTCCACTGTCAGTTGCAATGCTGTGTTGTGTCCCAGACAGTAAAGTGCTGGACATCAGAATGTGTGGAAAATTTAGTTCTCAGGACACCTGAGCTTGAATCATATTGTTTAGTCCAGGTTGGGGGGAAACCCAGTAACCATCCCCCCCATACCTTTTTGGGTGGGCTTAAACATTTTTAAAAATACGTTTTTCTGCATTAATGTATAGGACTACATCAGTATGTGAGAGCCAGCATGGAGTCATGATTTGAATGTTGGACTATGACGGGAAACCAGAGCTCGAATCCCAGCTCGGCCATGGAAACCCACTAGGCAGCCTACGGCAAGCCTCAGAAGATGACAGTGGGAAAATCCCATGATACGGTTGGAAACGACTTGAAGGCACACAACAATAAAATATCAATATAGGGCTAAATCAGAAAATTAAGTAGCAAAATTCAATTCAGATGTTATGGCTGCTAGCTTTAATAATAATTGTTTTAAAAGAAAGCACTCTTAAAACAAGCTGTCTTGAGAGTGGTGGAGTCTTCCTCTTTCTGTTTTTAACAAAGTATGGATAACTGGATGGCCATCTGTCAGAGGTGCTTTGAATATGTCTACCTGCAAGGCAGGGGGCTGGACACTAGTTGGACCTTGGAGTACCTTCCAACTCTATGGTTCTAACTTAAATTAATTGAAGGATTTGGCATTTCTTGCACTATAAAATCAAGTGATTAAAAAGAAGCAACTGACAACAGATACATATCTAACAACGAACAGCTGCCAATGAACTTCTAAAGCTAAAATGTTTAAGTTCAATTATTTTTGTTGCAGTAATAGTATTGGAAAACAGTAATAATGTACTATCTATATCTATGTTTCTGGATTCCCCCATTCCGCTGGCTGAGTATTAGTTTTTATATATGCTGTTTTTATAGATTGTTTTATTGATCGTTCTATTGTTATGTATTTTATGTATTTTTTCTGAATTTTGTACGCCACTTTGATCGAATTGGAAAAGCAGGATAGAAATAAACATTATTATTATTATTATTATTATATCTATATCTGTATCTATGTATGAACAATACATTAAAAAACTAGGAGTGTTTTTTTCTAAAAGCCAGCCCAGTCTAAACTAGAGAAAACCCAGAGGTCATTGATTCAATGGGCCTTTTCTGCTTTGACCCACAATAGCATTTAGACCTTGATGCTTTTACTACAGACTTATGGAACCTTGCAGACTTTACTTCTTAGAAGTCCTGTTGACTAAGTTACTGTTATGGTCGTATGCTGGGCTGTAATGGAGGCCTTGTCACCAATTGGCCCCCTAATAGCAGATAATTTTTGTCTGAAAGGTGACAAAGAGGAGTAGGCAGGGCTTGCCCTCAATATGGAATGGATGCAAGGAAACCAAAATATGGCAATTTTCCAAAATGCTTCCATCCCACTTCCAAAGTGCAGTATCATCATTTTCTTATTTCTGGTGTGAAACATTTTCTATATGAAAATCTTTTCTTCCAGGAAGGAAACCTGCTAGTTGACCATGAACAATTCACATTCTCTCGGCCTCAGAGGAAGACAAAGGCAAAACCCCCTCTGAACAAATTCTGCTAAGAAACCCCTATGATAGGTTTACATTAGGGTCACCATAAATCAGAAATGACTTGAAGGCACAGAACAACAAGAACAACTGAGTATGTTGTGATAAAAATATTTTTTCTTAAATGTACAGTCAAATTACATATCTGTAAAAGCTGCAGTAGAAAATAGCTTAAGGCTGCAATGTATATTATTTCCTGAATGTGAATGCAGCCCATTTCATTGATAAGTTGCTTTGTAAATTCTCTGTGACTTGCGTCGTATCCTACCAAAATAAATTGTGTTGATCAATGTTAAACAGGCAAAGAGAAAATATTGTACATGTTCCAGCTACAAAAATATTTGTGATAATTTATTTCATTTTTTTACCCCTGTAATTTTTTTATAAGTGCGAATCTCAAAAAAGTAAACGATGGTTTACAAAAATGTAGTTCCTGTTTTTTAACTCCCAGTTACCTACTTGAATCAATGTCTGCTATTCTGTTCTGTAAATTCTGGAGAATATTCCAGATTCTTTGAAAAACTTGGTATGCTCAGCATTCAATCAATACAAGACTAAGATGGGAAATGACTTTCCCAGTTTATCATATACCACTGCCATATAGATGAGTTACATGTGAGAGGCCTTTTCTGCAGTCCTGGACTCAAAACTATCCCAGATCACATTTTTTGACTTGCAACACAACATTCCTGTGGCAACTCCAAATCTGAAAGCACTGTTGTTTATGCAGTACCAGTTGAGATTAGTCATAGAAGATGATGGAAAAAGTCTCTGCAGAATTCATCAAGCATGTGATTACAACATTCTTTATATGCTCGCCTACCTGCCACCCTCATTTCCTGCCTCCATTTCTTTCTTTTTTTTTTGCCATGTGATATTCTTGCATGAGAGCTTGTTTAAACCCTCATTACATGAAGTGATGACGTTTTGGAGCTTATCACATGAACTTTAAAACTGGCTCAAGCCTCCTGGGCTGCAGTTGGAACACAGGATGGAGGTGGAGATTATCACATGCTAAATCACTGCCTAATTGTCGACCGCCATCAGCCCGGGTCCCAGCTGCGCTCCACCAGCACTTTTTAAAAGTTGGAAAGCTTCTGATTTCGAAAAAGTGCTGGCAGAGCATGGCTGGGACCCAGCTTGGACCCGGGCTGATGGCGGATGGCAATTAGGTGGCAATTTAGCATGCGATAATTCCTGCCTCTATCCCGTGTCCCGGCTTCAGGCCAGGAGTTTTGAGCCGGTTTTTAAAGTTCACGCAAAAAGCTCCTTTGTTTACACTACAATGAGCAGTTGTGGTTGTCTGTATCTTTGCAGATCAGATGTGCAGTATGGATATGTCCACACTGGCCTGAATCTTTTAGCTAGTTTCAACTAGAGTTTACCAGTCATAGAGTCACATAGAATTGGAATGGACTGCAAAGGCCATATAGTCCAACTCTCTAGCATGCTGAAATACACAGCTAAAGCACCCTGAAAGATGTCCATCCAGGCTGTTTAAAGGAAAGTCCACCATCATCCATGTTTGTCAATTCCACTGTTGAACAGTTCTTACAGTAAATAAGCTCCTCCTAATGTTTAGGTAGAACATCTTCTCTTGCAATTTTAATTCACTGGTTTGTATTCTAGTCTCTGGAGCAGCAGAAAGTAAGCTCACTCCATCTTCTACATGACATCCCTTCGATATTTAAAAATGGCTATTATGTCACCTCTTAATATTCTCTTTTCCAAGATAAGCATGCCCAACTCTCTAAATTGTTCCTCATAGGACATGGTTTTCAGACCTTTGATCATCTTGGTTGGCCTTGTCTGGACATGTTCCAGCTGGCTGATATCCTTCTTGAACTGTGAGCGCACACTTTGGTTAATCTCATTCCTTCAACAGGTCAGTTCTCATTGGGACTGCCAGAGATTTTCGGGTTATTGTCAGCCAATAAACCCATGGGGGTGGTGGCAGAGTTATCCTGCATTGCTTGCTTCAAGAAGACAAAGGGCCAAATCAATGTAGCTTTCAAGTTGCAAACTGAAGCTTGAGATGGATTCTCCTGGGCTTGGAAGGTTTGAAGGCCATTGCTGAAAGATTTACAATCTCTTTGGCTCATGACACCATCATGTAAGAGAAACTGTCACAGGATTACTAATGTCAAGGGGTATTCCGTGCAGGAGAAAAAAATATGCCAAGTTCCAGAACAGCCTGAAAATATGTTAATGCTGAAGGGGAAACGGCTGTGTTGTGATTGCAAGGCTTGAAATATTTATGGGAGCGTTTGTTTTCTTCAAAATGCTTGTGCATATGAAAGCTGTGGAAAATAGGCCATGAAAAAGAAGGCAAATTTAACAATTTCTGTTTCAAGAGGAATCCTTAAGATGTGTAATTGCTAACAATGTGTGTGTGTGTGTGAACTTTATCGCACACATTATTTTCCCCGTTTTGGGAATGGGAAGGGGACTCTCGGGGCCACGCACGACCAGGACAAAACGGATTTTACTGCACAGGAAATCATCCACAAAACGGCCCCATTCTGTTCCCTGGCATCAAGCCATCCCCATAAAGTGCTGAGGGGCGCCATTTTGCTTGGTCAGAAAACTTCTGAACTCAACATTTAACGCTCCTCAGCACTGAATGGGGACAGCTTGGTGCCGGGGAACAGAACAGGGCCATTTTGTGGATGATTTACTGTGTGGTAAAATCCATTTTTCCCAGTCGTGTGCAGCCCCAAGAGTCCCCTTCCCGTTCCCATAACGGGGAAAACAATATGTGTGATAAGGTCCTGTCTGTACATTGGTAGTGTTCTATGGTACTCTGTGTCTGGTCCACAGGCAATCCAGTACTGTAGATCTGTGTAAGCCATGCTTTGAGAGATGGAGGACCATTTCCAGATCTTCCCAATCCTTGGCTGGATATATCACCAATGTTTTCATTATCCTGGTAATGCCATTCAGGGACTTTTGGATAGTTTTGGGTGCTATTTTCCTGCTGTTTTTGGAGGCAAATGTAGCATTTAAAAGAAAAGTAATACATGTCAGAATGATGTTTTGGACAAAAATGGGTTTTTGGCCCCCAAATGGGGCACTGAGTGAAGTAGCTGGAGTGGGTGGGTCATGGGGTCCAGCGGGGGAGAATGCTGCAAGGTTATGCAGTTCCTACACCAGCTCTAGATCTATCTAAACATCAACTGCCCCAGTCTTTCTTAAGAGAAAAGATTTAAAGTATTTGCAAACTCAAATGTGTATATTTCAAGTCTCAAGTGTATGTTGCCTAATATGACTTTCAGACATATGACTTGGGTAGGTCCGCTTGTGGCTTCTTAGATGTGCATGTGTTTTAAACTATTTACCTGTTTCTTGGAAACTGTCTATTGGTCAATGGAAAATTGATTCTCTGTTCCTTTTTCATGGCTAAAGTATTCACCCGAAAGAAAGTATGCAAAGGCACCTTGCAGCACCTTTGAAACAAACTGAAAGATAGATAGATAGATAGCTGGTAACATTAGCTTTTGTAGACCTGAATCTACTTCCTCAGTTGCATTTGATGGTGTGGAAAGCCCAGGGACAGGCCTGTATAGCAGTCTATGTGTGGAAAGAGAGTTCCTGTTACTCAGAGGATTAAAGATCTTACAGCCCTAATACCCTTAAGTCCCCAGATCCTGTCTGATCTTGGAAGTAAAGCATGATCAAATTTGAATGGTGTACAAGCAAGGAATACCAGATGCTGTAGGCGATGCATTCGGCCTGCCGTATCCACGGATTCAACTCTCCATGGCTTGAAAATATTCCAAAAATATATAAAATCCAAAAAAGAAGCCTTGGTTTTGCCATTCTATATAAGAGACACCATTTTACTATGCCATTGTATATACAGTAATGGGACTTGAGAGCATCCATGAATTCTGGTATCCACAGGTGATCCTGGAACCAAATCCCAGTGGATACCAGGGACCCACTGTATTTCAGAGGAAGGCAATGACAAGTCACCTCTGAGTATTACAGTACTTGCATAAGAAACCCCTCTGAAATTTATAGAGCCAATAGCCTGTTTCAGACTGCCAAAATAAAGCTGCTTCGGGTCTCTTTGGAGGTATGCTGTTTAAATGATGCATGCATTCTAAGAATCCGGAAGCTGCACCAAAGCTGCACTCCAGTGCTTAGGAATGGAGTGTGGCGTTGGCATGACCTCCGGACTCTTAGGACCCATGCATCATTTAAATAGCATACCTTCAAAGAGACCTGAAGCTGACTTGAAGGCGCACACACACACACACATACACACACACGCCTTTGTGGTATATAGGTGTTTCCTTACATGTTTGTTCATATAATCATATTTTTCTACATTACCTCCCTTCAGATATTTAAAGATGGCTATCAAGTCACCCAAGTCTTCTCCAAGCTACTCAGCTTTCTAAGCTTTTCCTCGCAGAGCTTACTTTCCAGACCTTTGATCATTTTGGATGTCCTCCTCTGGACACATTCCAGCTTTCATTGAATGGTGGTGCCCAGAACTAGATTCCAGGTGATCAAACAAAAAGGCCTTAACATGTTGCATGTCTTAATAGCTCTTATTTGAAGATAAGCAAGGATGCTGCATATATTCTGAATTTCACTGAATTACATCTTGCAGTGGCTGGTAATGGGTTATATCTCAGTTGGGTGATGAATCTGTTCCAGATTATATTCTGAAATTTTAAAAGAGTTATTCATGGCGTTTGAATCCTGTGCTGCCAGGAAGGATGAGAATTGGCACCCTACTGACATGGAGGCTGCAAGTTGCAGCTAGTACTTTTCTGTTCTGAGTATCTGTACGTGACTAGAATAGTTTGGACAGTATCAACATACAGTAAGAAACATCCAGTAGATCAAGAAAGGTATAACTTATTAATGATAGTTGTATAAATCCCAGCATGCTCTAAAACAAATAGCTTTTCATCAGGGCTACCGGTGCAGGGGGGAGGAAAAACAAGAAAAAAGGAGAGGAAATTATTGAATTCTATTATGGTAAATGGCTTCATCCAAAAGGAGTAAGTAACCTACTGACTCCTACGATTGACTTTTTAAAAGCCTCCCTGATAGGGAGTCGGCGAGACTTGGAAAATGACATTTATATAAAGTATTTGAGGAAGTGAGATGATTAGCCAAGTGTTCTTAGGAGATTAGGAGTAATTTATTCTCTTCAAAACCTTACTCAGTGGATGGAGTCTCAACTATGTCCTGATTGTTCGTAATTTACAGGTGTAAAATTGAAGAAGTGGAGAGGGAAGAATTGCAAACAAAATAGGAGAAACTAATAAGGATTTTTGGGGAGAGGGGACAATTTTTAAGCTGCTCCCTTATTCACTTGCAACTGGAAGGAGAATATTCTGCCTAAATGTTACATTTCTCCCTGTTGAAATTCATTTTGTTAGTTTTGGCCCAGCTTTCTAATCTATTATGGTCATTTTGAATTTTGATTCTGTCAAATCTGCAAATTTCATAAGCAAGCCCTCTATTCCTTTATCCAAATCTCTGATAAAGATGTTGACTAGCACTGGACCCAGTTGTAATAAGGCATATACACAGAGAGAGAGAGAGAACAGACAACTAACTGTCTGATGTATTTAGCACTTTATTGATTTACACAAAGGTCTTGCCTTTGTGGTACTGTAAATATAGCACGCCCACGCCATACACGGGCGTGCCATACGCAGCCTTGAGCATACGCGCTCAAGCCGCGGGGCACGCGCAGGGTGGAAGGGGCGGCGCGTCCCATTCAATTGAATGGGCGCGCGCGCCCGTTGTGCTCCACGCGCCGCCGTGCACGAGCCCCATTGTTTCCAATGGGGCTCGAGCATAGGCGGAATTCGCCTTACGCGGTGGGATCTGGAACGGAACGTAAGGCGAGGACGGACTGTACTTTCCATTTTAGCTAAAATCAGATTGTGCCAATTGCCTCTCTTTCAACAGTAATGCTAAATAAAGTTCTGCACAGAGTCTGTAAAAGAAAAGAGGAGGAGGAAACAGGGGGAATCATATTCCTACAAAGAATGATGGAACCCAGAACAGTAGAAACAAGAAAACTTCATTTTATAGGCTCGTCCTTTTCAAGCTCACAACATTTCCTTTCTGGAAATATTATTTGCCTTCAGAAAATAGCAGGCTAAATTCACACATTAGCATTTTTACAAGATCGCTGCAACATCAAATGGAAACTGACACACACCAATGGGCATTCACAGTCCAAATGCCACGACCAAAGTTTTCATACCATTCCTGACATGATCCTTTATGATGGAGGGCATTCCTATGCCAAATGAGTTTTTCAGCAATGGATGCCCATCAAGCAGAGTAATGCATGCATCACCTGGCTCTCATTTTGTCTGTTAACAGCAATTCTTAACCTACAGAGCTTATTTCGTCTTTTCCACTAGTTTGGGGGTCCAAAGCTGGATCAACAGGAATATGTGCAACACTGAGACAGTGCCATGGGTGCTCTCAAAATTGGTTGCATGATAGGCACAGCCTGTCACAAAAGCAGTCCCCAACAAAGTGACTTTGCCAAGTGCTTGTTATTACACAGATAGAGAACACTCTCTGATTGGGACCTGTTCTGTTTTCTTTTCCAGACTAAGTAAATATAGACTGCATGAATCTCCCTTATCCAGAAATCTGTAATCAGAAATATTCCAAAATCCAAACTTGTCCACATGGGTGGCTGAGAGAGTGACATTGTTACTTTCTGATGGTTCTGGGTACACAAACTTTGCTTCGTGCACAAAATGTTTCAAAATGTTGTGTATAAAATTACCTTCAGGCTATGTATATAAAGTGTTTACAAAAAATAAATGAATTTCATGCTTAGATTTGGGTCCCATAGAATCATAGAATAATAGGGTTGGAAGAGACCACAAGGGCCATCCAGTCCAAGCCCCTGCCATACAGGAACTCTCAATCAAAGCATCCCCGACAAATGGCTATCCAAAATCTGGAAAAACTCCCAATTCCAAAACACTTCCGGTACCAAGCATTTCAGATAAGGGAAACTTAGGTAACCGTTCTGGTACCAAGCATTTCAAATAAGAGAAACTCAGGTAACAGTTCTGGTACCAAGCATTTCAGATAAGAGAAACTCAGACTGTATCAATTTATTCTTCTATCCATTGTAAATGAACTAGAAATCTCAAAAACTAAGGGCATGAACCAATGGATACAAATTGCAAAAAAAAAAAAAGAGGTTTCACTTCAACATCCAGCAGAACATCCTGACACCAAGGCTACTGCTCTACAGGCTAATGGTTATTCCAGCTCAGACATCGAAGGGATGTCAGGCCCAGGAAAACCCAGAGGAGTGAAGACAAGCAGCCACCCAAAGGGAAGGTATTTTTACCATACATCAAAGGAGTCACAGACAGAATAGGCAAAGTGGTGAGGAACACAACTGCAAATGGTTTAACAAAGCTAAGCCAAGGACCAGAGAGGCCTCTCACACTGCAGGAGTTTACCGCATACCATGCAGCTGCGGACAAGTCTACATAGGGACCACCAAATGCAGTGTGCAAACAAGAATCAAGTAACACAAGAGGCACTGCAGACTGGGCCATTCAGAAAAATCAGCAGTAGTAGAACATGCCACAAACCATCCTGGGCATAAAATACTGTTTGAAAACACTGAAATTCTGGACCATGCCAACCACTACCATGTCAGGATGCACAGGGAAGCCATTGAAATCCACAAACATCTGGATAATTTCAACCGGAAAGAAGAAACCCTTAAAGTGAACAAAATTTGGCTACCAGTCCTGAGGAATAGCAAAATAAGGACTCAGCAAATGCAAATAGGAAACCACTCAGAGTCAGGGGCTTCCCCAGCAAATAATGATCACCAATTAGCAGACATTAATCCTCTTTTGCATTAGCCTCCCAGCCTGAGGCCTGCCATTAGCACAAAACAATACATATGCAAATCACTCCTGCATTCCCAGGCTCACACAGTATATATAGACCCACTTTTTCCAGGCAAGCATTCTCTGAAGATGCCAGCCACAGATGCTGGCAAAACATCAGGAAGAAAATCTTCTAGAACATGGCCACATAGCCTGAAAAACCCACAAAAAACAACAACAACAACATGGATGCTGGCCATAAAAGCCTTCGCTTCACAGTTTCAAGTTCATTTCATTAGTAATATAACTATACATTGACACATTTTGTCATGCTTAATTATGTCTACATTCTACTTTTGCTCTCCTAAAGGGAATGGGCTCAGCTGGGACTACAGGTCTGAAGGAGCATTTTTTTGGGGGGGGGTGGCATCTTAGATTAGGGAGACATTTGAATCCTTTAAGTCCATCAGAAAAAAAAAGCTCAGGTGAAGCCAGGCCAAAGGGAATACACCTATTAATATATTCACTTTCTTTGGGAAACCTGTTGACAAAGTAACCTGTTTGAGGCTGATAGACCCTGACCTTTAGGTGTCTTTCTCTGTTTTAGCTTTCAGAAAGTGTATGTGGGAGACCAGGTGGATTTTTTAAAAATTGCAATGGTTTGGGAGCATACAAAGAAGAAAAGCCTCCAGAATTCACTCTTGCAAACTCTATTAGAACATGACAGCTAAAAATAAGGTTATTTCAGAAAACTCTACTGCAGAGAGTGCTGAGCACTTCATTTTCTCTCCTGGCTGTCTCAGATGTCTCCCAAAGGAGGAAAAATGCATATTCTGACTGAATTCTTTGAAAGCCTATTCTGATTCAATGCACCAAGTAGCTCTAGTTACTGGACACAAGCATGGCAGTCTCTCTGAAAGTTTAAAATGGTGATGCATTTTTAGAAATGTCCCCGTGGCTGGATGGCTCTAAACTATGTTACCCAATTTGCATATTTAGTTTAAATGCTGTGTTCAAAGAGATTCAAGGCTTTATGTGGTATGGTAATAATATAAAAAGAATAATGCATATTTCCCCATTCATTTTGCAAAGGCTACTACACTTGGAAGAACATTATTTTTTAAAGGACACATACCAAAAGAAAATGGATATACTTGATATAGTTCATATCTACATATATATTTATTTATTTTAAATACTTTTCTCCTGTCTTATATGCAAAAATCTCAGAGTAACTTACAATAAAATAAAATTAAAACAATAACTGCAGTGGGCCCTTGGTATCCACTGAGGTCTGGTACCAGGATACCAAAATCCATGGTGGTTGTTATTATTATGTGCAGTAGTGTCCCCCACTTGAGTACTTCTCTACCTAGTGGGGGAGAGTTGGTCTAGTTGAACCTAGTTGGTCATCTGGTATCTGTGCTAATTCTTTTTGGTTATCTGGGGAAGACCTTTAAATTCTTCCAGCTTTGAACCTTTGATGTATTTTTAATCTAACTCTCTTCCCCTTGGAATACTCAGTTTAACCTGCTTGATTCTCCATTTCAGACAGCAGGCTAAGACATTTTTCTGCTCATAAACTTTTGATGGTGTCTTGACTGATTTTATCTTTACAACAACCCTGCCAGGCATTTGGTCAACACAATTATCTTTGCCACTGAGGAGTGAATGGAATCCAGTTTTTCTCAGGCGGGGTACATACCGCCACTTTGCGGCGCTCTGCTGCCGCCGCCGGTGGGTCCGCGGGGGAGCCGAAGCCTTCAGACGGCCCGACTCCCGCGCGGACCGAAAAAGAAGCTCCAAAATGGAGCTTCTTTTTCTGTCGCGTTTGCGACGTAGCGAGGCGCCAGGGGCGCACTCGCTACGTCACAAGGGACGCGGCGCGTACGGACGCCATCTTGTACGGACGGAGTCCGTACTAGGCCCAGGGGCATCTATAAGAGACGCCCCTTTTTTAAAATGGGACGTCCTCCGGACGTCCCAAATGCCGGTGCAGAAAGCACTTCAGTTATAACCTAAAGCTTTTAAGCACTAAAACATATTGCCAGTTGAGCATGGGTCATTGTAAATTCCAGATGTTCAGCTTGAAGACCTGATGGCGAGGGATTTGGTGAAGACAGGACCTGCAGGGCCAAAACAGTGGGATCACATCATCTCCATCTTTATCCTCCCTCCCTGCTGAGTTCCATTTTAGCTTTGCTGCAATCATCTTAGTAGCTGGGAGGAAAGTAACTTTCATAGTAAAAATATATTGTTATGAGTTATCCCTGTTGTAGTGGAAATTATTTTGGCATGGCTTGATCTAGAAATGATAGATAGGATCCACAGACTTTATAAAAGACTTGCTTCTGGTGGATATACAAACTCCTAGAACTGAGTTATTGATCTTGATCAATGTAGTTGGCTTCATTTTTTAAGATCTCTCCTTGGGCAAACTGAAGGGGATTATGATGAACACCAGCACTTCAGAATTTGCTACTATGCCGCTGCTGATGGCTTGCTATAGTGGTTCCCAACCTTTGATTTCTCATTTGTTATGGACTTCAAAAAACAGAAGCCCCAGCTGAAGTCCAAAGCATCTGGAGGATCAAAGGTTGGAGGCCACTGACTTAACTGCATGGGACAACATAGCACAGAACAATGGGTTCCAGGTTCTAGCCTTGACAACCTCAGATGTACTGAACATGGCCAAGCTTTTCTGCCAAATAGAGTCCATTGGATGAATATGCTGTCCCACCTTGCATGGTATCCCACTTTGATAAAATCCATAACATGGTATCCCACCTTAATAAAATCCATATTGTTACCTGTTTGGGATGTTCAAGCCTGTATAGCTTAGGCCATGCTGTCTGTTAGACCCTCAGCAGAGGTCTTTCTCTTAGCTCCATCACCTTCACAGGAATGGTTGGTAGAGATGCAAGATAAGGCCTGCTTGGTGGCTTCCCTTAGGCTCTGGAACTCACATTTCAGGGAGGCCAGAATCGCCCCTTCGTTGCTGCTTCCATTAGAAGGCAAAGACTTTTATTCCGACAGGCAGTCTAAAACAGAAGGTTTTTAAAGAGTGGGCTATTAAGAGCATGCTGCATTGTTTTAAAAAGGGCTGTTCTTTTTTCATTTTTTCAAGTGTATTTTAAAATTTGTTTTAAGATTATGAATAGTTTTAATGTTCACTTTTTGTATGTTTGCCACTATATTGTATTTGTTTTAAATCATAACCTACCTCGAGTCCAAATTTTATTGTTGATGATGATGTTGTTCAGGCTCTGGACAGATCATAGTCTGCAATGTGTGGGGTGCCTCTTAGCTTGGCAGGTCATAAGTGGTGCACATTCGAAATAGGGAATGGTTTTGTTATGACAGTTATAAGGCGCTCCTGCACACCAAGAGTTTATAAAGTGATTTAGGTACTGACAACCCAGCTTGTGTCCAATTTATTGCTATTACTCTGACACCTTCAGTTCTACGGTTTAACCCCTTTTCTCTTGCCACTTACCACAACATGTATGGCATTGCTGGTGCTAACATCTTATTTTTCAGCAGAGATCTTTTTCACAGCTGTCTGCTTGGTGGAAAGAAGAGCTGAAACAATTAATCTGGTAGTTAGATCAGAGATGTTCCTTCTCAAGACAGTTTGAAGCATCAAGCAGAGCTGCTTGGAAAACAGACACAAGAGACCTGGTAAAAGCTTAGGAAAGCGTTGTGTTATGCTATCAGGTCATTAAACGTACACACACACACACACACAGATACAACCTACAATAAAATCCAAGGTGAAAGCCTGTTCTTTCAATAGGACACCTGGATATATATGTGAATCACATACTTATTACATTAAATTTTATGTTCCTTTAAATCATATCATTGCACATCTTTGGAATCCATTTCATACTAATATGGTTTTTTGTATAGATTGCGGATACTTAAATGCTTAAAACCTTAAGCTAGGGTTGTGCAATTTGTGGCCTGTGAACTACATGTGACAAGATGGGGAGAAGAAGTGACACAACATTTTGAGAGGGACTTCAGAGGAAAATGGGTATCTGGGTTTGCAGTGAGGGGCTGTGACCTGTGTGGATGGGATCTGGGATTGATAAATTGGATCCTGACCCCATACAATTAGGGGTGTGAGTTCAGGATGGGAAGGAAGTTTGTTAGATTTGTCCCCATGGATAGGCTTGTACAGAGGATGGGCTGGGGAGGGCCAGACTTCTGGGCCTCTAGTCAGTCAGTGGTGTTGGAAGCCATGATCCCACAGTCCCTCCAATGGAAAGAGGAAGAGGAAAAAGAAAGAGAGAGGAGCATGCTGGTAGCTCTAACTTATCATTCCTTCTAAAGCCCAGCAGCAAACCAATGTTCATCTTTCTTGGAAATCTGCATATTTGGGAAACATTATAATAGGAGGAAGAAAAGTTGAACAAACCTGTGTCTGCGTTTGACCAGACAATGGGCACATTAGAAATGGGTACATTAAAATAATGAGTACCAATACTTTGTCTGATGGGGAAGAGAAATCCCCATGTATTGTGTGCACTGTGGCAAAGGCATATGGAGGAGACATGCATTTGTATACGTTGGGGCAAATGCATATGAACAAGGCATGCATTTGGAAAAATATTAAGCACAACATAGCCTGGTTTTCATGCTGGGAGGAAAAAAGAAAGTCTCAACTGGTATTAGATAAACATGCTAGTGGGATACTCTGAAAACCTTGGAAAATGAGGCTGAGAGATTTTCACATCCCTGCTGTGAATTGACTGTTGTCAGATGCTTCTCTGTGTCTTAATATTTGTTCATAAGGGCTTGCATGCAGTGCTTTCCTCCTTGGTGTGCCTTTCAGGGCTACTGTGAGGTCTGAAGTTTGAGTAGTTTCTGTGCTGGGGCCTTTCACCTCACCTTCTTGTGCTGACTATTCAGGATGGATTGATTTTAAAACTGAAGGGGGGAAAAAAGCTAATTCAGGATTCTGTACAAGTTAGTTTTAATCCAACTTTCCAGTTTGATCATTTTGTCTGCCTCCTGCACAATTGCACGTACTAATTGGTTGCTGTAACAATTGGAGCATTTTGTTCTGCACTTAAACATAGCCTCTGTGTTATTTAGGAGCAGACAGTCAAAAAGCTGGAACAGTTATTTTGGGGGACTATAATTCCCAGAATCCTCTCAGCCACCACAATCAGTGACAATACTTGAGTGATTTTGAGAGTTAGAGTGGGGAAAAAAAGTAATTTTCCCAAGGCCTAAATGATGAATGTATAAACACATTTGGGTTGAAATCCTATTAGTGGTTCCAATTTGAGTAGATTTGAGTAGATTTGTTTAGTCAACACCATTGTAAAGTCTGTGGATTCATTGGGCCTACGTTAGTACTGTAGAGACTAACAATAAGAATCAAGACATATTCTTAGCCTAGATTGCAGTTCACATTTCTCATCCCCTAGAAGCGCCCACAAAAGTCATAGCGCATCATAGAATTTTTGGGAAATAGTGTGGAATATAAACATAATTTTTAAAAAATAAGAAATACAATAAATTGTTCAAATTTTTGGAAGTGTCTTTCAATGTATTTCTGCATGGGAAAAGTACCATATGTTGCCTCATGGTGACCAGACGATGCAGTGCCCAATTCCCGCTTCTGGTGCAAATACTGTAGTCTGGACAATGTACTGCCTGTTCAGCATCAAACCAGTAATATAACCCCTTTATAATGGATTTAAATATGGCACCTTTTGCTCTGGATTTTTCAGGAAGATCTGAAACTCTCCAAAGTAACTTTGGGTGGCTGTTTACAATTCCTCCTGCTCTGCAGCCCACCACTGACACGGATTGCTCCTTTTGAGGTCAGAACAAAGTGCCCAGCAATTTGTGGTGGCAGGTGGCACAGTGGGATGTGTGTGCAAAGAGCCACCTGGTGTTGCTCTGGAGTGCCAGGCAATGAAAGAATGTCGGAGCAGCTCTGGGACTGCTGTCGGAATATTCTGGCCTATGTAGACACCACCTTAGATTAAGCTACCTCAAAGAGTTATGATGATTTAGGAGATTATTACACAGGGATAGACAGGAGTGGATCACTCTCCCATCCTTATCCTGTCTGTGACTGTGATTGCACAAAAGAAATTCACATATGTTGCGCTGATCCTGTCGTTGTCCTGTCAGTGAAATTGAATTATATTACTAGATTCTTCCGTTAATACAAAGTTACAGGAAATGAGGGGACAATTCCACTTCCCTCATAGGACAATGACAGGATCAGCACGACATCATGTGAAAGCCTTCCTTGCGATCGCTGTCATTTGTGCTTTCTGGACAGGATAATGTTTGAATCGGCACAATGTCATGTGAAAGTCCTTCCCACAATTTCGTGGGAAGGACGGGACAAGGATGGGACAGGGACATACTTTTCCCCATCAGATAATCTCCATAGAAGAGGGAAACATGAGGACATTGCCCCCTCCAAATAAGAATTGTGATCCCCTCTAAAAGAAATTTCTCTTTGCTCCCCAATTTTTCCAAAATTACAGTAATTTAAAACTTCAGTTGAGCATTTAGGGATACAGTTTAGGGATCCAGAGGTGTCAAGGGAATGCAAACACAGTGAATGCAAGAGTTCGAGGTGTGTACAGCTTTCAGTATTTCATCCTCTATGATGCTAGAGATTATTTGAGAGGAGCAATGCTCTAATTTCCCCACTCTGTAGTTACACCCCTGCACAACAGTGTCAGCTGTTTTGTGATCTCTGAAGGAAAGTTTTGTTAATAATAATAATAATTTAATAATTTGTTTTATTTATATACGGCTATTCCAAAGATCATAGCGGTGAACAGCAAGTAAGCTAATTAGCAAGTAAGCTAATTTGCCCCCAACAGTCTGGGTACTCATTTTAGCGACCTTGGAAGGATGCAAGCCTGAGTCGAGCTTGGGCCCTTTTGCTGGTCTTGAACTCGCAACCTTGTGGTTTCGAGTGAATGGCTGCAGTACAGGCATTTAACCACTGTGCCACCAGGGCTCCTGTTGTCGTTGTTGTTGTTGTTGTTATGTGCTTTCAAGTCATTTCCAATTTATGGCTAGGGTTTTCTTGGCAAGATTTGTCCAGAGGAGGTTTGCCATTGCCATCTTTTGAGGCTGAGAGTGTGACTTGCCCAAGGTCACCCAGTAGGTTTCATAACCAAGCCAGGATTCGAACCCTGGTCTCCCACTGTCCAGTGCTGAAACACTACAATACATTGGCCCCCAAGGAAGAAGAGGTAAGCTCTGTAAACAATGCTGCTGCTACTATTACTATGCCATTCCTCTATAAGGAAACAAGCTCAAACTAGTAATAGGACTAATGAATGAGTGTTATGTTTTGAGCTTGTTTGCTTACAGAAGGATAGAATAATTCTGCTCAGAACTTGTTTCTTCACACCAGGGGTCGGCAACCTATGGCCCGCAGGCTTGATCCGGCCCAGCGAGGCCTTGGGACCGGCCCCAGCCCGGTCCAGCCGCCGATTGCTGCCCCCACCGCAGCTTCCGCGCCGCTCCGGGTGCCATTTTGAGTTCGGCCCCCCAGTTGTCTGAGGGACAGCAACCCGGCCCCCAGCTCAAAAAGGTTGCCTACCCCTGCTTTACACTTTCCCTCCATTGCAGGTTGGGTAATAGTGTTCGCCATCCATTGGATGCAGTGGGATGAATAAGTATGCATCCACACTGCAGAATTAATGTACTTTGACACCACTTTAAAGGCCCAGGCTCAATACTATGGTGATTGGTAGTTTTGTGAGATATTTAGCCTTCTCTTTCAGAGAGTTCTGGTATAACTGCAAACTACAAATCCTGGAATTCCATAGCATTGAGCCATGATAGTTAAAGTGGTAATGAAACTGCATTAATTCTGCAGTGTGGCAGCATACACAGTCACTGTCACTGGGAAGGTGTTGGTGTTTTGATGGGGTTCAATGTAGAATGAACTGTTTATATGGTTTGCTTTTTCTTTCTTTTTCTTCCTCTTGTAAATGGATACTCTCATGGTGTCTTGTGTTTATTTTGCTGTTATTATATGTCACTGTGTGATGATCCCTTGGGGCTGAAAAAGGGCTTAACCTTTAAGTCTCAGTAAAATTAATAAGAAAGACAGAATAATTCAGGAATGCACTGGATAGTTTCATCCCAGAGCAAGCATTCATGTAGAAAATAAGGATGTCATCACAAATTTCATGATAACATTTTGTGTGTGCATGTGCATTACAAAATAAAAACTATTTTCTAGATAATTCTGCTCTGGCTTGTTTTGGAAACAATATCCTGTGGATTTCTCCAGACTGCCAAATGTTTGGGGATTTGTTGGGAGGTACAGCTATAACTGAGAGCCAGGATGGAATGGTGGTTAGAGTATTGGACTAGGACACTGGGACCAGGGTTTGAATCCCTCCTCAGCTATGGACACCCACTGAGTGAACTTCGGAAAGTCACATTCTCATCCTCAGAGGAAGACAAAAGCACTTCCCCTCCAACAAATCTTTCCAAGAAAACTCCATTATAGGTTTAACTTAGGGCAGGGTGACCAGACCTTATAACCACAAAGGAGAACAATGCATCGAAAAATGTAGGACATTAAGGGGAAATGTAGGTCAGCACAAAATGAAAGCTAAAAACACTTGCATCAATATAAATTCATTTTATGTGGTTTATTTACAGTTATGGTTCCTACACTATATTTTATTATGTGCTCCACCATATTTTTCTTGGTTAAAAGGCCTTGTCAGTTTGCAATATATTTCTAGATCTCCGAGGAAGACAAATGCTTAACTTTTTCCTTAATTACCAACAAACTATAATCCAATGTGGTGTCATGATTTGAGTGTTGGAACTGTGACTCTAGAGACCAGGGTTTGATTTCCAGCTGGACTATGAAACCCAATGGATGACCTTGGCCAAGTCACACTCTCTCAGCTTTGGGGAAAGGCAATGGCAAACCTCCTCTGATCAAATCTTGCCAAGAAAACCTCATGATAGGTTCACCTCAGGACAGCCATGGTGAACCCATGGCACGCGTGCCAGAGCTGGCATGTGAAGCCCTCTCTTTGGTCATGCAAGGCTCTTGCTGCAGGTGAGAGGAGGGAGGGAGAGGAGGCAGGAGGAAGAGGAGGAGAAGGAAGCGGTGGCAGCGGCTGTGGTCCCATGCAGCCAGCCACCCACCTTCTGGTGAGAGGAGGGAGAGATGGAGGAAGTGGAATAGGTGGAAGAAGCAGGAGGAAGAGGAGGAGGAAGGAAAGGAAGCTGCGGTGGTGGCCTCATGATTCTAGCCACCCACCCGCCGCTGGTGAAAAGAAGGAGGGAGGAAGTGGATGAGGAGGAGGAGAAGGAAGAGGACGAGGAAGAGGAAATGGTGCAGCGGCAGCAGTCCCATGCAGCCAGTAACCTGCCAGCTGTCGGTGAGAGCCAGGAATGAGGGAGAGAGGGAGGAGGAGGAGGAGGAGGCAGAACTCCATCAGAGGTGGGTTTGCTATTGCTAGCCTGAGGCTGAGTGAGTGTATCTTGGGTGTGTATGCATATGTGTATGCGTGCCTTCAAGTCATTTCTGGTGACTCTAAGGTGAAAATATCATGGGGTTTTAAATAAATAAATAAATAAATAAAACTTTTATTTATATCCCACTTTTTGTCTGGACAGTCAAACCAGCGTACAAGTTTTCTTGGCATGTTTAGAGGGGGATTGCTATTGCTTGCCTGAGGCTGAGACAGTGCCAGGTTTTTCCCCCAGAAGTCTCTCCCCCAGAACTCTTGCCCCTCAGAGGTCCACTGCCCCCCAGAAGTCCTGAAACCCCGGAAGTCCCCCCCCTCGGCATCGGGTGACAACCGGTGTGGGAACACCACTGAGTTTGGGCACTTGGACTCTAAAAGGTTCGCCATCACTGCCTTAGGGTCTGCATAAGTCAGAAATGACTTGAAGACATACAACAATAACAAAGCAAAAGAAATAATTGACTGAATCTACATTTAAGTAATTCCTTTCATTTGTTCATTGTGCTGAAATTAAGGGGGTAAAGCCATTTCAACATTAGCATTGTGTCCTCCAGCAGCCCGTTGCCTAATACGTTTGCTATTCTCTTCTCCTCCGAGAAACAAATACACTCCAAGTTTAAGCTGGCAAGTCTTGTCTTCTGCTCCTCGAAAAAAAAGGACTTTAATAGGAAAAAAGGACTTCATCTTATTCATTTATTTGGAGCAAGTACAGACTGCAAAGTAGATTCATTTCTTGAATGGGAATAACAAATGTAGTCCTACTCAATGGGCTTCTCAGTCATACTCAAAATGGAGGAGATTTTGGAATTCTTCCTGGACAGAAGGTTGAAATGGAAAACATGTCTTGGAAAAGGAGGATGCCTGGCCACCTGCCTTAAGGTCACTATAAATCAGGATTCCTTGATCATGAGGTATTATATTTTTGACCAGTGGGTTAGACATCTGGAGATGTTATCAGGAGCATGATAAGCATTTAAGTTTTGGAATTAGAAGAGAACTTCCTCTGTCTTTGCTTGCCCCACTTCTGGTTGGTCATTTCCCCATGATGTAAACATATAATTTCCCTGGAAATTGTAGTTCCCTTGGCACCATGTGGCTGGAATGGTTTGTTTATGTCTTGTGGGCATGGGCATCTGAATGTTGAAACTTGGCTTGGAGGATAAATAAGCCAAATGTTTTCTGTTTTTCATAGCCTGTCAAGTCTGGTTTCATACTGAGCTAAGGAAAGGCTCACAGAAAGACTGTTTCTCTGAATATACTGTATACTGTACAGATGAACATGTTTGGGGGCTTAAAGGTATGAAGTTTGTTCCCAGTTTTATTCAGGAAACTGTGTCTCTTGCCGACAGGGAGTGTGGAAATAGCCACTCCATTGCTCAAACTGCCCTGCTTTTGGTAGTAGCAATTTTGCATTGATCGCCACAGAGGGGGAAACAATTGAGAAAGCAATCCTGCAGAAGTATCAATTTGAGGGGAGAGGGTGCGCGTGTGAGAGTTTAAAGTTGCCTTAGCAATTGCTGTTGTCATGCCATTATCATTTCCATCAAACGGCACTTGGAGATCAATCCTCGTGCCGTGGTGCAAAACGTAAATCCAATGACAGTTACACAATGACACAGTATCAAGTGCAAAAGTACAAAGTACAGGGAATCAATGCTGGTGGTAATCTCCCCTGGTCTCTCTAGGGTTTGTTTCTTTTTTCCCATGTGCATTTTATAGCATACTAGCAAGAAAGGCCAAGCAGGGCTGTTGATGCTAGGGTGATTTGGAGCTGCATCTGCACTGTGGAAATAATCCAGTTTGGCATCAGTTTAACTGCCATGGTTCAAAGCTATGGAATTCTGGGATTTGTAATTTTGTGAGATTTTGAGCCTCTTCTGTCATAGAGCTCTGGTGTCACAACAAACTACAATTCTTAGAATACCATAGCATTGTGCCATGGCAGTTAAAGTGGCATCAAACTGGATTATTTCTGCAGTGCAGATGCAGCCTCAGGGTCCTCTTATTCATACGATCACCAGAAGTTGAAATCTACTTGAAGACAGTTAACAAAGTAAGAAAGAGTGAAAAAATTTTTTTAAAGTTATTTGGAAGAAATGTCTTAGGCTTCTGTCAAAGTGCCCTTTCACATTACATAATTATAGTGTTATGATTCCACTTTAACTGCCATTCCTGTGGAATCCTGATATTTATAGTTTGGTGCAGTACTAGAGCTCTCTGACTGATTATTCAAAATATCTCTTGTTGCATACCTTCAAGTCATTTCCAACTTGTGGAAAAGTGGATCTAGGTAAGACAAAGTAGAGCTATCTGAACATAAGGGAGGGTGGATATAGTAAGGGTGTGAAGAAATAAAGAAGGAGGCAAGGATCTGGTTATGTGGAGGTGGAATAATGATGATCAGAAAGTACAGGGGAGAAATTGAGAGTGTTACATGGATGCTGCCTTGGCAGATGATTGCATCTGGTGAGATATTGTTTTACACAAGCTGGTAAACATTTTCATTTCCAATTTGCTGGGTTGCTTTACAAGGTCAGGTTGTGCATAAAGCCTGCGAAAGTGTCACATTGCCTGCTCTGGCCATTGCTAATGAATGCCATAAAAAAGCCTAGAAGTGTTGAGACTGTAAGCCCAACAGCACTGGTGCTAATCAAACAATAAATAAAAAGGGTAGCCTGTAAGTGTGTCTTTGGGAATAAATAAAGAAGAGGAGGGAACAGATTGCTATCTATGGATTATGTTTCTTCTGTTTTCTTGGTGTACTTTGGATGGAAAATGAGAAGGGAGCTGGACTTAGTGGCAGAGTGCAAGATTTGTAAACCAAAGCATCCCTCCTTTGAAATCCATGGCATCTCATACTAAGGAAAAACCCAGGATAAAATTAGTGTCTCTGGAGACAAGGGTTCAATTCCCAGCTCAGCCATGAAATCCACTGAGTGACTTTGGCTGAGTCACTCTCTCAGCCTCAGGGGAAGGCAGTGTCAAACCTCCTCTGAACAAATTTTGTAAAGACAACCCCATGATAGATTCATCTTAGGGTCGCCATAAGTTGGAAACAACTTGTAGGCACTTAACAAAAAGTCTCAAAATAACAATAAACACATGGATTTCAGCTCACCTTAAATCTTTTTGTTAAAAAGCAACTTGAGAGATGTGGTACAAATGTGCAATAGTGCTGGGTAAGAATATCATTTTAAAAAATATATTTTTATTGAATTTTAGAAACACAAAATAAAAACAACACAAAGAATATCACAAAATTCAGTTTTTTTAAAAAAATGTGGGGAAAAGTACATTTTCTAAGTCCTCCAGTGCGATTCTGTGGCAAGCTTCCTCCAGTTGATCATAGAATCCCAACGGAGGAGTTGTGTTCTTTTTAGAAATCTCTAGTTCCTCCAGTGTTACTCTGTGGTCAACCTCCAATGGAAGCATACCATAGAATCACTCTGGAGGACCAAGAAAATGTCTAGAGAGAACATTTTGTTGTTCATTTCAGGTGAGAGAAATAGCGTTCAGATTATATGCAGAAATTGTATTACATGAAGGGTCCTGGAATGTATCCGCCGCCTAATATGTGGTCCTACTGTAGTAGAACCTTCTATTGCAGTAGTAGTAACTACTGCACCCTAAACAGACCCAAGCTCAGCAGATTTCATAAGCTTATTACTTGGACGGGAGAACATCAGGGATGTTTGGATCTTCAGATAGGTTCTAGGCAGAAGTCCTGCCTGAAACCCTGATCTGGCATTGGTGCCAGTCAGAGATGACAATACTAGGATAGAGGAACCAGAGGTTTGACTCAATGTAAGACAACTTCGTGTGTTTGTAATTTCTTGTGAGAATATAAATAAGAGATAGGAGAATGTGAATAGGTTTATTGCTGTGTCCTTTGCAGGAAGAAGCAGAGAAAGCTTTTTCATGAGGCCTATAATGTTTAAGACCCAAGAGAAAGGTTGGTCAGTGGACACTTCTTCTCTGGTTGCTTGGTGCTAGGCGCCCAAGGATGGAGCTTCTACAGTTTGGTGGTAAAACCAAGGATTGAGTGAAGTGACTCTTCTCCGTTTCATGACCACACTTGCTATGAAGCAGAGAATTTCCAGTGATTAGGTACACAGGGAGATAGGAGGTGGCCACCATTTCCCCCACAACAGCCCATTCCAAGATATATGGCAGGGGTGGTGATATCCTGTCATGGAGGTCTTTTTGAAAGTAGTGTCCAGCATGAGTAAAATGTCCTCCCCCTTTCAAACTGAAAAGAATAGAATAGCAAGAGATATGAATGCTGGTATTAAGTTCAATAGATTTCTCAGATTTCATCTGTTTTTTAAAATAATCCAACAAGAGATCAGTTAGGGACTGTACAAAAAGGAGACAAATAAAAATAAAAGACTGCTTTAAACAAACCAGGCGCAGTAAGAATGATCACACATGTCCAATCTTTTCTATTCCAGTCTCTGCTAATAGGTCATCATATCCGTTTGAAGGAAAATCAATATATGGAACGGGATGCGGCTCTTAATAAAGGCAGGATTCTGAAAGGCAGCCTCTCCATCTCCTGTGGTTAGTTCTGTTCCTGTCCTGTGCTGGTCCTTGTGATTGACAGTTACGGAATTGCATGTGTTTGTTTAAAACCTCTGGGTAGTTTTTGACTGTTAACTTTTGTCTGCGTTTGCAAATGAGGGAGCGCCCAGGAGGGTATGCAAATCGTGAGACTTCTGTAACTGTAGGCAGTAAAATTGATCCCACTGTGAGGCAGAGCTTGAAGGGAGTATAGATTGTTTCATGCTGACTGCCTGGGATGCGCGATGAGCAGCTTTGTACCGTGCCCTGTAAAATCAATGCTTTGAAGCAGAGTGGGCATAGTGTGGTCCTGAGATTGCGTGGGGCCTCACCAGGTTGTTTCTATGTCCCTCTGCATCTTTTTTCTGGGGAGGGCCCCCAGAGAGAAGACCCAATGAAAGCTTCCAGATTCGGCAGTGCTTCACCTTTTAAAATAGACTGCAGTGATTGAACATAATTGTTGTTGCTGTTGTTGTTGTTGTTGTTGTATGCCTTCAAGTTGTTTCCAACTTACAGCAGCCCTAAGGCAGCCCTATCATGGGGTTTTCTTTGCAAGATTTATTCAGAGGAGATTTGCCATTGCTTTCCCAAGGCTGAGAGCATGTGATTTGGCCAAGGTCACCCAGTGGGTTTCATAGCCAAGCTAGGAATCAAACCCTGGTCTCTAGAGTCGTAGGCCAACACATAAACCACTATGACATGCTGGCTCTCAGCATGTTGAACATAACCCCTCTCCATTTTTTTGGTATATCCGTTGGCTCATCTCTGTCTGGTGTTGTCAACTCAGACAGGAATCCAGGAAACAGTGGCTCTCCAAGGAGATTTGATAATTTCTGGATATTTTGTTATTAGATGGGTTTGGTTTTTTTTAGTTTGTTCGGCATTTTTGGATGGTTTTATGGTACCAGGGTAGACATTTTGCTCCCAAAGTCTTCCACAGTTGCCCATGTTGGATTAGAAGAGCCAAAGAAAAAGTCAAAAGGCTCTTTTACCTTTCACATGTGTGTATACGTGCGTCTCTCCACATCCGCTGAGGTTAGGGACACAGGACCCGTTGTGAATGTGGAAAGCCTGCAAATATGAAAAACACTATGTTTTTATTTGAGAGAATGCCTCTCTAGAAATCTCAAGGTCCTCCAGTGCAACTCTGCGGTCAACATCTGCCAGCTATTGACCATATAATGGCACTGGATGAGCTACAAAGGCCTGGTGGAGTGTTCTCTCTAGGAATCTCTAGGTCTTCCAGTGAGACTTATGGTTAAAGTTGACCATAGAGTTGCACTGAAGGCGCTAGATAGTGGAAGAACATGTTAATAAAATCTGTGAATAATCAAATCCACAAAAATGAAAGCTGCAAATGTGGAGGGATGAGTGTCCTAGTATAAAGAGAAGACTTGCAGTGTCTACAAGAATCTGCTGTTGAGCAATGCCAATGATAATTATAATGCCATGCCAAAATGCAATACTAAAATTCCAGAAAAATGTGATTAGCTTTCAAATTCTGCAGAACTCATCCCCGGCTAGGTAGCGCAGAAGAGTACAGAAAGATGTCAGAATTTTCATTTAAAGCAGAGGTTCTTAACATTTTTATAGCATGGACCCTTTTGGTAGTATGGTGTAGCTTGTGGACCCCTTCCCAGAATGGCAAGAGATCTGCTTCACCTCCTTCTTCAGTCAAATCCTCTGTCATGTAGGAAGACAAAATCAAAGCATTCCCGACAAATGGCCATCCAGCCTCTGTTTAAAGACCTCTAAGGCAGGAGACTCCACTACTGTCAGGAAGTTCATCCTAATGTTGAGGAAGTTCCTCCTTATAGGGCATGGTTTCTAGACCTTTAACCATTTTGGTCACCCTCCTCTGGTTATGCTGTTTGGATATTACTTTAACTATGATAGCTGTGTCCTGTGAAATTCTGGGATTTGTAAGTTTGTTTTGCATGCGCTAAGCTGTCTGGAAGAGAATTTCAAGAATTGCATCAAATGATAAGTCACAGGATTCTTTTCATGGATTGAGCTCTGGTAGTTCAAGCTGTATCAAAGTGCTGTAACTATGGAGTGCTAAAGAGACCAACATCTGTTGGATTATCTCTTTAATGCCTTACTTCCTTAACAGCTGCACTGCCCATGGCTCTCCACTCTTGTATCACCACGTCCCTCACTGATATAGTTAATGCCAGTATAGTGCACCACCATATTTCTGATCATAAGTTAAAAATTCATACTGTTTTCGGTTTTTCAAAATTATATCACAGGATGATAGCCCCCCCCCCCCCAGCATATGGTGGTGGACCAAGATAAAGACTCTGAGAGTATGTATACATAACATAACATTAGTGTAAAGAGAACAAAGAACCTGTTGTACTGTAACATGACAGGGCTGGTATTTTTTTTCCCCGACTGGAAAAAGGGAGAAAATTATCTTCACGGGTTAACAATTTTCTTACTGTTTTCCTTAAATCACTAGGCTAGCATTAGCTGTAAAAATACCATCTTACCATTTGTTTATTCATAAGGTGGCTGTTAAAAATAAAAAAAGCCTTACATTTGTTAACGGCAGTGAATTCCTTTTCTGAGAAAGCGAATAATAACAATAGGGTGGAGCTGGCATCTCACCTAAATTATCTTCAAGCAAACTTTCTGAGTGAATGCAGAGGTTCCTGGAGCCCTTACGCTTTCATAGCACATGCTCTGTTGCAGTGCTGTGATCCTTTCCCTTAGGAGCATGTAAACAGATCCAGCATGTGTTTGTATGGCACTGGGGAAAGAACAGGCTCTTTTATAACAGATGTTTGTTGTTTGCCATTAGATTTCTAAACTTTCTTCTGAGGAGGGAAGGAGCTGAATCTGAATCTGACCCTTTGAAAATTGTAATCTGTCCTACTTGGATTCCCCAGAAGATGGTATCATTTTTCCCATGACACCATCATGGGTGGTTTCAAGAATATAGCTACTAGGTTGGCAACATTCCCTTCTTCCCTCCTCAGAAGAAAGTTTAGAAATCTAATGCCAAACAACAAACATCTGTTGTAATAGAAGGGTTGTTGTTATTGTTGGTAACTGCCTTTGAGTCTACCTTGACTCCTGGCAATCCTCTGGATGAGATATCTCCAAGAGCCCCCTATACTCAACCACTGTGCTTAGGTTCTGCAGGCTCAGGTCTGATCTTCCCCCCTTATTCCCTCTACATTTCCTAGCATTATTGTCTTTTCTAGTGAGTCCTACCTTCTGACAATGTGGCCAAAATACAACAGCCTCAGCTTAGTCATCTTGGCTTTCAGGGAGAGTTCAGGCTTGATCTGTTCTAAGACACACCTGCTTGTCTTTTTGCATGTCCATGGTATCCTCAGAACTCTTCTCCAGCACCACATTTCGAATGAGTTGATTTTCTTCCTATCAGTTTTTTTCACTGTCCAGCTCTCACATCAATACGTGATGATGGAAATACTAGCACTTGGATGATCCTAACTTTAGTGTTCTTTTTAATACCTTTGCAAATGAGGATGCCGAACCTCAAATAAGAATCCTACAGTTCCCATTGAATTTCTGCGTGATCACAGAAAGGACTTTCAAATGACATCGTGCTTATCTGGACATTATCCTGTCCGGAAAGTGTGAGTGACAGAGATTGGACAAAAGCCTTTTGAATGAGGTTGTGCTGATCCTGTCATTGTCATTGTCATTATCCCATCATTGTCCTGTCCAGTTCGTGTTAATGCAGTGCTGCTTTAATGATAGGATAATGACAGGATCAGCACTACGTTTTGAAAGGCTTTCACACAATCGCTATCATGGATAGACTAAGGATGGGGGAGCAGTTCCGTCCCTATCCCATCTGTGTCTGATAATCTCCAGTGGTATAATTCAATCTTTAACAGCCCTGTCCAGCATATTGAATCCTATCTCCTCTGCATTCTAGATGCACCCTTTAAAGTTTGGGCTGAAATCCAGTATCATTTCACTACCTCTCTGACATGGTAACCATCAGATCCTACAGTGTATGAGTTTAAGATATGTTTTTAAAGTTGATAAGGTTAATGTTAATATGGTATTAAATATAAAATGTCTTTTATGTTCCCTGCTGAATACAAACAGAAATCTATGATGGAGCAGGATGAGGTAAACAGAAACTTAAAAGGATTAAACCCCCCCCCCTTTCTTTTTCCCTATTCACTCTGGGCAGTTGGGATCTTAAATCAGAATAATTTTTCCCAGTGACATTTAGTTGTTAGAATATTTTTGCCCAGAGAGCTCATGAAGCATGTGTGTTCACGCATATTAAGGCTATGGAATGATGTGGAACAGAATTAGCATCTGTTGGCACTGATGGCTCTTCTCTTGGGCTAAAATGACAATATATTACACTACACTACACACACACACACACACACACAGACACACACATACATATATATAGTGGCATATTTCTGACTACACGGCAGCTGTCACCGAGTCTATAAAAGGATATCTCAGAGGGTTTAATTCTCCCAGAGAATTCTTTGAGTGCTGTTGTTGTGCTATCAAATTCAGGATGCATAACTGGAAGAAGAAGAAGAAAAATGGTCTGCTTTTGTGGTAGTGGAATCCTGTATCTGAAATAAAGTTCTACAGTTGACCCTCCATATCCATGGATTCTTTATCCACAGATTCAACCATTCATGGCTTGAAAATGTTTTTTTTAAAAATCCAAAAGTAAACCTTGATTCATTTTATATGAGGGTCACCATTTTACTCTCCATTGTATTTAATGGGACTTGAACATCCACAGATTTCAGTATCCATAAGAGTCTTGGAACCAAACCCCAAAAGATACCAAGGGCTCCATTGTATTTGCACCTAAATCATGTGGGAAATGGGCCGGGGGGGATGATTGGGCAAATCCCATTTAAAGCTATATTTAGTTTTCTAAACTTTTGTCTAATTCTAAAAAAAAAAATATTTCCAACTTTCTAATTTTGTCCAATTCAAAAAAAAAAAAAATCCAAAAAAATATTTCTGTAGGAAGAAGTCATACACGAGCCCTTTCTGGGCATCCCAAATGTAGGCTAGATAAACTTGAAAGGAAAGTAATCATGCAAATAAATGTATGCCCCATTCCCCCCCCCCCCTTTATATCTTCTTGTAGATTGATATTCTAAACAGCTAAGCCTTTAGGTATGCTTGGAGGTTGTCCATGCAGTTCAAATGTGCTCAGTAGAAAACGCTCCCTCAAATTTGTCCAACAGAGGCAGAAGTTATTAGCAAGCTGTTATGGCAGACTGTGTGATTGGGTATGTCAATCTTTATACATTTTTGTTCTCACGGGCATTATGAATAGTTTTACCATTTTTCTCCATGCTATGAAAAAAAATACAATCAAAAACTGCATTTTTTGAAGTTGTTTATAGCTTGAGATTTATTCTGATTTTCAAATCTTATTGAAAAACAACATTTTCTGAACAGGAAGTAACATTTTTGTGCAGAAAATGCAATTTTGTTTGCAGGAAATGTGTTTTTGTGTAGAAATCTTATGTTTGTATGTGCAGAAAATGCCATTTTCTTGCAAAAAATACCACGTGTCCACTTTCTAACAAACGCATTCTGAATTAGAGAGATTCCTTCTCATCTAGGATACTTGTCAGCCTTTCCTGACACTTGTTAAACCCATTTTTCATTTATTTATTTATTTAGAGCAGTGGTTTCTAAACTTTAGTCTTCCAGCTGTTTTGGCCTCAGCCATCTTGGCCAATGGTCAAGGATTCTGGGAGTGGAACTCCAAAACCCTTGGAAGACCAGAGTTTGGAAGTCACTGATTTAGAGCATTTATATCCCACTCTTCAGTCCAAAATGCGGCCAGAGTGGCTTACAAATTTGACATTCAAGTTCACACTTTAAAATGATGAGACACAAAGGAGATTATCATACGGGGGTTATCCTGTCATCCCATCCTTCATGCACAGTCGTGGGAAATACTTTCAGAAGACATTGCACAGATCCTATCATATCCATCTATTGAAAATATGGTCCATGAGTGTTAATGACAGTCAGCCAAGTCTCTACATTCTCCAATATCAATTACAAAACAATGCAAATGCAATAATTTGGGGTAAACAACAAACTGCCCAAACACACTCTTGTACCTCTAGACCGGAACAGCAAAACAGAGAAGAGATAGCTTGTTACTCTCATGATGTTTCACAGGATCACTCTTGTCCCATCTATGTGTGGCAAGATCTCACATTAATGATTAACAGATGCTATAGGCTGCCGATGTGTGGAAATCTAAGCACTATTTGCTGTTCTTGAACTGTTAATGAAGGATTATTGTGACTCATGTGTGAAGGTAAGTGTTTAAATATTGCAATTTTATTGTTTTTGCCCAATAATGCTAAAATACTGCTACAGGGCTGGAAAAGGCCCCGTGTGATAATCTTCATTCACCCATCAGAGAAACGTGAATGACAGCAATTGTGCAAAAGACTTTCATATGATGTCACACAGATCCTGTCATTAACCCATCATTAACCCATCATTAAAGCGACATTGGTTGGCGTTTTGCATTAACGGATGTTTGGGTTAATGGCGGGACTGGCACTACAGTTTGAAAGCCTTTTGCACTATCGCAGTCACAGATGGGTTGATGATGGGATAAGACAGGGGAGCCATCCCATCCCTATCCCATTTGTGTGTGATAATCTCTGAAGAAAAGGGGATGGAAATGAAGGAAAGAGGGCGAATTAAGTTCAGCAAATGCTGGTTGCTATTCTCCTCAGAGGCCAATGCAATGAGAACTGAACTATTGTTCAAATGTTTTTGAATATTCTTTCTATCCTTAGCATTACAGTCACCTGAACCATCAAAACATGGTTGTTCTTTGGGCTCTCGGTATATCTTAGGTTTTTTTTTGTGTGTGTCCTGAGTTTTCAGGCACTTGGGAAAGCACGACATCTGCCCTGTGGGCCAGAACCTGCAACAAATATTTTTGTGACTACAGTTCCCAGACTCCCCAGTGATCATGATGGCTGGGGAATTCTGCACATTGTAACCCCCCAAAAGCAACTTTTCAAGGTCTGTGGTGGGCTTTACTCAATATTTACTTGCAAGTTTGACATGAGTAGGAATCTCATTAAATGTCTTTGGTAATTATCTGCTTTATTTGACACAGCCTGATGTTTTCTTGTAACAGCCGTATTTAGATTGTGCGGACACCTTAGTGCAAGATGTACTTAGCTGTATTGTTGCCTGGTTTTCATGTTGTAACATGAGTGGGTAGAAAGCCGTTTGTGACACCAGTTGCCACTTTGTCATGTTGGTCTGTGAAGACTGATTTGCCCATGACATTGTGGCCACTGCAAAGTCACTCCCTTGCAGCTGCTTTTCATGCTTGAAATGTAACACAGAAGATTTCCATCACTTGTATAGGACTGAAAATATGACTTTATCCATGTCAGTGTTAGTGACCTCAGTGTTCCTCTGTTTGTAATCTTGGAAAACTTGTTCTTTGAAAGTAACTCGGTACTTACTTTTTAATGTAATTTAATGGTGTTATGTAAGAGACATTATTTTTCCCTTGCTTTCAAACTCTTTTTTAAAAATAATATTGATGAAATGACATATGTTCTGCAAAGTTGTGTTATTATGTGACAAGTAAACAGTACTCATTACAGGAGTTACATATCATTACACGCTTTGAGTAATGTGGTTGGCTCTATGTTGTGAATAAAAGCACAACTTGAAAGGTAGTGTTGTTATTTGTAATGCATTTTTTAGGAGCTCTGCACAGTGCTCGTTGTTGTTGTTGTTGTTATTGTGTGCCTTCCAAATCCTTTCCAGTTTATGGTGACCCTAAGGGAAGCCTGTCATGGGCTTTTCTTGTCAGGATTTGTTCAGAGGAAGTTTGCTATTCCTTTCCCCTAAGGCTGAGAGAGTGTGACTTGGCCAGGGTTACCCAGTGGATTTCTGTTGCTTGGTTTACAGAGTCGTAGTCCAGCACTCCAACTAGTACACCGCATTGGCTCTCTGGGCTTCTTTTATTTTGGAGGATGCTTAGAGAGGTTGCAAATGTACGCCAGAATGCATACAGGTTTCAGTGTCATCTGATCTCCAAACCCTAAATTTTGTTAGAACAGGAGCCAAATATTTACTGTGAGTTATGTGAAGGGAGGAAATGTGCACCTTTCTTTTCATTTTGCATAATTTAGTCTGCTTTTAGCTTTGGGAAGGGACTTCTTCTGTGATCCCACTTTAATTACAATGCCTGTATAATCCTGGAGTGTGTTGTTTGAGAGACACAAGAGCTCTCTTTCCTAAACTGCAAATCCCTGGATTCCCTAAAATGGAACCGTCGCAGTTAGAGTAAAATAATAGTAATATTAACTGTTTAGCCCAAGGTGTTACCAATACAGTACTCACCTGAGCCTAACTTTACAATTCTTCTTCGTGGTCTATGGGACTTGAACAAAATGGGCACAGATAACCCATATTGTGTGAGTTCACAGATGGCCACTCAAAGAACTACAGTTACAGGTAAACAAATTGTCTTTTCAGGTCCTAGAATTTTTCTTTTTCTATATCATTTCTTCCATTTCTTTTTCTATGTTTTTTCTCTCTCCTCCTTTCAGTTATGTTCTGGAAATTCATGTTAAATTCTGATACTTAATTCTGGAAATATCATTTTTTAAAATGTACTTTGGACCACTATTGCTTGGGCCTTTGGCCCTGGCTCTCCCTGCAGCTGCTCTGTACAAATATGTTTGGTCACTGTACAATGATATGTATTAAGGACCAGAAAGTAACATGCTTCTGCGAGGATAAAAATAGTCGCACCTCTATTGTGTATCTTACTGTATTGAATTGGGAACTTCAGGGTACACCACTACCATGCATCCAAGTAGCAAACACTAGCCCAGTTTTCATGACCATAGGAATGCATTCCTTCTCCCATTCACAGGTTTGGTGGTGTTGACCTCTCTCTCTCTCTCTCTTTCTTGTGATGTCAGCTAGATCAGATTGGTTATCTGCCACTGTGATGTCATCCCATTTAGTACAGGATCATTGACTGGCTGTGACAACCTGCTCTATGAAAAGGAAATCTGAACCAAAAGAAGGAAAAAAGTACTTAAGCAGCTGCATATCAAGCCCGAAACAGGTGCAGATGAAGGAGGAGAAGGGAAATTTCCATGCCTCTCCCCCATATTTATAGAGAAATATTCAGTCCTAATACTGCAACATGTGTTATACTTTGCAGCTTGAATAGTTGCATCCTCACTACCCTGGAGGAGGAGGAGGAGGAGGAGGAGGAGGAGGAGGAGGAGGAGGAAACACCTTGGTATTACCCCAGGGAAGAAAGGGTTGTTCATAAACTGTGTTTAACTCTTGCTTTAATTGATAGGAGAGATTCACAAGTTTCTTCTTTCCTCTGCTGTTAAATGTAGGCAATACTTTACTTAGCGAACCCCCTTTAGCCAAAAAAACCTCCCAGAGAGGCTTGCAAATTAATAATTTGCCTGTTTCAGACTTACAATCTAAATAGGCAATGGGGGAGAAGATGAAGTCAAGCAGATGCTTGCTGCTCTTCTCTTCCTAAGAGGCCGGAGCAATGGCAGTTGAGAGTGAAGGGAGGTCCTTTCATCAGCTACTGGGACCAAGACACAATGGAGCTCTGCCTGGCTGCTCTTCTTTCCATCTGAGGCTACAACCATGGTAGTAGTCATGGAGGAAGGTCCTCTCACTATCTGCTTGGACCAAGGCGTGATAAATCTGTGTCTGGTTACTGTTCACTAACTCTGAGGCCATACAGCCTTGGAGTGTCCACTCTAGTCCTCAGTATCCCCACTGACCACTATGTCCCTACCCCAAAGATTTGAGTGTGAAGAAAACAATCCCAATCCAAGCTGCTCTGGGAAGTTCCAGACCTTCTTCCTCAGTGTTTTAGAGACTCCCACCCTAAGACTGAAAAAAATCCCCCACCCCACAAATCCCTCCAAAAGTCAACTGGCGGTAATACGATACACATGACAGCCCTTCAGAGCTGCCAAATTTCAGCTGGTATTGCTCTCCAGGCCCTGAAGTTTGTCCCTTCCAGTTTTAGATGATACTAGGAAAAGTACAGTTGCTGTACATTCAGAATAGTAATGATTACAACCCTGGGTTTAGGATTAAGTGTTGCCAGACTGAAAAATGGGGATGGTTCCTAGGACTGTAATGGTTGTGTAAATCAGCGCTACCCAAACTTTGATCCTCCAGGTGTTTTGGACTTCATTTCCCAGAAGTCTCAGCCAGCTTGCTCAGCAGTCAGGAATTCTGGGAGCTGAAGTCCAAAACATCTGGAGCAGGGCCGGCCCTACCATATAGGCGACTTAGGCGGTCGCCTGGGGTGCAAAAAGACAGCTCTAGCCCCGCTCCCAGCAGAGCAGCAGGAGGCACAACTTTGGCGCCCTGGGGGCCGGAGCTGCACTCGTGCACGCTCCCAAGTGCCCTCTCCAGCCACCCGTGGGGAGGAAGGGACGGGGGCGCCTCCTCCTCCTCCTCCCTTCCTTCCCTCGGGTGCAGCCACCTGCGAGGAGGAAGGGACGGGGGGGCCGCCTCCTCCTCCTCCCTTCCCACCGGTGCAGCCACCAGCAGGGAGGAAGGGACAGGGGGGCCGCCTCCTCATGCTCCCTTCCTTCCCGCGGGTGCAGCCACCCGTGAGGAGGAAGGGATGGGGGGCCTCCTCCCTTCCTTCCCGCGGGTGCACCCACCCGCAAGGAGGAAGGGACGGGGGGGCCTCCTCCTCTCCCCTTCCTTCCTGCGGGTGCAGCCACCCGCAAGGAGGAAGGGACGGGGCGCCGCCTCCTCCTCCCTTCCTTCCCACAGGTGCAGCCACCCACAGGGAGGAAGGGATGGGGGACCACCTCCTCTTCTCCCCAGGGCTGCCAGGCAACCGTGGGGAGAAGGGGACGGGACTACAAGCCCCAGCGGGCTTTGTGGGCGGAAATCCTGCCCCTTTTCCCTCAGTGGCCTCCTTAATTGGTTGGGAGGCTGGGAAGGGGCGGGACTTCTGGCCGCAAAGCCCACTGGGGATTGTAGGCGGCCGGGGGCGCCAAAATATTTCTCGCCTAGGGTGGCCAAATATCTAGAGCTGACCCTGATCTGGAGGACCAAAGTTTGGGAACCATTGGTGTAGATCAGTGGTTCTCAACCTTTGGGCCTCCAGATGTTTTGGACTTTGATTCCCAGAAGTCCCAGTCAGTATGCTCATTGTTCAGGAATTCTGGGAGTTGACGTCTCAGAAATCTAGAGGACCAAAGGTTTAGAACCACTGGTGTAGATGAAGGCGTTCCAGCAGGTATGGCTTGTTTCCTGGTTGCATGATAAGCCACACTTGCAGACATTCCCTCTTGAACACAAGCATTAAAATTACAGGAGCTCTGTCCAGTTTTCAATCTGGCAATCTAGTGCTAGTATGCACGTCAGTGTATTATATGTATTGGTGTGCATTTTCACACATTCACATTAACAGTTAATTGTCTTCACTTTCTCATCTCATCTCTTCTCCCTCCTTCTGCAGAAAATGTGCAGCCATCCAAATGCATGTGAAATAGATGGATGATCATATGTGCAAACATGTGCACATGTGATAATGCACATTTTTGTAGATTTCAGCGAATTCTCCGGTCAAAACCACAAAGCTCTTTTCCGCACTGTTCAAGGAGTTTTTCGAGAGGGCCTTGCAAAAAATCCAAACTCCTGTGAATTGTGTGTGGCCAGATTACATTTAATTCAACTGGAAAGAGGAATACTTTTTTAAAAATGTAAACTAACCTTACATTAGAAGCATAGTTAAACATCACCTGTTTGTTAAAGCAACACATCCAACTCTGATTTTGCTTCTTAAGGAAAGAGGTGACATGTGTTTTTCATGAGCAACCTTGTTTATTAAATGCTTGATTCCTCTCTGAAGTAATTAATGTGTTGTGCTATTTTTTCCCCTTCTTGTTTTTGTTTTAGTCTCTTTTTTCAGTACTTCCAACCTCTCCCCTTCTCTTAATTTCCTCCCCTTGCTCTTTCTCTCCTCCCCTTCCAAACAAGATTAAGACTCAAAAGATGTTGATTATAGACTCTTTTATGTGAGGAGCCTGGAATGGAATGTAAAGTGTGTCTCCCCTGGCCCCTGCATTCTCCGGGGTGGAGAAATAGCCGTCTCTTAAATAGCCTTTGCTTGGAGCGCATTAGCTGAATAATTCAGAACTTTGAAGTAGGTGAATTAGAAGAGATTCATACTGGACTCAGGGGTCAGCAGTTAAAATTTTGTGCAGCTACAAAATGATTCAGAATATTGAAAGAGGGAGGCAGGGAGGGGAAAGAAAGAGCGAGAGACCACACATCCAGAAACGGTTGGTTAATTCACTAACGCACGATTAGAGAGTCTTGCTAAGTTAGCCCTCCCCTTGCCAAACAGTGACCCGAATTCAGATGAACCTGCCTCCTCTCTCTGCAGATCGGCTCTTGACCTGTGTTTGTGCAGAAATGTGTGTGAATTTTTTTTTAAAGAGTGCTTTGGTAATCAGTCTGTGGATTGTCCTTGCCAAATGGGAATTTTTGTCAACAGGGATCCAGGGAGCTATTCCATTAAGGTCATATTTGAGGGTTTTATTCAGATGTTGAAATAATCTCACTCGTATATTCCAATTTCGTTGTTTACACTATTTTTTTTAACTATATGCATCTCAATGAGTTCTGTGGCTCACACCTGTCGGCACTGCGAATAAATATGGAGTCAATGATGCACACATCTTCAAAACACATTCAAGTTTTATCCCAGTTTGTCCCAGGTCTATTTGTATCGGTTATTCACACAGTCAACAATGCAAATCTTTCAGGAAAACTCAGGAACCCCCCCCCCCCCGATCATTCTGTCTGGGTTAGGTGGGTTTTTTTTGGCAGCCCCCCCCCCCTCAACTTAATCGGATGCATTTGAAATCCATGCAGACAAAAAGATTCATTCCACATTCTACTGGGATTATTTTCACCATCTGAATAACCCCTAAATCTGCTTTCAGATTCCTTTTGCAAACCAGCCAGCCTGGGTTTCAGTTCACTTCAAGCAGGGAGTCGGGTTTTTCTTGTTGGTTTGATTGATCTGCAAATAGCTTTGATGTTCCCTGACATAATGTTAATAGAGTTTGTGGCACAGAGTCATAAGGAAGGCAAGAGGGGAGAGAAGCAGGCGGTGGGGGGGACCTTCCTAAAAATAAAGAGCATTGATTTCCTCTCTACTGTATAAAATGAATGTGAAGTGTACAGAGCAGACAATTAAAGAAGGATCATGAGCCAGATTTGCTTGGGGAACTGATTCTCTCTTTTCTCGTTTTTCTCTCCCTGCTTCCCGCTCTGGCTTTTAGCGGAGGGCTAGTATTTGCATTATGTTGCAGCCTGCCTCCTGGTCTCTACTGGAGACAAGATGTAAAACCAAGTGTCATACCTCCTTTAATAAGTTTGCTATATAGTTGCTGCCCTGCTGACTCTGGAGAATGAGAGCCATCAAATGTGTGGAACAATGCCTGTGGTTCAATCAGAGTAATTTACACTGTTTGCTAGAATGAAAGCTTTAAAGTTGCACAGAGTTCTTTGTAGGAGTGATAAAAAGTGCTGTGCAATGTTACAAGTGGTACTTAAACATCATACTGCTGCTTTAAGATAGTAAGGGTTTTGCTCAAACAGTTAAGGTTAAGGAGAGATATAGGGGTTCATATGTTCCAGATGATGAGGGGAAGAAACCAGAGATAAATATTTTCCATGTTATCATAATTATTTGCTCCAATAATAATGATGTCTGTAGAACCAGGTTTTGCCAAGTTATGGAACTTTTTGAGATTCCAGAAGAAGTACCTTAGGGTTGATACAGACAATCATTTGTTCATTTTTAACATAACAAGATATATCCTTAATTCAGTGGTGGTGGTGTTGTGCTCCTTTAACTTGTTTCCGACTTATGCTGACCCTATCAAGGGACTTGAAGGCACATACACACATATGTTAAGCAGTTTTCTTGGAAAGATTTGTTCAAAGGGATTTGCCTTTCCCCTCCTTGTGGCTGAGAGAATGTGACTTTCCCAAGGTCACTCAGTGAGTTTCCATGGCTGAGCAGGAATTTGAACCCTGGTCTCCAGTCCAGCGCTCAAACCTCTACACCATGCTGGCTTGCCCTGCTCAGTGGTAAAACCACATGTATAAACTTGATTGGAAATCTATAGAAGCTGCTCCTGGAATATTCTGGTCTGTGCAGACATCACTAGGCTGTTCCTGGAGTATTCTGAACTGTGCGGGCATCACTTAAGTCAGTTTTTCTTGACCTGATACCCTTCAGCTGCATTGGAGTACTGTTCCCATCACTCCCAGCTAGGATGGCCATCGGGAGTTTACCATGTTAGGGTAGGCTGCATTGCATTGTTGAACAGATGGGAAATGAAAGCAGATAAACTACCCAATCCATGATTTTCCTTGTTTGTATGTTAGTTTAAAATGTTAACTGTGCTTACTAGAAAGTAAATCTAACTGAACACAATGGGGCTTCTTCTTGAGTGGACATGTTTTGAGTTAGGATTGTACTTTCTGTGTATTTATGACATAATAACTTGTTACCCCACTGTATGGGGATGTGTCCAAGTGGCTGCTATGTGAATGCCCATTTGATTGTTACAAAAATCTTCCTTTGAGGATACAGCTAGATATTAAGAATAGATATGGTTGGGAATTTTATTTTAGTTTCTGAATAAGAATTTACAGCAATGTGTACTTTATATGTAGCATGGAAAAAACTTGAGATATAGTGCTGTAGTGATTTCAGTGTTTGTCTGTGACCCCGGAGAGCAGCGTTCATCAAAGGAATACAAATAAAAGCACATCATTATAAGTTTAAAGCCTTTGCTGATGATATAGGCGGGATATAGACCGCCATATAGTACGTATTCTATACGTACTAGGGTTAGGAAGGGGCGGTGCTTCCGCACCCCCCTAACCCTAGTACGTATAGAATATGTACAACATGGCGGCGCCCCTTCCACATGGGGACCACCATGTTTACGTACTGGACGCATAGCGTCCAGACGTGTCGCGACGCCTATGACGTTGCGAATGTGCCAGCAGCGCCTCGCGACGTCATAAAGGCGCCGCAAAAAGAAGCTCCAAAATGGAGCTTCTTTTTTGCTCCGTGCGGGAGCCGCGCTGTTTGGCTGCTGCGGCTCCCTCGCAGAGCAAATGGCGCCGGCGGGTCTATATCCCGCCATAGTTTTCTTTCTAGAAGATCTGATGGCCTCTATCAAAAAAATTACAAACAATTCTATCAAAGGCGAGTGTGAAATACAGAAGTTCCAATCCCTCTTCCTCTTCCCAAACGTTTTTAGGTATAAAATTTGTATGTATGTTGAGCTAAAAATGAATTTACTTAAATAAAACAATACAGTGTGTTCTTTTACGCGAGGGATCTGTTCCGGACTCCCCCATAAAAGAAATAACACTTATGCTTGAGCCCCATTACAAGTAATGGGGCTTGTGCTCGTGGTGGTGGAGGTGCGTGCACCATTGTTTTTTCCGGCACACGGCACCGCTTCTTCCACCGCTGCTTTCAGCATATGCTGAAAACAGCATATAATGTGCCCACGTATGATGCAGGTGCACTGTATTATTTCCTTATAAAATGTTAAATTATGGATATATGTGACTACACAAATGGACATACACACACTAATCAAACAAAATATTTACATTTATATACTGTGTTGAGGGGGACGATGTCCGTATGCACATGTAAAAGGGGTCACAAGGGTAAAAAGGTTGAGAGCCACTAATGTATATAAAACATAAATGAATTTCATGTTTAAACTTAGATCCCATCTTCAAGATATCTCATTAAGTCTATGCAAATATTTCAAGCATTCAGAAAATTCAAAACAATTCTGTTCCCAAGCATTTTGGAAAACGGAGACTCAACCTGAAGCTTAAGCCTGATTTAGCATTTAGTGATGCTGGGAAGAGTCTTATTTTATGAAATGCTGAGAATGTCCTGAAGATTGAAAAACACCTTTAGCTCCATATTACTTGCTCAGACCTTTCATGAAAAATCTCTGGCATTTTTTCCTCCTTAGGTTGTTTTAAGTTTAGCCAGACAACTCACAGAAGTCTCTTTGAATGACACAAAAGAGGGAAGGAGAATTAATTGAATTAATTCAGCAGTTGGGAGCTCTTATAACTTTGGCCTCTGAAGTGTACGTAAGGGTTTTGTAGGCTTACTGAAGAAGAATGGAGGCCTCAGTTGCTGCTGCAGAGAAAGAAGCAATTAATATGGGACTCAAAATACGGTGTGCAGGCCAAGACCCCTGTGAATGGGAGTTCGATTTGCAGTCCTTGTTGTTTGGATTTAATGGTATGGTGTACTTGGGTGGGATCAGTTAATTAGGATAAGACAGTGCTTTGTTATAGGTGTTTTATTAATGAAGGAAATTCTCCTTCATGTCTATACATCAGGGGAGAATGCTGCAGACTTAATGTTCCTGATTTCTGCCTATAGTTAGGAGATCAGTTATTCACCAGCTGTAAATTGGTTCTTAAATTCAATCCTTAATTTCTCCAACAGTGGCCAAGGGAATATCTGCACAGGTTTTAACTAACTGTGCCATCATGTGGGTGTCTTTTCAGAATTAAAAGTTGCTTGAATGTAGTGGGCCTTATATCCAGATAAGTGGTTAGGAATGTGCCCGATGGATTGGTCTTGCTATAACTGAGATTTAAAATTTGTATTAGAAGCAGTTTTGCAAAGCTTGGTTCAGATTCAGAAAGCACTTTGTTAAAGCCCTAGGCTGCTACTCGAACCATAGTTAAATACAACCTACATAGTTGTAGTTTGTTGTGGTGCCAGAGCTGTCTGATAGAGAAGGCTAAATGTCTTACAAAAGTACAAGTCCTGGAAATCCATAGCATTGAGCCATGGTAGTTAAAACAGTGTCAAACTGCATTAATTCTGCAGTGTAGATGAAGTCCTAGTTAAAACAAATGGAGGCCTAACGCTTCACCATGGTTAAAGCTGTTAGGGAAATAGTGGGTGGCATTTATTTGCTAAAGGGAATGTATGCTATCCCTCAGTTCATTACTGATCCTTTGACTTTCCCAGTCTCCGATCCTGGTTGTTTTTGTACTAAGGTTGCAATTCTTCACTAATTTTCATAATTTTAACCATTTTCTTCTTTTTGCGAGAAAGTCTTGGAAAATTGGACTGTACTTAAAGAGTACTGACAATTTCGGATTTATTCTATGCAAAATTTGCATGCAGTTATTTTACGCAGAAAACAACAGTTTCTGCACAGGGAAACATTTCTGTGCAGGAAAAAATATTCCTTCATACAATGCTGTTTTTTTTGCACAAAATAACCAAGAGTTAATTTTACATAGAATAATTCCTGAACTTCAAGGTTCTCTTCAATTCAGGATTCGTCTTGTCAGGGTTTCTTGATACTCTAGGAATGTGTTTTTTCGCCTACTTTGCACATAGTTTCCATCCATAGTCAGTGCTAGATCTTCATTTCTTATCATCTGATTATTTGACTCTTGATGACAGTCTCCCATAAAAAGTGTGTGGTTTGATATCAGAGAAGATAAAAGTTCCAGCTGGTTATATGAATCTGTCATAGCTCGTTCACACATGAAAAGAATCACTTCGTGGCTCTTGTCAATGAGCAATGAATATGCATGGGTGAACCAGCCCCTGGTGCGCTTGAGTGAGGACGCTACAATTCCTCTTCTTATTGTAGTCTGGGCTGTGAAGCTGTTCCTGCTGCAGTGAATACATGTCCAGAGATTGCAGTAGATGCTCTGTGTTTGGTGAAAAGAAAGAGCAATTCGGGATAAACCAGGTAGATAGATATACATGAACCTTATTATAAAATATGTTTTAGGATGGTTTCCACCCTCAAGAATATTGGAAGATTGTTCAACAAGAATTAGAGGATTACACAACATGAATGTTGGAAATGTTAAGGAAAATGCAACATGGGATATACAGTAATAGAAATAAAATATGTATGTGAAAGTCACAATGACTAAGCAAGAGCAATTAAGAAGCTACACAGGTGAAAAAGCTAATGTAATTTAGAAGTCTTGAAAGTCAAGGACAGAATTATAGAATGTACAATTGGAAACACCTGAGATTCATTAAGTGTACCAGGTAAAATGATGAAATACTTGGGTTGGTCTTAAGTGTGGGTTGAACTATGTGAACCAATCAAAATGAATGTACACACCCACTGGGTGGAAACTGACTAGTGGGTGGTGATTAACAATGGCTATAATAATTGCAATGTTTGCCAATGTTTTGTGTGGGTAGTTGGAGTAATTGTGGAGTATTGGAGATTGTAGAGATTGTGATTTGTAGGGCATATAGTATATGTATATAGTAGAATAAAGTAGATCTTTTATATAAGACTACCGAGTTGTCTGGTGTCTTGAGTGAAGATACAAGAGCCAGCAGAATCCTGGAGAAGTTTGGAGACATCTCAGGAAGAAGAGTGAGAAGGCTTGGAGAGCTTGTCAGGGTCTTCAACCTATTCTCTGAAATTCTGCTGCTTGGAAGAAAAGCATTAACCACTGATCAAAGCTGGTCAGCTCTGCTGCATAACAAGGTGAGGAGTTAGAGCCAGAGGTGAAGAGCTACAACTCCCATCATCCCTGACAGGAAATTCATTTTCATGATGCCTATAACTGTTTAGCATATCATCCACTACAGGATAATGATGATGGTGTTGCTTTTCCTTCTTTCTCCTCCCTCACCTCCACTTCCTTACAACTATGCACAAAGAATCATAGGAATAGAAGAGACCACAAGGGCTATCTAATCCAACCCCCGCTATGCAAGAATACACCCAACAGATGACCATCCAGCTTCTGTTTTAAAAGTTCCAAAGAAGGAGACTCCATCACACTCTAAGGCAGCCTATTCCACTGTTGAACAGCTTTTACTGTATCTTTAATCTATTGCACCGTGTCTTAGTCTCTGGAGACATTGAAGGCAAGCTTGCTTCATTTTCAATATAACACCCTTTTAAATATTTAATCATGATTATCAAATCACCTCTTAACCTCTTCTCTGGGCTTAAGATACCCAATTCCCTGACATGTTCTTCACAGGGCATGATTCCAGACCTTTCACCATTTGGTTGCCCTCCTCTGGACACGCATCACCTTGTCAACATCCTTTTTGAATTGTTGTGTTCAGAATTGGACACAGTATTCCAGGCAAGGTCCGACCAAAGCAGAATAGAATGGCACTATTACTTTCATCAATCTATACACTATACTAGCCATGGTAGTTTGCAACATTAGCAAAAGAGAAAAATCCCTGCACCAGTGATTACAGTCTAAGATATGTCAAGGATAGAGGTCAGGGGAAATTAATTTGGGTAATAATATGTACATTTTTATTTTATTTTATGCCACCTTTATTTTTCATCAACATGTGCTTTGGATATAAAATAAAATATTAATATTTTAAAGTATGTTGAAACTCGTTGAAACTTTGATCGTCACAAATTTTGCAATGGAGTTCCCAATGAAAAAGAAGATGGTATGAAGTACATATATTTGGGGAAAGCGTACGCCAGAAATTCAAATACTCATGAAAACTAGTAAAAATCTATTAGGGAACATTGTTTGCAGAAATTAATAAGAATTACCATATCTACTCAACAATAAGTTTACCTCATGTATAAACTGAGGACAGGTTTTGGGCCAAAATTATGGATTTTGCCATGACCCATAGATAGGTCGAGGGTAAAACTTGGAGGCTCCTTCAGTGTGTGTATGTGTGCACACAGCAAGAGGGACTCTAATTGAGGCTTTTTTGCTTCAGCATTTCACCTTTGGTTTCACCCTTGACTCCCCAGACAGCAGCGGTGGTCCGCAGGAGGGAGATGGACTCTGTTTGTTTAACAGCAATTAATCATCCAGGACTATTTCTACCTGTGTCAAGAGAAAAAGAAACTCTCTCCCGACCACATGGGGAAATCTGAAAGAGCTGCTATCACATTACCATACCATACCATACCATAGATAAGTCGATCTGGGATTTTGATGTCAATTTTTGGGCATAAATTTTTAGACTTATAGCCGGGTATATACAGTACATTCAAAGATGCATATAATGGGGAAAATATGTCCTCAAATGCATATACTTATTCCTTTGAACTTTTAAGAGAAACTTCAGAAGTTAGGAAAGAATCACATTTCAGATCAGAAGAATGAAAAAGAGAAAAATTGAAATGGACAAGTTCATTCTTTCACTGGTAGTCAGGAGGGATGGAAAATACAAAGCTGGGGAAGCCCCCATGTAGTTAGTTATACATTGGAGATTAGGATGAAAAGTGACAAGGCTTTTTTTGAAAAGGGTTTTGATGTGAAGAGGGATTTTAGGAAAGGGTATCTGGTAGATGTCATTAGAGGGAGGGAATTTAGGATGTATGCGGTAGTAGATAAAAATGTGCAGAGGCATTGAAGAAAGTAGGGAGGCTACAATAGAGTTGTGTGCCTTCAAGTTGTTTCTGACTTAGGGCGACTCTAAGATGACACTATTGTGGGGTTTTCTTGGCAAGATTAATTCAGAGGTGGTTTCCCTTTGCCTTTCTCTGAGACAAAGAGAACATGACTTGCCCAAAGTCACCCATTAGGCTTTCATGGCTGAACATAGTGCAGTGCCTGGTAGTGCACCATGCTGGCTCTTGTGGTAGAGTTAGAGGAATGCAAATAGGTGTCAAAGCAGGGCAAAATTACTAAACTAATTTTAGTAGTTAAAGTGCAACTTTACACGCTATAAGTATGTAATGTGAAAAGGCCTCTGGTAACAAGAATAGTTCATCTGTCCATGCTTATATGCAGAGGCAGCTAGTAGCCTGTTGGTGGAGAAGTGTGTTAGCTATCCAATGTTTTAAACTTTATTCCCCAAACAAGTTCTGTGCCTTGGATAGCTGAGACTAAAACCAAGAGTTAGTTGACCACCCCATTGGCATGGAAGTCATTGCCTGTATTGATTAGGAAAGTGCCAGGAGAAGCATCTTGCTCTGTTGGTCACCTTTTTTTGATAAACATTTAAGAAAAAGTTTTGCATTTTTCCCCACTCCAACTTTTTCATCCTGATTTTCCAGAAGTTGTGACAATGACACAGGCACTTTCTAACTTATTTTTTTTCATAAAGAGCAAGAGTATTATACAGTTATTACAACCATCTCTGCAGGATAAGTTTATTGCAAGATCAATATCCCAGCTTCATATTAAACGGTTGCACAGCAGGTCACAAATTTCCCTTTCATTATCATTCAAATCCAAAAATATCTTGTGAACTTTATAGCCTAAATAATTGCTGCACATGTTTTATGGCAGGATTTTCCTCTCTAGAATGCTGATGCAAATATTCTAATTATGCCCATTTACCTCCCTTTTAATTCGTCACTTTCACTGTAACTCCAACATTGGAATTGAAAGAAAGGGAATAAGATACTGATTCCCAAATTCTATCGTTTTATTAAGACCTCTGACCCATGCACAGAAGGACTGTCTGGAAGGGGTAACTGAGAACAGGCCCTCTCACCCCATAACTCTGTATCTAGTGGAAAAGTCTGAAAAGGTTTTTTATGCAACTTAGAGGGCTTCTATCCATATACAGTTGTGCTCTACCATGTGATCAGAAAACATGGACAAAGAAGTTCAGGACAGTTGAGCATGGGGGGTGTTAGTAAGAATGCTTCCAAATCTGTGATGTTTTTTATATGCATAATGGGGGAAAAAATACTATATTGTATTTTTTAAAATATAAGAGTCAGCAAAATTAGCATAATGGTCGATCTGGACAGTAGGCTATGAGTATATGGTTCTTAGAAGTCTCACTATGAATCCCTGTGTATTCAAACCATCTTGATGTTGTTTTGTTTTGTTGTTATGACTAGCTTCTTTGTTTTTTCTGAATGGCTCCATTCCACTGTCAAATAATTATTGCTGTCAGGAAGTTTTCCCTAAAGTTTAACTGTAATTTGAATCCATTGGTTCATGTCTTGCTCCATCTGCTATGAGGCATGTCACCCTTTCAGTCTTCACTTCTCAAAGCGAAACATATCTAGCCCCTAAGCTGTCCCTCATAAGCTTCGTTTTCTAGATCACTTACCATTTTAATCACCCTCTTCTGGACACATTCTAGCTTATCGATTGCTATAGTCAGCTGTGGTGTCCATACGTGAACACAATATTCCAGGTGAGGTCTAACAGATACTGAATGGAGTGGTGTTTGTTTGTTTGTTAGTTATGGGATTTATATCCCGCCTTTCTCTCAAAATGGGTTTCAAGGTGGTACTATTACTTCCCTCAGCCAGGATCCAATACTCCTATAGATGCAACCTAGAATTGCACTGGCTTTTTACTACTATCAGAAAACATCACAAGACCTAGAACAACTACTAAGGGACATCAAGGAAGACAGGGCAAAGGCAGGCTTACAGCTGAACATACAGAAACCAAAAACAACGACTACAGAGGATCTACATAAATTTGAACTAGACAGTGAGGAAATAGAAATAGACAAAAGTTCTCATAACTTGGATCAAACATTGATCAGAATGGGGACTGTGATCAAGAAATCAGAAAAAGACTAAGAATGGGGAGGGCAGCTTTAAAAAAAACTAGAAAAGATGCTAAAGAGCAAAGATATACAACTAAGCATGAAAATTAGAGTCATTCCCTATAACCATTTATGGATGTGTGAACTGACCTGGAGGAGTACTGAGGATACCATGGACAACCAAAAAGACAAAGAAATGGGTCCTAGAGCATTTGATGATTGAACTGAGGCTGTCATAGTTCAGCCCGATCATGAGAAGACACAAAACACTGGAAGAAACAGTAGTGCTAAGAAAGGTGGAGGGAAGTAGAAGGAGAGGAAGACTGCATGGATGGATAATGGGTGGATTCCATTAAGGAGGCCATGGGTGTGAATTTACAGGAATAGTGGAGGACAGGGAGATTTGGGAGATGTCTCATCCACAGGGTTGCCATGGTTCAAGATCTCCTCCAATGTGGTTAACAGCAACAAAAAATCACACTGATTACTACTAACTCCTCGATCTTTTTCACATGTACTGTTGTCAAACCAGTGGTGTTCTTTCTACATTCATACATTTCATTTTTCCTGCATTCTTCTTGACTGAGGGCACAGCCTTTGCATCTTTGAACATTGCACAATTTTCTTTTCGTGCCAAAAGAGGCAGAGCTTTCTTTTTCCGTGCCAAAAGCTGTTCACTTTCTGGAAAACTACACTGCATCTTGTCACTGTGGGGGGAGAGTAATTTCCCAATGTCCTGAAGCTATGGGACAAAAAACTGCTTCATTATTCATTTCTGTATGTGTCAGAAGTCCAGCAAGTAGGCTCTGGATTCAATTCCAAACTTTAAAGGAGGTGTCCAAGGAGCTGCACTCTTTCCTCTAAATAGATTCAGCCCCTTGGACAGTTTTTTTTTAAATTGATTAAAATCCTGAGTGGATAGTCTGAACTGCTACACCCCTAGAAATATTAGCACATCCATTAAAAAATTTCCAACCATTTCTGCAGTTAAAAATCTGAATATTTGTGTCATGTAGCCGAAACTGCTCCAAATTATCTATAGCTCTGTAGATTAAAAAAACCCCAAAGATAGGAAGCTGGTTCAGTACTTTTCAAAGCCTCATCACATGGCAGCCAACAATTCACAAGCCTTCTAGAAATGGCAGCTTGCCATGTGGACATTCTTATGAATCAGTTAAGTTACACTTATTTTAATGAGAACTTCCCATTAGTATATTTTTTAATCAGATTAAGTCCCAGACCTTGGGAACTGAGCTTTTAATATTTCTTTCTTTCTCTCTTTTTTTAAAGGAATGCTTTTAATTCAGGTTTCCTTCCACATTCTTCCTTAATACTTTCATAATCTGCATGGTCCAGCATTTATGTTTTCAAAGAACAATGGAATATCATAAAAGGGAAAGTATTTTTCTTGCTCCTCCCTTTCTCATTGAGAAGAAACCTTCAATTTTTAAGATTAAAATGTTTTTTCCATGTTCATCTTTCTTCCCCTTTCTTTTTAAAGCAAGATTCCTTGGACTAGTTCAGATCTGTAGCTAAAGAATAATGAAGGCTGAGGTGTTGCACATGTTTCTGTAAATGCAACACCAGTCATTCTTTATTTTTCTTTGAGAGCATAAAGATGAGGAGTACCAAGTACATATCCATTCTTTCCATTAAAAGAATATGCTTGCTTTGAAGATAAAGTTGATTCCTTTTGCTTTGTGTCATTTTCATCTCACCGGATAGAAAAGGTCTCTGGGGACTAATATGCACTGCAGAAATAATGCAGTTGGATAGTGCTTTAACTGCCATGGCTGAATGCTATGCAATTCTGGGATTTGCAGTTTGTTGTGGCACCAGAGTGCTCTAACAGGGAAAGCTAAATATCTCACAAAACTACAAACCCCAAAATTCTGTAGCATTGAGTTATGGTAGTTAAAGTGGTGTCAAACTGAATTAATTCTGCAGTGCAGATTAGACCTGGATCCCACTGCCAAACATTCTTTTGTAGAAGTCCCATTGAAAGCACTCTTGTGGGTGCCTTCAAGACTGAGGGTCCTTATGTGTTCTTGTGCTGCTTTGAGAAATGAACATGCTAATTAAAAACCAATGCAAACAAACAAAAAAGACCATTGGGCTGCATCGACACTGTAGACATAATGCAGTTTGACACCACTGTAAGTGCTGTAGCTCCACCCTATGGAATCCTGGGATTTGTAGTTTTACCAGATCTTTAGCCTTCTCTGCCAAAAAGTGCTGCTGCCCCACAAAATTACCAATCCTAGAATTCTGGGATGGAGCCATGGCAGTTAAAGTGGTGTCAGTGTGCATGATCTTTTACAGTGTCGATGCACCCATAGTCTCTGTATGTTGCAGATATGGGTTTTATCCCTGTGCATAGCAACATCTAAAACTTTCTAGAGCCAAAACCCACAAACACTTGCCAAAATGTTCAACAACCATGGGACTGTGCAAGCCTCATAAAGGTGAGATAGTAGTATCCGTCTCAGTTCTCTTCTAGATGCCTCAGAGATGTAGCTATTGAGGAATCAGAATGAGAGCAACCTCCCCCAAAATACCAAATCTGCCCCACCTCTAACTTTCCTTTAGTGCCCAAATTTTAAGCCTTGGAATAAAAGAGTCAGTGTGGCATAGTGTTTTGAGTGTTTGACGACCTTGGAGACCAGGGTTTGATTCCCACCTCGGCCATGAAACCCACTGGGTGACCTTGGGAAAGTCACATTCTCTCAGCCTCAGTGGAAGGCAGTGGCAAACCTCCTCTGAACAAATCTTGCGAAGAAAATCCCACAGCCTTAGGGTTGCCATAAATCAGAAACTACTTGAATGTAACTGAAAAGTTTGGTTGAGTATTTAGAAAGATGCTTTAGGCAGCCAAAGAAAAGAGGGAAGACAGTCTAAAAGGGGGAGAGAGTCAGCATGGTGTAGTGTAGTGGTTTGAGTGTTAGGCTATAACTCTGGACACCAGGGTTCGAATCCCTGCTTGACCATGAAAATCTACTGGAAGTCCAGCAAAGAAGGTCATGAAGGGGCAGGCACTGTAACACAACAAATGTAAGAGTTCAAAATGTAGACCGTTTTTGGTGTCTCACTTGCTGCAATGGTAGAGATTTAAGGATGGAGGGAAAATTTGATTCAGGGAACAGAATTCTTACTTGGAGGCGCAATACTCTTGCTGACCCTGCTGGCAACATCATGAAATAATTTCTTGGTGGATTTTCACCTCAGCAAGCAAGGCTTGCTGTGATTGGGTTTTTTATTTCAGTGGAAACCTATTGTATCATATGGGTAAGTCACACTCTGGGCAAGTCATACTCTCTCAGCCTCAGAGGATGGCAATGACAAACCCCTTCTGAAGAAATCTACCAAGAAAACTCCATGACAGGCTCATGTTAAGGTTGCCATAACGGCATGAAGGCACATGACAGCAAACAGTAAATGTAAGGGGGCAGGCAAAGTAGCTGGAGGATTCTGAAAACTTTTCAAAAAAGTAACTTTTTCCAAACTTTGATTTAGGCTAGCACTTTCTTTCCCACAATGACGAGTTGCCTTTGGGAGGTCCAACAAAAGTCATGACATAACAGACAATGTAATGCATGAAGTGACAGGCAATGAAATGCAACAAATGTAAGAGTACAAGATGTAGATAATTTTCAGTGTCTCACTCTGTGATGCTGGAAATTTGAAGGAGGAGGAAAAAATCAATTTGGGGAGTAGAATTCTTACTTGGAGGAGCAATGCTCTCATTGCCTCTACCGGCAACATTATAAAATACTTTCTCTGTCGATTTCCCCCTCAAGACATTAGGCGTGCTGTGTTTGGTTCTTTTATTCCAGTGGAAATCTATTATATCACCATTTCTTCAGGGACATAGGCGCTACACTTATTACTCCTATTATGCAGCATATTCCAGGGAGATGTAGTGATTACTATTTAAAATACATAATAAAGGATAAGGAACAATAGATCACTTTAAAAGTGGCTTCATATTATGCTGCTGCTATAAAACTAGGGACACAACTAGTAAATATTGTTAGTGAATAATGTTTCTGCTTATATATTTTAATCAGTGTTTAATTGTACGTACCAAGTAAATTCTAGGTTCTAGATATGTTGTGGATACATTGTTAACTATATTGCTGATTTTGTTGTTTCTGGGTGTTCTGGTCTGTGATTGAAATAAACCCTTCCTTCCTTCCTTCCTTCCTTCCTTCCTTCATTCTATTCCATTATCATTATTTTTTTCTCTGTCCATCTTCTTTTTACTTTTTTGGTGTCTCTTTTTTGGTGGAGAGAGGGTCCTTCACCCTTGTGTTCATTTTTTTACAATAATGTATTTGTATGGTTAGGTAGGCACCCCACTCTCCAAATACTCTGTGGACATTGGGGGGGGGGGAATAAGTGGGTTTGGACTCTTCTAGGAAGGGCCTCAATCCAATCTCTGGACTGAGGTCCATGGTGGTTTATGTGAACTCGGTATTTTGTATAATTTACAGAATAGTTAAAAAATAACAATAAAACCCTGCTGGATTAGATCATGGGTTTATTTAGTTCACAACTAGGAAGATGTTCCATTTTTCATGTATAGTCTACACCTGTGATGGCAAACCTATGGCATGTGTGCCACAGGTGGCACGTGTCGCCATTTCGCCAGGCACAGGGTGAGGGAGAAGGCGAAACAGGCACACGTGTGCCCGTTCCGCCTCCCTCTGCCATTTTTGGGCCTCCCGCTGTCTCTCTGAGACAGTGGGAAGGCAGAAAATGGCACCTGGGAGAAGGAGACAGGCGCGTGTGTCTGGCTCCTCCTCCCAGCCCTCTTCCCTCCCAGCTTCCCATCCCTCCACATGAAAGGGCTCCATGGAGCCCTTTCACATGGAGGGAAGGGCCGAAGAGAAGGGGGCTGGGACGCGTGCCCAGCCCCTCTCCCCTCGGCCTCCCTTCGCTCTGCGCGAAAGGGCTCCATAGAGCCCTTTGGCACGGAGTGAAGGGCCGAAGGGAAAGGGGCTGGGATGCATGCCCAGTCCCTCTCCCCTCGGCCTCCCTTTGCACAGAGCGAAGGGCTGAGGAAGAAAGGGCAGGTGGCCTCCTCCTCCTTCCTGCGGGGCTTTGCCAGGCCGGAGGTGTCCTTCCGGGCCCAATACAAAGTGTCGGTCATTACCTATAAAGCCCTACATGGCTTGGGCCCGAGCTACTTGAAGGAGCGCCTTCTCCCATATAATCCGCCCCACACTCTCAGAACATCAGGGAAATTCTTATTAGAATGTCCGAGAGTGAGGTTGTCAGCAACTCACAAGAAGTCATTCACATCGACAGCACCTACTCTCTGGAATAATCTTCCTGATGAAATCCGAGCCTGCTCCACTTTGGATGCCTTTAAAAAGGCTCTGAAGACACATTTATTTCGATTGGCATATCCGTCTGACTCTTTGTAGTCATTATTCTTGATAGACTTGCACTTCATTGACTGAAAAAACTCTTGACTGCGTGTTTTTATGTATATTGAGATTTATGGATTTTATATTTTTAAGCTGTATTTACATATACAGTGGTGCCTCGGGTTACGAAATTAATTCGTTCCGCCGCCGCTTTCGTAACCCGAAAAGCATTCGCAAGCCGAAATGCCATAGGCGCTAATGGGGAAAAGCCGCGATTTCGTGCGAAAAAGCGCCGAAAAGCACCAAATTTTTTTTCGTAACCCGAAATAACCTTCAGAGTGTGCTGCCACTCTGCACACTAAGGCCCCGATACACCAGGGGAAAGGGCGGGTGTAGACCACCCCAAATGGGCAGTCTATAACCCGCCTACAGTTCCTAGGATTCCCTAGGACTGAGCCGGGGCAATTAAAGAGGTCTCAAACTGGATTATTTCTGTAGTGTGCTTTGGACCTATGCAATATAATTCCATTAAATTGTCTGGGACTGCATCTCCATATCAGTAATAATCCAGTTTGGCATGACTTTAACTGCTGTGGCTCAGTGCTATAGAATTCTGGGAATTGTTGTTTTGTGTGACATTTAGCCTTCCCTGTCAGAGAGCTCTGGGGCCACAACAAACTATAATTCCCAGAATTCCATAGCACTGAGCCATGGCAGGTGAAGTGCGTCAACACGGGTTATTTCTAGGAGAATGCAGCCTAAAGATAACATATGCCCCTTTGAACCTCTCCAAGTTTAAAGAGAGGCTGGATGGCCATCTATCGGGGATGCTTTGATTGAGATTTCCTGCATGGCAGGGGGTTGGACTGGATGGGCCTTGTGGTCTCTTCCAACTCTACGATTCTATGATTCTATGAAGTTGGTGGCTATTTCCATGTTGTGTATTCTTCAATTTAAGTGTGAAGACGTGTTTCCTTTTCTCTGCCCGGAATCTCTAGGCTTTCAGCTTGTTTGAATGTCTTTCCACTTTTCCTGCATCTTTTTTTTTTTAAATCAAACTCCTTATTTTCTGTCCAAACTAAAAGGCCTGAAATGTTGCTCTCTTCTTGGAATGTACAATCCACCTAGATCCAGTGTGTTAATTTGCAGAATGTTGACTTGCCTCAAAGAAATGGTATTATATTTGGTTTAAAATCCCCTGGGCTAAAAGACCTCATGAGTCCTGTCAAGCTTTACCATTTTCTGATAAGATTTACAGGAAACAAAGCCCATTTTTTGGAGGGTTAACTTGAGCTGAACAAATTCAGGTTTTCTGTCACTGAAAAGTACCACAAGCTGGCATCTATTTTTAAAGCCTCCTTTTTGGCCATCAATGTAGCTATCAAGAAGATAAGAAATACAGTATGCCACGCAAGCTACTGGGTACTCAGAAGGCAGATGCCACCAGAATACTGAATAGGAATTGCACCCTCTGCAGATTGAGAAGTGCATCATATTTTGTCTTTCCTGTGTGATGATGTTCCTGTGAAGAGTGCCACTCAAGTGGCTAGTCCTTAGTGTGCGTTCCCATCTGAAGGCACAGTACTAGGTTGGATGTGTGCTCATTACGGATGAATATGTTAAGCAGAATGTTGTAATTATAGCATTTATGTCAAGATAAAGTAATCATTCATTTGAGTTGTGGGGCTGGAGAAAGTTGCTGAGGACCCTATGGACAGCCAAAAAGATAAACAAACGGGCCCTTGAACAGATCAAGCCTGAAATCTCCCTGGAAGTCAAGGTGATCAAACTGAGGCTGTCGTACTTTGGCCACATCACGACTCAGTAGAAAAGACAATAGTGCTAGGAAAGGTGTAGGGAAGGAGAAAGAGTGGAAAAATGCACGCTAGATGGTTGGACTCGTGAGGTCACGAGTATGAATTTGCAGGACCCAAGCATAACAGTGGAGGACAGGGGATCTTGGAGAGGTCGCATCCACAGTGTCATCATGAGCTGGGGTCAACTTGAAAGCAGTTAAAAAGTACCGTAACATACTGTTGGGACCTCTTTTTGATTCATACCTTCATGAATGGCGGTCTAGATACTTCCTTTGCATCAGCTGAGTTTTGCCTGTGATCAGTTGCGATGGTTGTTTCCTTGAATGAGTTTCTGTAATCCAGGGTTGATCAACTGCAGTGTGTGTGTGGTGGGGGGGGGGAGGTATATATTTTTCTCCTGGGATCTTTGTGGGTCAAGAATTGGAGGCAGGGGTACATCAAACTGAGAATTTCACTTCTAATTTTGAAAAAGAATGATGTGTTTATTCTACATTAAAAAGTTGGAAGGGTGTTAGTGGTCATAATGCATTTATGACTATTTATGACTCTTTGGGCTTTGAGGACATGGTAGAGATGGGGACATGCTCAAATAGGATATGGTCTTTGGGACCATGCTAGGTTTTGGAAAATGTGGCCATTTCATTCGTCTCAGGACCTTAATACTTGAAAGAGTACCCCTCCCTACTTGTTTCTGCTTGAGGACTGTGGACCATGGTGTGGGTCACTCCTCGATGTCCCACCATTCAGGTCAATGAGCTGTGGGGGGATGTGGGAGAGGACCTTCTCAGCTGTGGCACCTCAGTTTTGCAGCGCCCTCCCCTTGGAGCCCTATTTGACACCAACACTCCTTTCATTTAAATACCAAATAAAAAAACAGCTGTTTATCAAACCTTCTCAACCTGAGTGATTTCTTTCAAAATGCACTGTAGAAATAATGCAGTTTGACACCACTTTAACTGCCATGACTCCATAAATTAAATTAAATTTTATGCTACAAACTTCTTTCTATCAGTTACTCTTGACTGTGTTACAAGGTCCCTTTGCTTACCTGCACTTCTCTAGAGCAGCATATGATTTCCTAATTTTGCTTGCTCCTGAGGAGAACCCTGTACTGTACCTTGATAAATAAGATTAAGAGTTAGGATGGAAGAGAAACACATTTATCTTAACAGGTTGCCTCTGCATTATCTGCTGTGGCTGGTCCTTGGTGTCTGAAAGCACATTCGTATAAATTATCTGTTGGACAAGGCCTCTGTTCATGGTGGTTTGGCATACTTTTAAAACTCTGTTCAGGGTAGAATATTCAGTACATCATCTTGACTTAAAGTTGGCTCAGCGTGCCAAACTTTGGGTGCTGAGATATGGAACAGAACTTTATGACTGTTTGGATTTGGGCCTGAAAGGAAGCTGATCTTTCAGTGGTCTTTGTAAACACGGGCGTTGGTGTGGCTTTGGTTTCTGCACATTGCAAAATAGCATTTTTTATAGTTGTGTACTGAAGAGCAATGTTGTTCTAGGATGTTAACAGAGCTTCAGCCATTTTTTGTATATGTTGCTTCAAGGCAACATACAGCTTCTTAAATCTTAAGCTTCATGCAAATGTAATGGTGCTGAGACTCTACCATTGCATGGAAGCATTACTTTCATGATAGCAACTCCCAGAATCCCCCAGCCAGTGTGGCGAGGCTGAGGGATTGTTGAAGTGATCATCAGTGGCACCTGGTCACTTCCATGCCAGTGGGAGGCAGATTTTAAATCTATCCAAATATTCACATGTCTCTTCTTCTCGTAGATCCCTCTACTGGTATCCAGTTCAGGCCAGGGTTCATTATAAGCTTTTGGTCCTAGTATTTAAGGCTCTGCTGTTTATCCTCCTCCTGTATTTGGCAGCCTGGCTAGCATGGTATGTACCATCTAGCAATTTAAGATCTGCAGATAAAGGATTATTGGCGGTTCCACCAATGCATATGGCTCTGTCAAGGCTGTGAGCCTTTCAGGATCTGGCACTGGGTTTGTGGAACAGCCTTCCTTTGCACCTCCTGATCCACTTTTGTAAAGGGTTGAAGACTTTCCTCTTTGATTCACTAGATTAAGTTGCTGAGCATGCCTAAGGTTCCTGAGATGTGCAGTGACTGAGGAAGATTTTGTTTGTTTTATTTTTAGCATATTAGTATATTATTTTAGTATGTTACAGTGTGGTGGTTTCTTGTTCGCTTTTTATTGCATATGTTTTCATGTTCCGCCCTTTGGTGGAAAGGGTGTTATAAATAAACATTATTATTATTATTATTATTATTATTATTATTATTATTACTAGTAGTAGTAGTATCTGTCCCAAGGTTACAGGGTCCAGACTGTAAAGGAGCTTGATCTGGATTCCAAAACTAGATACAATGCTTTGGGTAACCCCTTTAAAGTTTGAGCTAAAATTCAGATTGGATTCATCACCACATTGACATGGAAACCCTGGGTGACCACTGAATGTTACCCAAAAATACCAGTTGGACAGGCACGGCTCCTTACAATTTATACAATTGGTCCTCTGTATCCATAAATTCTTTATCTTCAGATTCAACTATCCATGACCTGAAAATATTTAAAAATATATAAATTCCAAAAAACAAACCTAGGTTTTCTCATTTTGTTTAAGGTATACCATTTTACTATGTCGTTGCTTTTAATGGCACTTGAACAGCACAGATTTTTGTATCCACAAGGGGTCCTGGAACCAAACTCGAGTGGCTACCAAGGGCCCACTGTAATTTATAAATTGAGAACCTGGGCTTTGTCTGCAGAGGCCAAATAAAACCTTTTCTCCCTTCTCCCATGATGATCAGTCCAGACAACATAGGGACCCATTCCTGGTTCTAGTGCAAACTGCCCAGAGGATGTCTGAACAGTTCAGCAGTGAACTTGAAGCATACTTCCCTTAAAACATTTTTTTTTTTAATCACCTTTTGCTGTGGATTTTCCTGGATGTTTGGGAACCCTCCGTTGTGACAGCAAGCGGCTGTTTACAACATGTCCTGTTGTGATCAACACCAGGCACCTTGTTCTAACCGCAGATTGAGTGACTTGAAACAGTTATGGCAAAGATGTGGGGCACAGCAGGATGTGGGTTTGAACAGCTGTCCAGCATTGCAACAGAGCACCCAAGTTAACAGGTAGATATTGGGGTAGCTTTAGGGCTGCTCCTTGAGTATTTTGTCTGGTGCAGACCCAGCCCTGGTCTTAGCACCTTCACTGAAGTAAATTTCCATGTTTTACACATAGCAGCCTTGACTACATTTGAATTACTATATTTTATCCTACACTTCCTTCCAAGATGCCTAGAGCACCTCCTGCTCTGCGTAGCAGCATTGCAGCAACCATTGTAAGATAGGTTAGGCAGCTGAAAGATTGTAACTGGTCCAAAGTAAGTTTATAATAGTCATGGCTGAGTGCGCATTTGGCTCCCTACTTTTAGTTTGACACTCTTTCCTCATCCCTGACAACAGTCAGATTTATTTTAATTCAACAGAGTGCAAATTAAAGAGAAAATGTATTTTTTAAAAAAAACATTTGTGTTATATATGTAAGATGGGTTAATGAAAATACAGTAATTTCTTGATTAATCACCACATTTGTTCATCACTGGCAGTTGCAGCTGTTAAATGTATCAATTCAACTGTTTACTTGGCGATGATTATGTCTATTCCAAGGACGAAATAAATTGCCAGTCATTCATTTCTCCCTTTCCAAATGTACAAACAGTACAGACACTTCAGTCAGGCACTCTAGCCACTATCCATCACCACACTATTTCTGTATTATGGTTTCCATATTGTTATATATTGTACACCAGTGCTCCTTGTCCTGAATGCTGATAAGTCTCTCTTCCTAACTCTGGTTTCTAAGTGTGGTTTCAAAAATTGGGTTTTGAGGAAAGCAGTATAGTCATAGTGTTCTTTTCTACATATAGCGATGAATTGTGGTGAATGCTTCAGTCCTGTGTGCACTTAAACTGGGAGTGAGTGCCATAGATTGAACATATTAGAGCTTATGTCTAAGTAAAAATGCATGGGATTGTGGTGTGTGGGTGCCAAGGGAAGGTGCAAAAATAGGCTTTATAGCATAAATGGGGAAAGCATGGCTCTCATGTGGTCCCAGTCCTTTTTTGAGGCCCCATGGGCCCTCAGCACTTCCCTCAAATTGTTAGCCAAAAGTGGCGCCCCTTAGCGGCATGTGGGGCAGTTTTATCCTATCCCCACTTGGCAATTTAGGGCCTAAAATAGGACTTTAACAACAACAACAACAACAACAACAACAACAACAACAACAACAACAGTGGACTTGAGATTGATTCCCCATTTTTTTTTTTAAAATTCTCTCTCTTTGGACTTTTATGTTTGGGAGCAGCCAAATACATAACAAAATCCCCCTCCCCATAGTCCTGTCAGTGTGGGCCTCCAAACTATGCCAGCTGCCCTCCTTTGCTTTAGAGAGAGAAAGTGGAAAAGGGAGCCAAATGTGTATTCCAGAGGCTGGCTTTTGAATGACTAACCATTGATTGATTGATTCTTTATTGTTAGCTGCCCTTGAGTTGACTTCAATTCATGGTGACCTATGACTGAGACATTTCCAAGACCCCTTATCCTCATCCACTCTGCTCAGGTCCTCCAGGTTCAGGCCCTGAGTTTAACTATCTGGCATGCAGTCTTACTCTCTTTCTACACCCCTCCACCTTTCCTAGCATTATTGTCTTTTCTAGTGAGTCTTCTTATGATGTGGCTGAAGTAAGGCAACCTCATTTTTGTCATCTTGGGCCCGTTACAGATGGGCAAAATGTGGCGTGGCAGCAGTGGTACTAGGGTTAGGGAGCGTGCACCATGCAGACGCTCCCTAACCCTAGTACATATTCTGTACGTCAAAATGGCGGCGCCCTGTCTACACAGGCGCTGCCATTTTGATGTGACGGATGCTTAGCGTCCACATGTCGCGGAGTGCTTATGATGTCACGAGTGCACCATTGGTGCACTTGTGTGTCACAAGCACGATGCAAAAAGAACCTGCTTTTTGCAGGTTCTTTTTTTGCCGGCAGGAAACCACGGGGTTTATCCGCTGCGGCTTCCCACCGGCGGAAAAGGAGGCGCTGGAAGACCGCCCTTTTTGGGCTGTCTGTATCCCGCCATGGCCTCCAAAGAGAGTTCAGGCTTTATCTGCCCAGTGGTCCATTTATTTGTCTTTTTAGACGTCCATGGTATGCTTACCACTCTTCTCCAGCACCACATCGGAAATGAGTTGATTTTCTTTTGTCTTTCTTTACTGTCTAGCTCTCACATCCATACATGGTGATGGGGAATGCTGTGGCTTGGACAATCCTGACCTTAGTGTTCAGTTTTATATCTTTGCACTTTAGGATCTTGTCTGTTTTGTTTTTTTCATAGCTGCCCTCCCCACTCATAATCTTGTTCTGGTTTCCTGGCTGAAATCTGCATTCTGGTCAATGATTGATCCAAGGTAGGGGGAGTCTTTTAACTATTTCAATTTCCTTGTCATCTAGGTTGAATTTAGCTACACGGTATGTATTAGGACAATCAAGTGTAGGGCACTCCTATTACTTTAAGATCGATCCATAGCTTTTGTGATCTGTAGAATCAAAGGTTTTGCCGTAATCTATAAAACGCATGCTGACTGTCCTTTGGAATTCTCTAGAACAGTCCATTATCCATCATAAATTTGCATTGTGATCCCTAATGCGTCTTCCTTTCCTGAACCCAGCTTGCACCTCTGGAATTTCTCTCTCCCTCTATGGTAAGAGACTTTGCTGTAGAATTTGGAGCATGACTTTGCTTGCAGGGATGATTGATGCAATTGTCTTGTAGTTGCTGCAGTCTTTTGTGGATGGGAATGATTGTTTAGAATCTGTGGGCCACTGTTCAGTTTTCCATATTTGTTTGCAGGTTTTAGTTAAAAGTAAAGTTCATTCTGTCTCTGTGGATTGTAGCAGTTCTGTTATTATGTCATCTGTTCCTGGAGATTATTATTCTTAATTGTTTTAAGTGCAGCTTTCACTTCACTTTCCAAAATTTGGGGTTGATCTTTGTTTGATTCTTCTTCACATGTGCCATTCATCCTTTCATCTCTTTTATATATCTGTTCTGTGTATTGTTTACATTGTCATTTTATTTCTTCTTGGTTGTTCATTATGTTCGTTTTCTGATCACAGAGCATCCCAGCCTTTTCAATTCCCATAGTTTGTAGGGAATATTATATCTACAGAGGGCCCATTGACTGGATATTATATGAAGCTGCAGAATCGCCTATCTTTGGCAACTAGAAGGTATTTTTATTTTAATGAGAAGCGCAACTGTAGATTAAAAAGCAGACAGCTCTGAAACCACAACTTTGGAAAATGGCAGATCAAAGTTTCTTTCATTATAGAACAAAAGAAAGGGTCTGTAACCTCCAAATGGAGAATATGCATATACATTTTTAATAGGCTGGGTGGAGGGAGGAAGTGGTGATCTAGTTTTTGTGGGATGGAAAAGCATTTAAGAGCTATTTCTGAAAGACCAGAAAATGAACAAACATCCAGAAAAGGCCTCTTTAAACAGGTTGAGATCAAAAGTATAATACTTTAAAAAGTTAATGGCCAAGCCCTAGAGTGCATCTGAATTTTGATATGTAATATTGGATGTCACATTCCCTTGCTCTCTACCTTGTCTCATACATTGTTCAAGAGCCTGCATACTTCATTTTGGGGTGGTGAACTTTTGCCATGTGCTTATGGCCCTAAACTCCTGTACTCTCTATTATCCTGCCAGCATGACAGATTGACTGAGGTGTTACCAGCTGCAAGCCACAGCTGCTCTTTTTCCTCTGCCAAGGCCACTATGAGGTATCTTCCATCCTCTACCTTCTTCTCCTTAAAAAAGGAAAAGGGAAAAAAAAAAGCCTAAAAGGCCACCCAAGTTTCTGTGCTAAACAACATAATTCATATGGTCTAAGATAGCAGTGCAAAATGCCTGCTTCACTTCGCTGGCCCCAGTGATGGAAAGCCTTTTCTAATTAAATGGGATTGCCATGTTAGGTCTTTCCATCTGTACTAATATGCAGATTTAAATCTGTACTAAAATACAGATTTAAATCCATGTTGAAATACATATTTTCCTCCTAATTTGAATGTATGCTTAAATGTGTATTTGAATATGCTTAAATTATCGAGGAATGCTCTACAGTATTTGTAAAAGTATGAAATATGATGGAAAGCAGTTTCTAATGTTACGAGATGTGAAATGTAGGTCATATTGTATAAGAAATTGGCGAAGAATGAATTTCTTGAAACGTGCCTGCCTGTAGAGATGGTATTCTGGCTCTGTATATTTTATGACATAGAGACTTTCTCTATATGAGAATGCCCTATAGTCCATTTCTTCCAAAGCTTCATAGAGTAATTAGAGGACACCCATGGCCTTTTAGTATGTTTTTAGACAGTGTGGTGTAGTGGTTTGAGTGTTGGACTGTGACTCTGGAAAACAGGGTATAATTCCTAGCTAGGCCATGAAACCCACTGGGTTACCTTGGGCAAGTCACTTCTCAACCTCAGGAGAAGGCAATGGCACAACTCCTCTGAATAAATCTTGCCAAGGAAGCACTATGATAGGTAAGTACCCCTTCCTTCTGTCAATGTCCCATTCAAGCCTGGTGTTTCAGATCTCAGTTTCATTTTGTAAATCCACAGGTTGCGCTCAAATTTTATTTGTATGCTGTGGTGGCTACTTGCTGTACTAGGTGTACTAGGTGCCACATTCGGTGCATTCATAAGACATAGTTAAAACACTTTGAACTGCCATGGCTCCACCATGTGGTATTAAAGAATTCTCTTCCAGAGAACTCTAATGCTAGATGAAGGTGGTCTGATTTCAAATACTTCCCAAATTACAATTTTACAAATTACAAATTCTAGGATTCTATACGCTGCATTCTGTAAGTCACTGTGGTATCAGTTTGCTGTCAGTGTGATATGATGACACATTCTTACTAATGTTGACGCATGAGTCAACGTTTGTTATTGTTATATCACTGTTTTTTTGCTTGAGTGTTTGATGTACCAAAATTGTGTGTGAGGGCACTTTCACTAATAGATGGAGTGAGAGGAGAGTACGAGGCGGGTAACATTTATGTACGTACCACTTAATTTGGTAATCGGTATTAATTTTTAATCTTGGGCCAGTCATATATGATCTAGTGGAAGTATTTTAAATCCAATTTACCTCCTCCTCCCCCAGTGAGGAGCTCTAAAGAGAAACGAGGATTTAAAAACATTAATAATAGACATCTTTTTATATTATTATTAACACTGGCCTTTCAGTAGACTTGGGTCTTACCGCCTAGAGCTACCTGCCAGTCTCTCTCTCATCCATTTCTCCTGCTACGACTTGGACCGTGGGTGTATTCCCGTTGTATTTGTCCATGACCCACTTTTCACATTGGCAACCCTTCATTATTTTGTCATTGGTGGGGTGACGTCTCAATTCAACCGATTTCCGCGAGGAAACTCCTGTCATTTCCTATCACTCTGTCTCTGCGCTTTGCCTGCTGTTGGTCTGCCATAGTCAGAGGTCAGGAGGGCATACACACACATGCATCAGTGAAGCTTTGTTTAGCCTTATTGCCTTGGTCCCCTTCCTCCAGAAAGCTGTACAACTTGAGAAGGTATAGAAAAGGGCAAATGAAAGAACTGAAGGAGTTGAGGGGGATGGTGCTCTTTCCTTATAAAGGAAGGCTTAAATAGGTAGTTCAGGAGGGAATTGCTGCAGCTTAAAAACACCCCAACCTCTGAAGGCTCCCAAAGGAGTGAATGAGGACAAGTGGTACATATATGTGCTCTAAAACCCTGGGTTTTTTTTTTGAAGATTACAACAGCATTAATCTGAAAATCTGTCAGCTTCTTTTCCAGGGCTGTTTCTCAGAGTCCCAATAGGATTCTTGTCCTTTCCTAGTTCCATGTGAAAAATTCATTCCCTTCCCCAGGTAGAGAGGCATGTGCTTATTTTGGTACACACATTTTTCTGGTGTGTGCAATTCTATACAGCCCTCCTTCTTCCTGTATACACATTTTTATATATTTTCATTTTTGTGCCCTTTTTCAAACTGCTTATCTGTTCGGCATTGCAGAATTAGGTGGGGGGAGATAAAGAATCAGACATTTGTATTTTCCCCCCAGTGATGAGAACGTTGAAAGAAACAGGTACACTTTTGATGATCATCTCTCTCGGACAGCCGGTGAGGTTTAGTTTGGAGAGAAGTAAATATATCTCTGTAGAAAATTTTCTGAAAAGGCAGAAATCCCTGACCCATGATGTTGAGAAGGCTGATAGCCTTGTGGTGGAGTAAGCCAAAAGGTTTTGCTTGGAATGATATGTCAGACAAATTTGGGGGTTCCCTTATGAGTAAGAATTTCATGTGTCTCCTCCAAAGGAAGAAATTTAGGGAAAGTTAAAGAAATCTGAGAGTCTGTGTATTTGTAGTACATGGTGTAAAACAGTAATAGATTAAAGGGACAACAGGTTCATCATATTGTGTAAGGAATCCAGGGCTTTTCACTTGCTAGAATACTCTGGGGTGTTCCTAGAGTATTTTGGCCCTGAATTTCCACTGAATCCTGCTCATTTGGTGCAAGTTTTTAGCTCTTGCAGCTAATGATAGATCTTTCCACACGGTCACTGTTTGTACCCAGCAGCACTGCTGAGGACAGAACAAGGCAACCAGCCATGTTACTGATGCTGGGTGCCTTGCTCTGACCTCAGAGCATTGTGTGCCCACAGCGATGGCACCAGGCAGCTTGCAGGAACTGCAGGTGAAGGCTGGCATTGCTGCAAATAGACACAAAAACTTACAGCAAATGGTGATGTTACCCTGTAGATTCAGTATGTAAAGAGATCTTGTAGCACCTTTGAGACTAACTGAAAGAAAGAAGTTGGCAGCATGAGCTTTCATAGCATCTGAGGAAGTAGAGTGAAGTCTATGAAAGCTCATGCTGCCAATTTCTTTCTTTCAGTTAGTCTCAAATGTGCTACAGGATCTCTCAGCAAATGGTGAGTTATTTAAATGCAGGTTAGGGAAGGAATCCCCGATTCAGGTGTGGGTATGATGAAGACAGTTGATATTAAAATTAAAACCAGTTAAAAACATAACTCTTAAAAGGGACAAGTAAACAAAATAAAAGCAGTACAGTGCATTCCTGCAGGACCAGAGTCCCTTGAGCAGTCAGCCTCTAAGGGCCCACTGACATGAAGAAAAACTGGAAAGATAGCAGGGAGGGTGCCAGTCTACCTTCTCTCTGAAGGGAGTTCCAGAGTTTGAGAGTAACAACCCAGAAGTTCCTCTCTTGTGTTGCTACCAGATGTGCATGTGTAGGTGCTGAACAGAGAGATATTCTTCTCAGTACTGTAGTAAAACCATGTGCATAGGCTCTTTCATTCAAAAATTAATTTCTTGGTTTTCAGCCACAGTGTTATTTTCTGCCCTGGTGGCACAATGGTTAAATGCCTGTACTGCAGCCACCCACTCACAAACCATGAGGTTGTGAGTTCAGTACCAGCGAAAGGGCTTAAGCTCAACTCAGGCTTGCATCCTTCCAAGGCTAAAATGAGTACCCAGATTGTTGGGGGCAATTAGCTTACACTTTGTAAAACAGCTTAGGGAGTGCTTAGGTGCACTGATAAGTGGTATAGAAATGTACTTGCTATTGCTATTGCTATTTTCAACCAAGATATTTAGGAAGAGATGATGTTTAAAAAGTATTTATTATTGTTAGGGAAGTGAGCCAGCAGTCTTTGCCAGTCTAATGCAGTGTATCTTGACCTACCTTTTGCCTGCCTTTGTTGTTGTTATTTGCCATCAAATTGTCTTTGACTTGTGGTGACCCTGTGAATGAGAAACCTCCAAGAGGTCCTAGTCATGAGCAGCCCTGCTCAGGCCTTGCCTACTCAAGCCTGTGGCGTTCTTAATTGAGTCTGATTCTCTTTAATCAGTTCTCTTCTGTTGGCTATTGTTTCCTGGGGATGATAGATTCATTGTATTGTGGTTTCTCTCCACTTTGAGCATTCTGCCCAGGGTGAGCCTGCTAGGTTTTTAGATCCTTGATAGAGTCTAGTTTCCTGATGGTCTTACTCTCAGACTCCCTTACCTCATCAAGATGTGCATAGGAGGCACCTCTGGCTTATACCTATAAAACCCAGTACTTGTTGGCTTGATATATACCTCCGTTGGGAAACTTTGTTCCTCCAGATGTTTTGGACTGCAGCTCCCACTTATGTAGAGTGTTAAATTTTTAAATTGTATAGCTCAGAGATAGAGCAGTTTGGACATAATCCTGTTGATCTTGTGAACATGAAAATTTTCTTGTGCAGATTTTTGTTTGATGCAGAAGACCAAGATAGTTGTGAATTGCACATTGTATGTCCATGTGATGTGCCTCTATAGACATGTAGATGGAAGCATGTACATGTGGATGTACATCTAGTTCTAGATTTGGGTGTGCATTCAATTGCTTAACATCTTTCAATAGATGGATTGTGACCAAAGGATTGTGTAGCGAAACACAGATCAATGTTGTGGGCTCTCTATCCTCTCATATTTCCTGGCCAATTCTAAAGGTTGCTCTGGGTGCAGTTTCTTTTGGTTAAGCCTGTTCATTTGTGCATCTATATAATGTATGCATTAAATATTTATTTTGCGTAGCACTGAGTCTCACTAATACTGGCATTAATTGTATGTACATTCCTCCCCCAGATCTATTTTCTTCCCTTGATGTGACATCTTTTACATTTTGCAAGTGTTCCTGCTCAGAAAAAAAAAATAAAGAAAACTTTGTCTGCATTGACAGTATGCAGTGGTGTTTTGACCTAAAAGAGTTGGGTTGTTCAGATATTCCCAATGCCCTTAGCTGGTAGCTGTTTAGGGAATTTCTCCCTCTCTTCCCACTTTCACTTTTCTTACACACACACACACACACACACACACACACTTTTAGTGCCCCCCCCCCCCAATCCCATTTTTCATGTAAAGACTGACTTAAAGCAATGCAGGAGAAAGTAGGAAAGGATTTTTTTTTTCTTCTTCTGGTGGATATGAGAATTTCTTATTCTTTCCCTTCCTCCTTCCTGGTATTCTATATCAGACCTAAATTAATGTTTGCTTTAAGAAACAAAAACACTGATGTTATCCCATTTCGAGGAAGCCTTTCTTTCCAAAATCTGTGGTCACTTGGAATGCTTCTCACCCTTGCCCACAAGCTCATGTTTTCAATGGCTGTCAAAACTGGAATGCTGGGAATTCCTTGCCTGCCTGCCAGTTTTGTTAGGAGGGTCTTTGCCCATGGGAAATAGGAAGTGTGTGTGTGTGTGCGCGCGCACGCTCACGCCTGCACATTAAATATTCCCTGTGTGACCAAGTTCTCCATTATATGCTACCATATTCGAAGGATTAGTGTGTGCTGCCAGTCATGACGGCTCTGGATGCCACTTTGAAATTGGAGATGCAAGGGGGTTAAACAATAACATGGAAAGGAGGGGAAGAGTGTTGTGAAATTGCTGTGTCTTGCAGCCTTTCCATTTAGACCTTATTGCTATGAGGCTGATAGGTATGCACATCTCTCTGTGTAAGCATACATATACATCTCTCTATTTCTGTATCTAGAGAAATAGACACACACAGACAGAAATAAAAAGAGACATGGACAAACACATACACCACAAAACAATGTCTGGCCAAATGGCTTCAGAGTCTTGCTGGATGTGAAAAATTAACCCTGTGAGAGTAGTAGGGATGTAAATCCTCAACTGTTTCATCCTTGCATGTGAGGACAAATAATTACCATAGCTTTTTCCCTGCTGTGGGTGGATGTGAAAAATTAACCCTGTGAGGGTAGTAGGTTGTAAATCCTCAATTGTTTCATCCTTGCATGTGAGGACAAATAATTACGATAGTTTTTCCCCTGTTGTGGGAGGAAACAACTGTTCCTCTGCAATAGTGTGTCAATATATAAATGTTCTGAAGTCTTGTGGAGGAATTATTCTGCATAGAAAATCACATGGGGTTTTTTTAATGCAAAAATCTGTGTGGGGAAAAAGTTTTCCTGCACAGGAATTAGGGTTTTTGTGCAAACAGTCATGTGTTTTTCTATGAAGAATTGTTCTTCTACAATACTTCAAGACATTTGACTATTGAGAGAAAATTCCAAGAGATTGTCGCTGGTTTAGTATTATTTTTGACTGGGTTTCCAAACAGTCAAGAAACCTGTTTTTTCCACATTGGAATGAATAAGAATGAATACTTTCCATCTTTTTAGTATGTTTGGAAACTCTTGGGTTAAATGTCACAAATGGCCTGAATCCTGTTTAATCTCAACTGGAATAGATGTTTTGAAAAAGTTATAGAACAGTGAGTCAATACATACTTAAACTCTTCCAGATGAGCTCCGCTCTACCACATCTTTAGAGACCTTTAAGAAGAACCTTAAGACCTTCTTCTTTTCTCAAGCCTTTCCCCCATGAGATGTTCCTTCATGTTTCACCCCCTCGATTTGACGACCTTGTGATGTTTATGGATTCCCCCACTGCTGAACCTGCTGTTTTTATTGTTGTGACTGTTTTTAGATACTGTTTGAATTGTTTTTACCTTGATGTATTTTTACTAAAACTTGTACGCCACTTTGATCAAATTGGAAAAGCGGGATATAAATAAACTATTTATTATTAATTAATTAATTAATTAATTAATACAACTCTAGTTGGGACTAACTAATAGGATTCAGGACAAAACTGAATGATGGAAAACTTTGCTTTGTTTTTGTCTTGGAGTCCTCATTCTAATAATCTATGAAGGTAGATGTGTTGCTGGAAAGATTGTTGCTGTTACCGAGTTGACTCCTTTGAGGACCTTATAAATGGGGACCTTATACATGAGTCATCGACTCCCCTGTTGAAATCTGGGAAACTCAGGGACATAACTTTGAGGCAATCCGTCTGTAACATTGCTGAGCATTATCATCTTTTCCACTTTCTCATGTGGTCTCATGATATGTCCAAAGTACGACAGCCTTACTTCAACCATCTTGACTTCTAGTGTGAGGTGAGTCCTGATTTGCTTTAGTACTCATTCCTATGTCTTTTTAGTAATCCATGCTATTTGTACTACATTGCAAAAGCTTTGATTTTCTTCTTGCCAGATTTCTTCACTATCCAGCTTTCACAACTATACATAGAAATGGAAATATAGTTAATGACCATCCACTGCAGTGCACAGCTATAGGGAATTGTTTGTATGATGCGCCAGCTTCCCATGCATATTGTCTAAGGGCTGGCTGGTGTTTGGGTGGTGATGAAAGATCACTGACTCTGCCATCCCTCCTTTTTTGACTGTTTTGTGAACACTGCATTTTCAGTAATCTTTGGCTTACATCTTTAATGGGAGAAGGTTATGGTCTCCTCCACTTGTCCCTATGTTTACCCTCTCAGCTTTTATGGCCTGACACAGTAGAGTCTTCCTCAGCCATTCTGTAACCAACCTTAAGAACAAGTTACAACAACTGGATTGCAATTAAAAGGAGGAAAGGAACAAAGAAAAGTTAAGAAATTGTTCCGTTCTAAATACTCATTTTGAACCTAGCAGCTGCTTCATTGTTTGCATGGATTTGTAGAAGTGACGGTTCTTTCTTCCTCTCAAGTATTTATTTGGCTGCCAATGTGGAGGAGCCACTATTGTGAGGATTAACAGCTCTCCTTGACAGGGAATAAATATCTGGTACATACATTTACACCCCTTTTCCTGGTATCTGGGCTTACTCTCACATGCTCTTCCTTTAATTTCTTTTTTTCCATGACACACAAGGATTTATGTTTCCCTTCTGCCTAGCAGCTTCTGGGCCTATTCAAGGTTTCATTCCCAGAATTTTGTTTCTAAAAGTTATATATGAAAACAGTCAGAGGAGTGGATGATTTACAGGAGTAGAATGGAACTTCATTGTCTAGACTAGACAGTTTTAGTCCAATGGATAATCAGGTATTGTTGGGATGCTATTTTGATTCTAGTTTCAACAGGTTCAGGACCTTAACATCAAAATGGTATTGTTGACCAAACATTTGAATTGATATTTGTTTAAAATACAAATGGAAATTATGATCAAAATCTTATATTGTGCTTGTGTAATATAAAGCTGCACTCACATATTACATAGTGGTTAAACTATACTAGCCTTCTACTGAATGTTCACATAGTGTATTAGCATGATGGCAAATTTGCCCATGTATTTATTTATTTGATTTATATTCCACCTTTCTTCTTATACAGCACCCAAAGAGATTTACAAACCTGAGTACCATTAAAAAAAAATTACTCGAAAAATTAAAAAATAATAATAATTAAATGACAGTTCAGTTAAAGACACCGGTTGAGACAGTATAACATGCAATTAAAACATAGTAAAAAGGATAAAAACACATCTCCACTAAAAGCTCTTTCTGGCACATAAATTGTAAGACAAAGTTCTTGCTGGGTAAAAAGGTCTTTGCCTGCTCGAAAAAGAAAGTGAGAGAGAGGGCCAGTTGAACTTACCAAGGAGTAGACACTGAGTTCTCTCGGGTTTCCTTACTAAACATGCCTGTGATGGTGGTGGGAGCGAAGAGATTATCACAGAGAGGATAAGGATAGGAGCAAAGTGGATTGATCCTGTCCTTATCCCATCCTATTAGTGCAATTGGGGGAAAGATTATCACACACTACATGCTTATCCTGTTCTTCTCCTGTCCATGAAGTGTAATGGACCCGTCATTTGGTATTAACAGGAGTTTCCATTAATACCAAATGATGGGTCCATTACACTTCAGAGAGAGGAGAAGAACAGGATAAGTGCACGGTGTGTGAAAATCTTTCCCCTGATCACACAAATAGGGTGGGAGCAATATGCTTTGCTTTCATCCTTATCCTCTGTGTGGTAATCTCCAATGAGAAAGCCTTCCTGCACGGATCTTAAAACTCTGGCAAGCTCATACAGAGCAATACAGTTTTGCAGAGAGGGCCTGCTTATTGTCCCACTGTGGAATGGGATATGCCCAATGTTTTCCTCAATGAATCAGACGGTGCAATGAAGACACTAATGAATAATAACATACCATCCATGAATGTTCATTTGCATGGCTGGAATCCTATTAGTTAGTCCCATCAAGAGTATACTCATTTAATCAGTTGTTGAATGGTGAATTAACATATAGGTAAACCGAATTGATTCAATAGTTCTGCTCTAGTTTAGACTAACAATAGACTTTTGGGTCCATTCTACATTTCTAAAACTATGCTTATGCAACCATGAACTTCATAGTCACAAAATAAATACAAAAATACAACTACATGTGTAAGACAGCTTACATAGGTATATAACACCAACAGGATTTCAGACAGTGAAAAATAGCAGTAGTGCTGTTAGCCATGAGACAGCTTCCCAAAAGCCATATCTGTATTAAGCCACTCAAAAAGACACACATACAAATGTGTGCAAGTTTTCAAGATCTCAATAACTTTTTAGTAGGCAGGTTGTTATCCATGTAGTCACCTGTTTTTTTGTTTTTTTGTTTTTATCTTTAACATTTTGCTTGATTGAAAAATCTGGCCCTTTTGACTGGCCTAATAAAAGTTATTACAATTGAGTCTCCCTTTTCTGAAATGCTTGGGACTACTGGTGTTTTGGATTTTGGAATTTATGCATATATTAATCAGATCCTGGAGATGGGACCAAAATCTAGACACAACATTCATTTATGTCTATTATACACCTTACAGATGTAGCCTAAAGTTAATTTTTATACAATATTTTAAATAATTTTGTGTATTAAATAAAGTTGTGTAGATTGAACCATCAGAAAGCAAAGAGGTCACTATCTTAGCCACCCTGGGGGTGGGGTGGTTTTTTTGGGAATATTTCTGATTTTGGAATTCTGGTGGAGTACTCAACCTGTTCTCCAGTAACTATCTTGTAAATAAATTTTTTAAATCCTTTATTTTTTACTCTTGAGATTTTAAATGTGCATGTCTGGCATAATGAGATTTTACTTCTTCCTAAGAAATTTTGAGCAGATACTCATGTTGGGCATCCTTATAGACATGACATGATCTAACAGCTCCCCAGAAGCTAATAATCTTTTTGTGATTGTGAGAGGTGTTTTTGAGAGAACAAAAACATTTCATTATTACATATATGCTATGTTCTCAGAAAAATATTATTACTATTAACCATCATGTCATAAGATCAGAAGGCCTTGTTTCTATGCCTGTGTCTACAGAAATTAAAATTCTAGGATTTAGCAGAGCCTTCATAGTACGTAGTGGTACATCATCTGTGGTTTCCATTTTTCAAGGAAGTTTGGATGAATTTTATTTTTTTTTTTATAGCAAAAGGGAAAAACAAAACAGTTTTATTTCAGGAGTTAGCAAGAAGCTTAAATTTACTGTATCACCTGCTGTTTGTTTTGACATGTTTAAAAGTTTTTGCTGCATATCTCGGGTGGGAAAAGTGAGGCTTTCCAGATGTTTTTGGACAGCATCTCCCATTGGTCCTAGCTATCATAGCCAGTGGAGAGCAATTACAGGATGTATAATCCCTAAACATCTGGACAGACATATTTGCCAATCCCTGCTACATATATTAATGAATTTGAATTGGTCTTACAATGAATGTCATACCATGTTTTAAAGAGGGAAAGAATACTTGTTGTTATTTGATTCTTGGATGAAAAATGGATTTCCTTATGCTTCCAAAGCTCAGTTTGAAAGAATAACACAGAGAGGTGAGAATTTTGTTCAAGAAATTGTCCTGTGCAGAAATAAACATTTCTTTTCTTTTTTTAGTATGGAAGTAATTTTTTCTTGCAATCTATCTGTCTATCTAATTCCTCAAAAACATTTTTTTAAATATGCAAAATTAACGTGTTGTCCAAAGCCCTAGCAGTTTTGCACATATACCAAAAAAAAAAAAAAGCCTGTTTGGGTTTCTGGAAAGCATTTTGTGGGTTTCTGGAAAGAGTTGTTTTGTATATGAATATTGTCCTTTTTGTGTGAAAAAGACTCTTTTGACACCAGTTTGTGTGTCTGACAGGCAGTTAGAATCTGTGAGAGCTGGACTGTTAATGCATGTCTTCAAGTGGAGTATATAGCATTCACATTCTGTTACTTTTAGGTTCGTTGCTGTTTCTGTTTTCTTTATGATTACCACCATGCACTTTCTATGTGTTGATATGAAAAATGGACAACAAGGAAAGCTGAAGTTAGCTCATTTGAAATGTTGTGCTGGAGGAGAGATAGCCTGGACTGCAAAAAAGACAAAAAGATGGGTCAGAGAGCAAATCAAGCCTGAATTGACAGTAGAAGGCAAAATGATTAAACTGAAACTATCCATACTTTGGGCCACTTCGTGAGATGCAACAGTAAAAGAGGATGTCCATACTATGGATTGATTCAGGGCATGGCTATACTGGCCATTTACATCTGTTTCATCCCACCCTTGTATCTATTTGTTTACATGGGTCAGAGCCAGAGGGTCTTCATGTGGAAAGGACAGTTGCACAGTGAATCTGGGCCATTCCTCCCTTAAAGCAAATGAAAAATTTTACTCTGTTACTTCCCAGAAAATCTGGGATACCCTGAGGTGCCCAGCCATGTGATCAATGCTGAGCACCTCATTTTTGACCTCAGAGGCAGTGACTTACATTGCCACCACCAGAAGTGGATAGCACAGTGGGATACCTGTGTAGGCAACTGGCCATCATTCTTCCAGAGAGCCCAGATAATGGGGGGAATTCAAGGTAGCTTTTGGTCCAGGATACTCCGGGAGCACCAAGAGCATTCTTCACCAAAACATCATTTGTATAAAACATCATTTGGTTCCATCTGCTGACACACGTTAGAAACCAAAGACCAGCCTAAATAAAAAAGTATCTTTCCTACAAGAGGAAGTATTAAGTTTTAATGCAGTTTGTTGTGTCTGTGTATTATATTTCAAATGTGTTTTTTGAAACTTTTTAACTTGTGTCTTTAAAAGCATTTTGTGGTTAAATTCTTTTTTAACTTTTTTTAATGAAGGTTTTTTTTAAGTTGTACTTCATTTTACATTGTTATTAGCTGCCTTGAATAGTTTGCTACTAGAAATGTGGGATATTAATTAACTAATTAATTAAACCAGCCTTTAATAGACTGCAACATCTCAACATCTTCTACCCCCTCTGTGTTTTTTACATTGTTAAATAAGGGTTTTTCAAAATCTGATCTGTACCTCCAACCACTTATGTTTATGTTTTATCTTCATGTCATTTTGGGGTAGTTGCTGTGGTCCTTGGCAGGCAGCAAGGACAGAAAATTGACCCCTGGACTCTCTGTAGTTGCTCACCTGGATATGTAGTCTAGTCTGCTTCTGATACAGGAAATCCACAGCAAAAGCATCTTAGGCAAATGGCCATCTAGCCTTTCCTTAAAATTCCTTTCAAGTTTCATCGTTAAGCAGCTCTTACTATCAGGAAGAGCAAAAAACCACTTTGCGGCATCTTCTGTGTGATAGCCCTTCAAAGATTTGAAGATGGTTCTGATATCACTTCTCAGTTTTCACAGCTTTCTCGGTTTTCGTACTTGGCTTTTAGTAGTGTATTGCCTTCAAACCAGTTTTATTTAGCTTACATCCTGACTTAATAAAAAAAGGTTCAGTTAAAATACAGATGAAGACAGGTTCAAATAAACATGACGGACCTAGTAGTGTTGAAATGCCATTAAACAAGTCAATCATTTTCAAAGAGAATTGAAAAAGCAATCCAAGAAAGAGCAATCAAAAACTGCAGCATCAGTTTATTAATGGATCCTTTCCTGGGAATCAGTAAATTGCCAAAAGTCCAGTTGAATAAAAGTGTCTCTGCCTGCCAATAGAAGGATAAAATGGATGGGTCAAGCCTAGCTTCCCGTGACAGAGTCTGGGAGTGGCTGAAAATGGGTTAATTCACACACTGATAATTTAAGCCTGGGAAGATGGTAGGAATAAGAAAAGAGCCTCCACTGAAGATGGAAAGAAGAAAGAAAGAAGATGGTCTGGATTGAGGGGCACAAAACCAGATTGGGATTATAGTTGGAGACAAAGTTTAAAAGCCCCCATCCTCTTGTACATGGGGGTTCCCATTTCACTTGCCAGCTGTTTGGAAAGGGCTGGTGCTGACAGGCACCGCAGCAACAGCAAGATGGCTTAGCAGATGTGGCTCTGCTTTCCTGTCTGTGAATTCACTGTGTACATAGAAGGGGAACCTGTGGACAGCACCTGAGTGCTCAACATCAAGCAGGAGTGTGGAGCCTGTGGCCCTCCAGATGTTTTTGACCTACCACTCCCATCACCCGTGACCTGAGCCTAGTAACAACTAGAGCAGTGGTTCTCAAACTTTGGTGCTAAAATCCTAGCCAGGAGGGCCATTGCTCAGGTATTCTGGGAGCTGAAGTCCCAAACAGCTGGAAGATCAGAGTTTGAGAACCACTGATATGTAGGTGGGATATAGATTGTTCATCAGTGCCCTAGAACACTGGTTTTGAACATTTGATCCTCCTTATGATTTGAACATCAGCTCTCATAATTCCTGATTGTTGGCCAAATTGGCTAATGCTTCTGAGAGCTGAAATCCAAAACAAATGGAGGACCAAAGTTTGTGGACCACTGCCCTAGAACAATGATATTTAAACCTCCAGATATTTTGGGCTTCAGTTCTGAGAATCTCTAGCCATTGGCTGAGGCTTCTGGGATGTGGTAGTCCTAAACATCTAGAGGACCATTGTGTCAGAACTCTCTGCAGTGGCTCATCCAATCTCAGCAGACAGATTTTTTTGTGCAGATAGTTTGAAACTACTGTTGTTGCCAATACAACTTAATACATGTGTGTGTACACACAGTATACCTAATTTCTGCTTTTATTTGTGGTTGTTTTTACCTGGTCAAGCTATATATCTTCTGTTCATATCTGCAGGTGTTAGAATTATAGCAGCTGGCAGAGGAAGGTTATAACTGGTCGTAGCAGGTGGCAGAGTAACACTTTCATTACTGGGTGGCTATGCTGTGTTTAAATGTGAATGGTTTGCAGTAAGACAAATGTAGTTTCAGTCAACTTGGTCAAAATACATGTATCATATAGGGTTCTCTCCTTAATCTGATTCATAATTAATGCAAACAAAATGGACTAATCAATAGGACATCTAACTGATGACTAGCATTTAGGACCTCATCTCACAGGGCAAGAGGAACGAGCCCAGTGCAGAACAAAAGGGGGCGGGAAGGGAACGGAATGGGGAAAGGACACATTTTACTGCATGGAGGAACGCCGCTGATGCCCCTGGAAGTCCCCGTTTCATTCCCCATCCGTTCCACAGAGGGCAATTTTCAGGAACTGTTCAGAACAGTTCCTGAAATTTGGCTTCTGTGGGATGGTTGAGGAATGGAACGGGTACTTCTGGTGGCATTGGCAGAGTTCTGGCATGCAGTAAACTATGACCTTTCGTTCTGTTCCCTTCCTGCCCCCTTTTGTTCCGCGCCAGGCCCGTTCCACAAGCCCTGTGCAATGAGGTGCTTAATTAGTGTGGGATGGTGTACGTATATACATACATACACACACACACACACACACACACACACACACACAGAGTGGTTTGAGTGCTGGACTATGACTGTGGAGACCAGAGGCTCGGCCATGAAACCCACTGGGTGACCTTGGGCAACTCACATGCCCTCAGCCTCAGGGGAAAGCAAGGGCAAACCTCTGAACAAATCTTGCCAAGCAAACCCCCAGTTGGAAATGACTTGAAGGCACACTACAAGGGCACCCAGTGGGCTTCATAGCAGAGCAGGGAACTGAACCCTGATCTCCAAAATTGTACTCCAACACTCAAACCACAATGCTACATTGGCTCTATTTAGTTCCAATAACTGATTGTAAACATGTTGAATGTATAATAGAACAATGCTGTGTATTCTTACTTAAAGGTAAAGCCTACTTTTTAAGGGGAGATGAGTAAGTATGTGAGTGTGCAATTCTCGGACCTGTAGACTTTTTTGTATACCTTTTGCTAATATGAACTTTTGTTAGCATAGACCAAAGCACATTTGTGTGAATGTTTCAAATTTACGCTTTTTGATGTGCACAACTGAGAGATGTATGCACAGTTTTGTGCACATTTCTCCCTCCAAAACATACCACAACTAGATATGTAAATCCTTGACTCTTTTGTCCTTGCATTGAGGATGAATAAATATGACAGTTTTCTCTGAGCTGTTGGAGAAAATGTCTATTCCTTCACAATATTTTCCTGACATTTGAATGTCCTGTAGTGTTGTGGAGAAATCATTCTGTGTGTGAGGTTTTCTGTTTTGTTTTTTGTTTGCATTAAAAACCCTTTTCTTCATAGGAAACCCATTTTCTGTGCTAAAAACAGTTTTAAAAAGTCTCCCCCCCCCCCCCCCCAAAAAAAAGAGTTTATTTGCAACACTTTGGAAATTGGAATACCAGGAGAAATTTGCACAGACTTCTTTGTTTTTAAATTACAAAGGAGTAATTTTGAATATTCTTTCTATCCATTAGTACAAGTATGTATGAATTTGAGATGAAAATTGATTCAATTCCACTGGAAGTCTTTGGAAATGTAAAATGGAGGGAATTATGAATCAGATGTGAATATCTCCCTCCCAGTCTTTGGCTTATGGGGTTAGAAATTTCAGTTATGCTTCTCTGAAAACAGAGGTGTCTTTCTCTATTGCCTAATAGGAAAAGAGCAGTATCCTTTTGCAAAGTCCCCCAGTCAAAGTCATATTCTGAGAGAGAAAAAAAGTCAACTTTTCTGCCAATCTGCCCAAATCTTTCATACTGTATTAACATTTCAACGTATATTTTTTGCGGTCTTTGGGAAAACTTCATTTTATCCAAAGCCTGAATGAGCGCCTTATTAGGAAAAAAAATGATGCTGGAAAGATCTGTCAATGCAACAAAAGCTTCTTATCAAAAGAAAAGGAAAGGACAATTAGTGTTTACTGCTTCAAGGCAAGAACTAATGACTAATGGAGCAATACAGTAGTAGTAGAACATGCGGGAATTGGCCAGAAAAAAACCCCGTGGGGGATTTTGGCCTGTTCCCCTCTACCAAGAGAAGTGATATTAAAAAATGTCAGTGCTCAGAATAAATGCCAGAAAGTTGTAATTTGCGCAATGCTCTCAGTGCGCCTTTGACCCAGATAACAAATGGGGTAGATTAGAGGGAAAACAAGGGACGATGCAAATTGTCTTAACACCATGTAGCAATTAATCCAATTTATTATGAACTGGCATCAACTTTCCTCATTATCTAACCCTGCATAGTGTAACAGCTTCTGTGTTTTAAGGGCTTGTAGCCGAAGGCAAATGTTGCTCAGGTTTGATATTATTTGGAGGATTCAAAAGAGGGGAAATTGGCTTTTAATCCTCAATGTTCTTTAAATGTGGTTGAACTTGGAAGAGCTATAAAGTTTAGCAGGCAAATATCAAAAGAAGGATGTGTGTGTGTGTGTGTAAGAGTAATAGTAAGAATGCTCTCACATAAAATAAACATTAGTAAATCAAAGTGCCGAGACTTCAAAATTTGAGGAACAATGGAGCATGCGTGTTGATTTGGTCTTTGTCCTGAAAACAAGAAACGTGCCTGTGGACATTTTAGACTACCTCATTTGATGGGCATTTATCTTGAGTTTCAAGGAACTAGTCTATCCATGCTTTTTCCAAATCTGACTGTTTTATTTGTGGATCGTGGACCTTTTGTTTCCTCCGCCACACACATCCTGTAATGTAGTGGAATAAACAGAGTACTGTATTTGAAGTACCCTATTACTCATTTCTCACTCTTTGAGCTTTGAGCTGTTTTTGCTGGATAATTACAATTTATGGCTGCCCAATAAACCCCACTGGAATTCAGTTGTCTAATGATTCTGGTTTTATTATGCTACAACCGTTAGCAATAAAGACTGATATCCCATTTGACAGTTTTCAGTGCCTGGCAACTGGAAACCTGTGGGACTATATAGCAGGGTTTTACATTGTTGTCTTAGTAAGGTAGGGCTCAGGGTAACAGAAAGTTGTTGCACAATTGATTGCAGGCAGCCATATAAAGAAGCCCACAAAAGTTATCAGTTCTCCAGTTGATTTAACTATTGATTTCATATATATATATACATACATATATGAGAGAGAGAGAGAGAGAGAGAGAGAGAGAGAGAGAGAGAGCCATCTGTGTACTAAGGCTGGAATATATTCTTAGGACCTTATCACACGGAGCCTTACCATGGGTAAAACGTTCCTACACTGTTTCAGAAGCATAAAGGTGTGATCATCTGTTTCGCTTCTCAAATGTCATTGAGGCATCCTGCTTTTCTTCCATTGTCAAAGCGTTCGCACAGAAGCCCTTTTTTTTATAACGGAAGATCCCGTTATTAAAAAACTGGCTTCTCCACAAACACTTCGTTGACAGTAGAGAAGTGGGATGCCTCAGTGATGTTTGAGAAGCATGACGGACGATCACACCTTCACACTTCAGAAAAAGTTCAGGAACGTTTTGCAAGCATTTTACCTACGGTAAGTGCCTCCATGTGATAAGGTCCTTAGTCTGTTGAATTAATCACGTGAAGGATTTCTACAGCCAAAATCCTAAGAAGAACTTTGTTGGATCTCAAACCATAGTCCATCTGGTCTAGCAATATAATCATGAATGCCCAAATGTTTCAGGGAAGACCAACAATAAACTATAAATTAACAGCCATCTCTTATTATCCCCCCATCCCTAACCGGCACATCAACTGATATTCAGAATTATAGTGCCTCTGAACATGGAGGTTTCATACAGTTTTCATGCATAGCTTGGAACATTAAAAAAAAATTGGTATTCCGTGTGCGGTGTTTTTTCATTATGACTTCATTATATTACTTATTGTCCACAAGTTGCTTTTAGTAATCTTACTAAGAATGACATATATACATACACACAGATGAGACCCAGATAAGTGCAACCATTAATGCCATGTAGTGTAACCATTAATGTCATGTAGTATATGTGTCATGTAGTGTAGATGAGGTCTAGCTTTATCTGGAGTATCGCTTTCAGTTCTGAGCACCTCGTTTTAGGAAGGATATAGACAAATCGGAGCGGGTTCAGAGAAGAGCATCAAGGATTATAAGAGTTATGAAGAATAAAACTCATACGTAAAGGATGAGGAACTTGAGCATGCTTAGCCTGGTGAAGAGAAGACTGTGGGGTGACATTATTCTTTAAATACGCTATGGGCAAGTTTACTTTATCCATTTTATTGTTTGTATGTACGTTATAATAATAAATATCTAAAGAATTGTCTCAGGTTTGTTCTTTGCTGCTACAGAGGGTAGGATTAGGCCTAATGATTTTTAGTTATAGGCAGGTAGATTTTGATGGAACATTAGAAGGAATGTCTTGAAAGTGTTGTGACAGTTCAGCATTGTTACCAGTTACCCAGAGAGGCAATGGGGTCTGTCGCTCTGGATACAGATTACTGTTGGGGATACTCTAGGTGGATTTACTACATTGAGCGGGGAGAGGAGGTGGTGGATTTGATAGCCTATAGGGCCCCTTTGAGATGTATGATTTTATAGTGTACCATAAAGATTCTGGTCATTATGTCTTTTGGCATTATAAACTTAGAGTACTGTAGTTGGTTTATTTGTTTGCCATTGCCTTCTCCCGAGGCTGAGGGCATGTCACTTGTCCAAGATTACCCAAGTGGGGAATCAAACCCTGGTCTCCAGAGTCCTAGTCCAACACCCAGACTACTACACCACATTGGCTATGAACTGGTATATACAAGGATACAATTGTAGCTGGATAACAAAGCCACAAGGTTGATCAAAATCTTTGTATTCTGTGCTCTGTTCGCCTTGGAGAATCATCAGTTGTGAACCTTGTATTGTATATGAGTATTAAATGTAGAAATCTAAATTAAATTCAATATGATAATACCTCTTAGCTGAGCAGACAGATTTTCACCATTTCTGACAGCTCCGAGTCTTTTAAATTTGTTCTCTCCCCCCTTTCCCCAGTTTAGTATCATTGCCTTGAAAATAATTTAAACATAGGTTGTTAATATTCATTAATTTAACTCTTCAGTGCCTTCAGCAGCACTCTTGCATTAATGATACCTTCCTGTATGAGCATTTTAAATTGACTTTATTCTTATGGAAATGTGATCTCCCATTAATTTAAGAGGATAGATCTGAGTGTACTGTAAACCCAGCTGTTCTGTCAATGAACTGGCTGAATATTTCTTATTGTTGATGGCTCAAATGTTGAGGACACACAGACAAAATGTTTCACAAATGTAGAAGGAGCTGGTAGCAATAACTTCATGCTTTTCTCTTTGAAAATTGGCCGTCAGAAGTTGCCTTTCTGGTTTTCTAGCTAGTGATCTAATGACAGTAATATATTTCATTTCCATAGGATTAAAGAGGAGGGGGGATTAAATATCAGCAAAGGATAAGTTCATAAAACTGAAAGTTCTAAGCAAATAGCACATACATAAAGCTGACACCTGTGCGGCTTTTGATAACCATGCAGCCTGTTTGGGTATGCATTTGTATTATATAAAATGAAAGGGCACTGTACGTTGTTGGCCTGACGTGTAAGGTCAGCTTCTTCATCAATTTGCAGCTTCTATGACAAAGTGCACCCATTGGTAAATTAAAGACTGGCCCATTTTGCAGTCTTGCCACTCCCTCCATGTTCCAGACATGATTGTTTGCTGTTAACTGCTCTCAAATCAACTTTGATTCGTGATGATCTTGGGGATGAGACATCTCCAAGACTTCCTGTCTTCTGTGTTTCTGCTCATGTCATGCAGGCCCAGGCCCATGTCTTCACTGATTGAGTCTAGTGTTCTTCCGCTCTTTCTACTGCTTTCCACCTTTCCTAGCATCATTACCTTTTCTAATGATTCATTTTTCCTCATGATTTGACCAAACTACAGTACAACAATCTTAATTTAGCCATTCTGGCTTCCATAGTTAGTGCAGGATTGATCTGTTCTAGCACTCATTTATTTGTCTTTTTGGTTATCCACGGTATCCTCAGCACTCTTCTCCAACACCACATCTCAAATGTGTTGATTTTCTTCCCATCAGTTTTTTTCCACTGAACAGCTCTTGCATCCATCCATGGTGATGGGGAATACAATGGCTTGGACTATCCCCACTTTAGTTCAGAGTTATGACTTTACACTTTATGATCCTGTCCATTTTTCTTTTTTTCATAGCTGTCCTTCCCAGTCTTAATCTTGAGTGCAGTCTTTGTTCTGATCAATTTTTGACCCAAGATATGGGAATTCTTTAAATATTTCAATAGTCTATTTGCCTACTGTGAATTCTTGTGGATCTTCTGTGGTCATTTTTTTTTAATGTTCAGTGTTAATCCAACGTTGGCATTTTCCTCCTTGATCTTCCTTAATAATTGTTCAGGGTCTTTGTTTCTACTAGTAGTATTTGTAACCTAAGATACATGTTCCTTCCTCCTATCTTCACTCCTCCTGCCTCTGAGTCTAAGCCTGCTCTACATACAATATTTTCTGCATATAGATTGAATAAATAGGGTGATAGTATGCAGCCTTGCCTGACCCCTTTGCTTATTGGGAACCATACTGGAACCCTGGTGGCGAAGTGGTTAAATGCCTGTACTGTAGCCACTCACTCACAAACCATAAGGCTGTGAGCTCAATACCAGCAAAAGGTATTGCATCCTTAGGCTTACATCCTTACAAAGTTGCTAAAATAAGTACCCAGGTTGTTGGGGGCAATTAGCTTACACTTTGTAAACTACTTAGGGAGTGCTTAAGTGCACTGATAAGTGGTATAGAAATGTACCTGCTATTGCCGCTATTGGTACTGTTTCTCTGTATTTTGTTCTAACGGCAGTCTATTGTTTTGATATGTCTTGTTATGATTGCCTGCCTTTTAATTATACTTAATTTTCCAGTGCCACCTATATGGACACTTGTTTCATAGGCTTATTATATATCCCACTCCTTTCCTAACACCTTCAAAATGACTCACAACATTTACAGAAAACTTGGAATCCTGTATTTTAGAGCATTAGTTCTCTAGATGTGGTCTTCCAGATGGATTTCATATTCAGGAAGCCCCACCCAGCATGGTTAGCGGTCAGGAATGATAGGGTTCTGAAGTCCAAAATATCTCAAGGTTTTGGATTATATATTAAAAATAAAATGCAAGGACCCCATCTTGAAGACACTATGAACTTTATCACACGGGCCTAGAATGGGCCCGTCACGTTCCAAAAAGGGGGCGTGACGAGAACAGGATGGGGATAAGAACGGATCTTACAGCACAGGGGAATGCTGCTGGCAGATGTTCCCATCGCGTTCTACATTTGTTCCAGGGAGCATGATTTTTGAGAACGCTTTTGAACAGTTCTCAAAAATTGCACCCTCTGGTACAAATGTAGAACGCAATGGGAACTTCTGGCAGCAGCGGCGGCATCCCTTGTGCAGTAAGATCCGTTCTTAGCCCCATCCCGTTCTTATCATGCCCCCTTTTTTAATGCGATGGGCCTGTTCTAGGGCCGATGTGATAAAGTTCTATGTTTGCCTTCATGCCTTCCTTTACTGGGTTCCCTCTAAGGGCTTGTCTAGAATACTTATAATTCCCCAAATTCCCCCTGGGCTAGCTGCACAGTGTTTACATTATACAGGCCCCAAATCCTGAATTGAGTCTAGGCTGTTTTGACAAGGCACACAACAACAACAACAACAACAACGTCACACTTAGAGCAAACTGATTGTTGTGTGTAAGAGGTTCATATATCAGAACAATCATCTTGTAAAACAGGGGTGGGCATGCCCCATGCACCATGGGAGGGTATTCTCAGAAATCTTGAAATGTCAGCGGGCCACACTGGTACAGTTGATGGTGACCAGAAGTGATGTTTGAGAGAAATGTTGTTTGATGAAGTGATGCTTGAGATGAATAGAAGTTCTATCAGGTCACTTTTCACCATACTTTTAGTTGTTTCAGAGTCAGGTATTGGCCTGACTTGGTGTTCATGGGGCAAAATACTCCCCCACCCCCCGAAAAAGCTTACCATGTGGTAAGGGACCAAAAGGCCACTATTTCCACCCTTCTTCTAAAGGGTCACCCAGGTCAGTCACCCATCACCTTTAGATAAGGAAAGGAATGGAACACAGAATAGCAGAATGCTAGCAATGTATTCAAAGATATAGCTGTGTTAGTCTGTAGAATCAGTATGTAGAGAGATCTTGTAACACCTTTGAGACTAACTGAAAGGATGAACTTTCATAGACTTCAGACCTCTTCCTCATACACTTTTGGACCAGAGGAAGTAGACTGAAGTCTACGAAAGCTCATGCTGCCAATGTCTTTCTTTCAGTTAGTCTCAAAAGTGCTACAAGATCTCTCTACATGTTGGCGATATATGGTATGTATGGTATTCTGGGCAAGATACAAGGTGTTGGTTTTAACCTTTAAAGCTCTACATGGCTTGGGTCCTGCCTACTTACGGGAGCGTCTCCTTCCATATAATCCACTCCATACGCTTCGGTCCTCTGGGAAGAATCTTCTACAACCTAAGAAGACTAGACTTTCAGCAGTGACCCAGAGGCCCTTCTCATCAGTTGGTCCCAGGCTGTGGAACGACCTGCCGGACAAGATCCATCAGTTTAACACCTTGGAAGCCTTTAAGAAGGCCATTAAAACAGATCTCTTTTGGTGGGCCTTTCCAGACTAAACCAGATCTACTGACTTGCCTCCCCCCTATTTTCACCTTTAAGCCATCGTTGTGACATTGGAAGTGTCATTGATACCATCTTTTCCGACGTTCCCCCTTCTTCTAGAAGATGGCTTGTTTCCTGCCCAAATCTTCCCCCCATTGTTTTTTACTTTATTGGTCCTGGAATGTTTTAAATTTTTCCTGTTTAATTTCTTTTTAGGGATTGATTAATGATTTTATGTTTGAGGGGAGGGTTGGGGTTTGGGGAGTTTTAGTTGTATTTTAAAATTGTATATGATTTTCTCTTGATATTCCTGTAATTCACTTTGATTCTTTCTATAAATACTATTATTATTATTATTATTATCATCATCATCACATCTGTATTCATTGACGTGAAAATTGTCACTTAATTTAAAAAAAGAGGGAGCAGATGAGTGAAGTAAGTTCCTTGATGAAAGTTGAATTTTCAGTGCAGAATAAGACTAGATTATTGTGAGGTACTTTACTTGAATCCTAGATTTGGAAGAAACCCCCAAGGACAATCCAGTCCAAAAACTTTCATGCAGAAGACACAATTGAAGCACCCCGGCAGATGGCTTCCAGCCTGGCTTGCCTTTGAAAAGTTCTGAGAAAAATGGATATTTTCCAGAAACTGTTGGCTTTGGAGATGATGATGGAGACAGCCCTCAGGAAACACACAATGCCCATTTTGAGACCTCACTCCATTGCTTCCCAGTTGGTTTCTGGGCTCATTTCAAAGTCCTAACTTTCAACTTTAAAGGAAGTGTGGGTAATATTTTTTGTTCCTGCTAAAAGCTGCATTCTATCAGTAGCAGTGAAATGGGGGTAACATACCATTGATGGGAGGACTGTAGCCAGGTGGCCAAGGCAAGGGATGGGCTGTTCTTACTAAAGGCATGGATCAAATTCTCTTAGGCTTTCAGAGGTGAGGGCTGCAATTTGCCCATGCTTGCTTTTCAATTTGGGCAACCATGGCCCTCAAGATGTCTTTGACCTCCCACTCCAGGGGTTCCAGCTAACACTTCTAATGGTGATAGATAGTGTGAGCTGCACTTGACATAATCTGACAGTGCTAGAAAATGCTTTCTTTCACCATATGAAGCCACCTGTTTCGTAAAAATCTTCCATGGACAGCCCACTATGTGTCTTGGAGTTACCCTCCTGAAGTTAGTCTCTTCCATCTTCTCTCTTCAGTTTTACAGAAAGCAACAGCTTTCATGGTTGTTCTGTAGCTTCCTTAGTGCATCACTTGCTTGAGGGGGATTTCCTACGATGGTTGGTCAGTAGTGTCCCTAACATCTCTGACCGAAAAATTGTTGCTTTTTGTTCCACTTTACCACTTCACACAAGCAACTCAGTATTAGAAGTAATTACAAGTTTCACAAATAAGTAATGGTTGAAAATTATTATTAAGGAATATCACCTTTCCTGTCCTGTTAGGTTTGTGATCTGCAATTTTTGCTTTTGCTGACTACTGTTTTACTTTAAAGTAATTTGTTACTAGTTCATAGTTTCCCACCACAACTTTGGTTGCTGCCAAACTGCAGAATTAATGCAGTTTGACACCACTTTAGCTGTCATGACTTCATCTTATGGGATCTTGGGATTTGTAGTTTGTTGTAACACCAGAACTCTGTGACAGAGAAAGCTAAAGACAAAAATAGATCACAGATTTCCATAGCAGTGAGCCATGGCAGTTAAATTATATTAATTCTGCAATATATATACAGTCTTTATTCTTAGATTCAAATTTCTGTCAGTCCCATCCAGCATCAGTCTTAATTCTTAGTATCTTTCTAAGAGCAAGGGTATATTTTCCAAACAACCTAGTTAAATTGTGATTTAGCCAATGATGATGGGAGTTGTAATCCCAATATCATCTAAAGTACAGAGGCCAGCTTTCTTCTGAGGTATCTGGCTACAGGAAGAGTGGGGAAAATATGACTTACTACACACAGTTCACTTAGATGCCCATGTGGTGGCCACAAGCCATTCATATTCACCAGAATATTTTAGTGATATATGGAACTGGAGGTGGTACAGTGTTACTTCTGGTTGCACTGCCATGGGGGTGCTGCAGTGGGAAAATGCCCTGGACCTCCTTCTGCAGTTGCTTGCTCCTAGGCTGTAGTTTAATATATATATTTTTTACTTATTTAATTTCTTCCTTTCTTCCAGTGTGAGCCCCAAGGCGACATATGAAGACTAAAACTAGATAAGCTAGAAAACCCTAATAATCAAAAAGTTAAAGCAACTAAGCAAATTATCATCACAATAAAACATGATTAGATTTTTTAAAATTATAAAATTGTCTTAAACACAACAAGTTAAAAATGTAGCCCATAACAAGGCTCCCTTTGACCATTGTCTGTTTGAATAAAAAAGGTCTTTGCTTGCTGATAGAAGGAGAGCAGAAAGGGACCAGCCTGACCTCCTATGGAAGGGAGTTCCACAGGCTGGGAGAAGAGACCGAGAAGGCTCTCACCCCTTTCCTCACTAGACTGGCCTATTACAGTGGTGGGACTGAGAGAAGGCCTCCACCAATGGTCTTAGATCTCTGGCAAGTTCATAATTTCTCTTCCTGCCACTTTCAAGACTGCTGTAGTAAACCAGCTGATCTCTCTGCTTGTAAACTATCTCTGGGTTTAGACAATTAAACTGCCTGGGCTCTGTTACCAGATTCAACAGTGTTGATACCATTGGCTCTGTACTGGATTGCTGCGGTTTTCTGCACAAGCAACTCAGAGCTTGTGGGTTTGCAGTCAGGCAGTATTCCCAAAGGATGAAATGGTATCTCCATGTTAGGTTCATATTGCACAATTATAGTACTTTAGGTTCTGCTTTAACTGTTATTTCATATTGCACATATTGTACATTTATAGCACATTGGGTTCTACTTTAATTGTCATGGCTGCATCCTGTGGAATTGTGGCATATATATTTTGGAGAGGCACTACACTCCTCTGGCTTGTTGCTGTTAGGTTCTCTTGAGTCATCTTCAACTCATGGTGATCCCATGTATGAGACATCTCCAAGCCCCCCTGTCCTCCACTGCTCTGCTTAGGACTTATAGATTCAGGCCCCTGGCCTCCCTAGAATCATAGAATCATAGAATCATAGAGTTGGAAGAGACCACTAGGGCCATCCAGTCCAACCCCCTGCCATGCAGGAAATCCAAATCAAAGCATCCCTGACAGATGGCCATCCAGCCTCTGTTTAAAGACCTCCAAGGAAGGAGACTCTATCACCCTCCGAGGGAGTGCATTCCACTGTCGAACAGCCCTTACTGTCAGGAAGTTCCTCCTAATGTTCAGGTGGAATCTCTTTTCCTGTAGCTTGCATCCATTGGCCCGGGTCCTGTTCTCTGGAGCAGCAGAAAACAAGCTTGCTCCCTCCTCAATATGACATCCTTTCAAATATTTAAACAGGGCTATCATATCACCTCTTAACCTTCTTTTCTCCAGGCTAAACATCCCCAGCTCCCTAAGTCGTTCCTCATAGGGCATGGTTTCCAGACCCTTCACCATTTTTGTCGCCCTCCTTTGGACACGCTCCAGTTTCTCAATGTCCTTTCTGAATTGTGGTGCCCAGAACTGGACACAATATTCTAGGTGGGGCCTGACCAGAGCAGAATAAAGTGGCACTATTACTTCTCTTGATCTAGACACTATACTTCTATTGATGCAGCCTAAAATAGCATTGGCCTTTTTAGCTGCCGCATCACACTGTTCACTCATGTTCAACTTGTGGTCTACTTGGACTCCTAGATCCCTTTCACACGTAGTTTCATTCAGCCAGGTGTCACCCATCCTATATCTGTGCATTTTATTTTTCCGCCCTAAGTGCAATACCTTACATTTCTCCGTGTTGAATTTCATTTTGTTAGCTTTGGCCCAGCTTTCTAGTCTATTCAGGTCATTTTGAATCTTGATCCTGTCCTCTGGGGTATTAGCTATTCCCCCTAATTTGGTGTCATCTGCAAATTTGATAAGTATGCTCCCAATTCTGTCATCCAGGTCATTGATAAAGATGTTGAATAGCACTGGGCCCAGGACAGAGCCCTGTGGGACCCCACTGGTCACTTCTCTCCAGGATGAAAAGGAGCCATTGTTGAGCACCCTTTGGGTTCGGCCGGTCAACCAATTACAGATCCATGTAACAGTTCCTTTGTCTAGCCCACATTTTACCAGCTTGTTTGCAAGAATGTCATGGGGAACTTTGTCAAAGGCCTTACTGAAATCAAGATATACTATATCCACAGCATTCCCTTCATCTACCAAGCTGGTAATTTTATCAAAGAAAGAGATTAGGTTTGTCTGGCATGACTTGTTTCTCTGAAACCCATGTTGACTTTTTGTGATTATGGCATTGCCTTCTAGATGTTCACAGACTCTCTGTTTAATGATCTGCTCCAGAATCTTTCCTAGTACTGATGTCAGACTAACTGGACGATAATTGTTGGGATCCTCTTTTTTCCCCTTTTTGAAGATGGGGACAACATTTGCCCTCCGCCAGTCGGCTGGGATCTCTCCTGTTCTCCAGGAGTTTTCAAAGATTATTGCCAATGGCTCCGATATTATATTTGCCAGTTCTTTTAATACCCTTGGATGTAGTTCATCTGGTCCTGGAGACTTAAATTCATTTAGATTAACAAGGTATTCCTCTACTATCTCTTTACTTATTCCCTGATTGAGTCTATCCATCTGGTAAATGATCTTCCTCTCTTTCTGCTGCCTCCTACCTTTCCTAACATTACTGCCTTTTCATATGATTTGTGCCTTCTCATTATGAGGCCGAAGTATGACCACCTCAGCGTAATCATCTTGGTTTCCAGGTTGATCTGCTCTGGGGCTGATTTGTTTGTCTTTTTGGCTGTCCATGCATTCTTCTTCAGCACTAAATCTCAAATGAGTAGATTTTCTCCCTGTCTGCTTTCTCTGTTGTCCAGCTGTCACAACAGAGAACATATATAATGGGAACATATGGTAATGTGAAATACAATGGCTTTGACAACTCCAACTTTCATACTCAGTTGTATATCTTTACTCTTGAGGACTTGTAGTTCTTTCATAGCTGCCCTTCCCATTCCTAGGAGTTTATCACACATCTGGACTTCCGCTATGCTCCCATTGCCCCAACGTCACCAATCTGCAACGGGAGCCTCCTGGTGAGATCATGCCTGGCACTAATAAAGTAGAACGCTTCCATTTTCGTCATGGAAGCATTATCGTAATTGTTAGGAAAAGGGCCCTTTTTAAATAACAGTTTGATCCGTTATTAAAAAGGGCCATTTCCCTAACAATTATGATAACGCTTCCATGATGAAAACGGAAGCATTCCACTTTAATAGCGCCAGGTGCGATCCCACCAGGATGGATCCCATCGCAGATTCGTGACATTGGGGCGACGGGAGCATAGCAGAAGTCCAGGTGTGTGATAAACTCCCTAGTCTTCTTCTGATTTCTGAACTGCAGTCTCCACTCTGATTGATGTTTGATCCAAGGTACGGAAAATCTTTAATTATTTCTATTTCCTCATTGTCTAGGTTGAATTTATGGAGATTCTCCACAAATTGTTGTTATTTTTGTTTTGAAATCTAAATGCTTCATAGAACTCCAAATCCCAGAATTCCATAGGATGGAGCCCATAGCTGAAAAAAAATGCTATAGTTGTGTAGTGTGAAAGTGCATGTATGTAGTGTGAAAGTGCATGTATGACTCTTTCTGACTACTGTGATGGTGATGCCAATGCTATTCTCCCTTCCCCCTTCGAACCCCAGCAATTCTGTGTATTGTTGCAACCTCACACATTAGCACCCACATGGAGGCGCCGTCTACACAGACGGCGCCTGAGCATGAATGGAGCCTGGCCACAAGCCTTGAGATGCTCTTTGGCTTTGAATGCGAACCAGCCCTCAATGCTCTTATTTTGCTTCCCTGGGAGCCATAAATTTAAATAATGAGTAGCCAGGGTTCGGTTGCATGCCTAGCGACCAGCCTGAGATGGTTATTATCATCACGGTCTTTTGGCTCTTGCTCTCTCTCTCTCTCTCTCTTTTTTGTTGAATCATCATTTTCTCCCTTCATCACTTTTCCTGCAGTTGGAAACAGAGGTGGCAGCCTTTAGCATCCCCAGCTTCTATTGCTGGAACTATTCTGCATTAAAAAAAAAGGCTTCTAAAACACAGCTTATTTTTAAATCAGTTGTGCAGCGAGCAGTGAGCAAAGCAGAGTGTTAATTGGGTCCAGTGGAATTCTCATTCCCATGGGATGGAGAGTGCGTCTTTCTTCCGAAAGAGAGCCTGGCTTAGGAGGGGAGGGCGGGGGTGGAGGAGGAGATGAAATGTATGCAAGCGAAGAAGCAGCATCACACACAGAACATCAAGGCTTGTGCATGTGGCATTGCAGTTTTACTTTATGGGAGATAAAATGTGTGCAAACCAAGAAACAGCAGCACACACAGAACACCAAGGGTTCTGCTTGTGGCATTGCAATTTTACTTTATGGAATTTAAAATGTATACAAACCAAGAAGCAGCAACACACAGAGAACATCAAGGCTTGTAAATGTGGCATTGCAATATTACTTTATGGGAGATAAAATGTATGCAAACTAAGAAGCAGCAGGACACACAAGAGCATCAAAGCTTCTACATATGGCATAGCAATTTACTTTATGGGAGATAAAATGTATGCAAGCCAGCAACATGCAGAACATCATACATGTGGCATTGCCATTTTATTTTATTTTTAAAAAGAGACACATCATATCTCTCTTTCCCTTCTCTTCTTTTGTACAGTTTGCAAAAAATTGTTTAACCCTCTCTGGTTCACAGCTATGGATAATCCATGTATATTTTTTGAATAAAACAAATACATGCAAGAGGTGAGGAGTCTGTAGTCTGCACAATACTGGCCTGTGGATTTCCCTTTTGCCAACTCCTGCCCCACAGTACAATTTTCTATGCCTGTCCTTGTCAGCATTGTTCTGCGCCTAATTCCACATGGACGTCACATAGGACTTCTCCATCCCCCCACTTTCCAACCAATTCAGGCAGCTTCACTCCCCTTCCTCCCATCCATCCATTTGCTCCCCCTACGCCTCCTCAAGATTGATTCTTTTTCTCTCTCTCTTCCCTCATGGGGGGAAAGCATGGAAATCAGGGATTTTCAAACTTTAAACAGCTTGCGCATTGTCTGAAGTGTGTACCTGAGGAAGATGAGTTTTCACTTAGCATTTATCCTATCTTCTCCCATCCCTCCCTTCCCACTCCTTCTGTGTTCTCTCTCTCTCTTCCTCTATTTATAACACAAAGCTTTCAAAAGAAAACTAAGACCGGGCCCTTTCCCTTTTTTCCTCTGCTTTCCCCTCGTTACCGTGGCAGCATGCATCCCTCTGCTTGCTGAAGAATGAGCTGAGCTGGCAGGCTGTGCTTTCTGGTTGTTGCTTTTGGGAGAACCCGAAGAAGACTCCGCAAGGGAACAGCATTTACGTTGACTGCAAGGATCCCCTACTCAGTCCTGGAGGCTTGTTTGTATGTGACTTATTCTGGCTGAAAGGTGAGCGTTTCTCGAAATGTCCTCCCTGAACCACACTGCCACTGAAATCTTGGGTGCATTGTTCTGTGGCTGGTGCTTGCTGTTAATTAACTGATGAAAGCGTACGAGAGAGCGAGAGCAAGAAAGAATTGGTGTGTGCACATGTCATAGGATAATCTCATATATATATATATATTCTGATGGAGGTCCTATTGAATTCTGTGGTATTTACCTTTTGGTAGATAGGGTTGCAAGTTTTACAAGTAACCCATCCTTTGAAGCTTCTTGCACCCAGATAGTGCCACATATATATTTCCACTAGTGATACTAAGTGTGTGTATGTACACACACACACACACTCAGTATCACTAGTGGAGAGCTATACATGTATATCAACACACAGAGAACATCGAGGCTTTTACATGTGGCATTGCAATTTACTTTATGGGAGATAAAATGCATGTAAGCCAGGAAGCAGCAATGTGTACACCCACCCACACACACACACACACTTCAGTATCACTAGTGGAGAGCTCAGCAGTGAAGTAGTAACAGCATTGTTTTCCTCCTGATCAAGATCCAGAGGCATAACAAATACACGACTTGTTTCACTTGTGCATCTGTATCTGGTACATTGATGTGAGACCTGCAAAAGTGCGTTAGAGAAAGGATATTATCTTAGAGAACCAGTAGGTTTTTGAAAAGAAAGCGGCACACCAAGCTGCCCAGGCGCTTTTCATCCTTTTCTGGTCAAGCTCAATATCCTCAAGGGTCAGTTTTCGTAAGGTAAGAACATCTTATTTCAGCAGACCCCAAGTTTTAAGGATTATGATTTGTGCTGTTGAGAACTGAATTTTCACTTTTCTTAGGGGGTTGTGGTGGTAGAGATGTTTGCCTAAATCAGTGTTTTGTCCGGACCTCAGGCATTCTGTGCTTGAAAGCTGTGAGTCTTCAGTGTGATTACTTGTGAGTAAGGAATGCCTCCCGAGAAGATGCTTTTCTCTGTCTGGATTGACGTGAAAATTACACAGATGCTTATTTGCAGCGAACAGGGCAGAATGCATTTTTGAGGGCTTGTGCCTTTAAAACAGATACGCAGTTGTCTTCCAACACCATTCATGTTGAAGAGAGGCATGCACTGAAAATATAGGCATGCAGACATTTGGTTATGGGAATTTAGGATGTGTATTTTGTACTTGGATATTTTTTGTCACTGGTGCCTTGTTTTCTAAGCAAGGGGTGTGCAGCGCACCCTGCCTGATTTTAACAGAAGTACAAAATGATCTTATGAGGAAACCATATTGAAGAAATACATGTGCTCTTCAGCCATGGAGACTTTCCTTTGATTTCTACCTCCCTTCCAAAATCCCCAGGAAATGTATCTGCAGTTTGCAGTGAAAAAGAGAGGGTAGAATTACATTTTCAGCATCTTTTCCCCTCCCTAGATAAAAAAGAAGCTAGAGGTTGTGAAGGAAGATTTTACCCAAAAAACACTTGGCGTGGGGAAGTTAAGCAAACCTTGCCACATTTTCTGATCCAGACTGTACTTCAGCCTTCACAACAACTTACTCTTTTTTCTGTTAGAAAAAGTTGGTGGAAGACTGCATGTATGCATGCATGCAAAAACAGTATTTAACCCTCAACAGTAAGTGGCTGTAAATGCTATTTGGAAATTTTATTGTCCTTGAGAAGTGTCTTTGGACATGCTGAGGAACCCCATCACCACCACCACAGCTGTGAGATTTGTTGTGTGTGTACCTCTGTGAGAGCCAGGAGAGCCAGCACAGTGTAGTGGTTTGAGCATTGGACTATGACCCTTGAGATCAGGGTTTGATTCCCTGCTTGGCCATGGAAACACACTGTGTAACCTTGGGCAAGTCACACACTCTCAGCCCCAGAAAATCCTGTGATAGATTTGCCTTAGGGTTAAGTCGGAAACAATGAGAGCCAGAGAAAACTGGGTTTTTTTCATCAGCAATAGCAGACAGTCTCTACTGATTTTTGTGCAAAAACATTTTTACACAAAACCCATTGTTATCTTTGTACTAAAACTTCACAAATTTTTAAAAGTTCTGAATGGGGGAAATTGAGAAATAGGCAAAAACTGTTGTTATCCTGTCAAACTTCTCAGACTTTTTGTTTTCATATGTAAGAAGCAGATATTTGCATTTGCACTCTTAGCCTTATCTACCTTGCAAAGTAGTTTGACAGAATGATAAAATGGGTATACACTGAGGCGGTTAGGGAAGGCTGTGAAGGGGATGGGGTCACAACTCCCCAGACAAATGGTCATAACACGAAGTGGTTCTTCATAAATTCTGGTTTCAATTTGGGCTGCTTTTCAGCCAATTTTCCTTCTGTTTTTTTGTTTTGTTTTGTTTTGGGTTTTTTGGTGGGGTTTGAGAGTTAGGGAGTTAGGGTTGTGGGGGCAAAATCACTGTGTTTTGTGGGTGGTTGGGATTGTTTATGAACAAAGAAATTGTCTGAGGAAAAAAAAACACGGGAGCCCCAAGTGCAACCCAGGCTCTGCATAGGGAATGGAAGAAATAAGTTTGGAAAAGTGGGTAACCAAACTGCTAACTAGCCGAAAAGCAAGTTGCTGTCAGTGTAAGCGTTGTTGCTAATTTTTTTGCACAGTGAACTATTGTCCTTCCAATCTGCAGCAGTGTTTCTGCCTGATCTTGGAGTTGATTCCTCCTTGCCAGTGGCAGACAGATAGTGGCTTTACATTGACCATTAAAAATATTTATGAGTTTTCCTAAAATATGGCTATATTGTTGTTTCCCACTCAGGACTTTTAGGATTGAGTGACTAGGAGTGCAAGTAGATAAATAGTGAGATGTTGTTGATAGAGCAACATTCATGCTTGGAGAACTCTGATAGTGAAGTGCAAAACCAGGAGTGAAGTTAAAGGAGACACAGATGTTTCACTCAAATTTACTATACAGTACAAGGTCAGAGAGATTTTTTAAAAAAGGTGTTTATATGCCATAACATATTGGTTGTGTGATGAAGAGCTTAGAATAAATCCTTTTATGTTCAAACAGGTAGTCACAGAATCTCATTTAGTTCATGACTTTTGTTTTATAGAAACCCTACAGGTCAACAATGTCTTTGTTCATCTACAGATATACATCCTTCTCCCTTGAATTCAAGAGAGACACTATTGGTAATCCCTAAAGAGAGTTCAGCTAACCCACATGCATCTAAAGAACACATAGAGTCCTAGAACTAGAAGGACCAGGTAGTTGAACCTACTTCTATGCAACAATACCCAACCAAAGTCTTACTCCAAAGGTTTCCAAAGGAGGAGAGACAGACTGGAGATTGCAAAGATTAACCCTATGCCTATACAGTCAGCCCTCCAGATTTGCGGCTTTGACTTTTGTGGGTTTGATTATTCACAGATTTGATTAAGATGTTCTTTCTAGGAATTACTAGGTCCTCCAATGCAAACCTTCCAAAAGTTGACCATAGAATCACAATGCAGAACCTAGAGATTCCTAGAAAAACCACTTCTTTAGGCATTTGTAGGTCCTCCAGTGTGATTCTGTGGTCAATTTTTGCTGGATGTTGACCATAGAGTTGCACTGGAGAATTTAGAGATTCTTAGGGAGGTGTTCTCTCAGATTTAAAAAAAAAGTGTTGTTTTTTTCCAATTTGCATTTTCCCCACTTTCATGGAGGTCCTACACCCCTAACAACACTGAGTGTTAAAGGCTCACTGTAGTCATAGCTGGCAGCCATTCCTTATTCACCTGTCCACAAGTTCATTGTATGCCAGCAGGGGCTTTCATTATAC